>NC_090359.1:29255141-29555141 GCF_035084215.1 Heptranchias perlo | reverse complement strand
GAGAGAGAGAGAGAGCGGGCAATGAGAGAGAGAGAGAGAGAGAGAGAGCGGGCAGTGAGAGAGAGAGAGAGAGAGCGGGCAATGAGAGAGAGAGAGAGAGAGAGAGAGAGCGGGCAGTGAGAGAGAGAGAGAGAGAGCGGGCAATGAGAGAGAGAGAGCGAGCGGAGAGAGAGAGCGGGCAGTGAGAGAGAGAGAGAGAGAGCGGGCAATGAGAGAGAGAGAGCGAGCGGAGAGAGAGAGAGAGCGGGCAATGAGAGAGAGAGAGAGGGAGAGCGGAGAGAGAGAGAGAGCGGGCAGTGAGAGAGAGAGAGAGCGGGCAGTGAGAGAGAGAGAGCGAGCGGAGAGAGAGAGAGAGCGGGCAGTGAGAGAGAGAGAGAGAGAGCGGGCAATGAGAGAGAGAGAGAGAGAGCGGGCAGTGAGAGAGAGAGAGAGCGGGGGAGGGAGGGAGGGCGGCACGCGAGAGAGAGAGGGAGAGCGGGCAGCGAGAGAGAGAGAGAGAGGGCAGCGAGAGAGAGGGAGAGCGGAGAGAGAGAGAGAGCGGGCAGTGAGAGAGAGGGAGAGCGGAGAGAGAGAGAGAGCGGGCAGTGAGAGAGAGAGAGAGAGCGGAGAGAGAGAGAGAGCGGGCAGTGAGAGAGAGAGAGAGAGCGGAGAGAGAGAGAGAGCGGGCAGTGAGAGAGAGAGAGAGGGCAGCGAGAGAGAGGGAGAGCGGAGAGAGAGAGAGAGCGGGCAGTGAGAGAGAGAGAGAGCGGAGAGAGAGAGAGAGCGGGCAGTGAGAGAGAGAGAGTGAGGGCAGCGAGAGAGAGGGAGAGCGGAGAGAGAGAGAGAGCGGGCAGTGAGAGAGAGAGAGAGCGGAGAGAGAGAGAGAGCGGGCAGTGAGAGAGAGAGAGAGCGGGCAGCGAGAGAGAGGGAGAGCGGAGAGAGAGAGAGAGCGGGCAGTGTGAGAGAGAGAGAGCGGAGAGAGAGAGAGAGAGCGGGCAGTGAGAGAGAGAGAGAGCGGGCAGTGAGAGAGAGAGAGCGAGCGGAGAGAGAGAGAGAGCGGGCAGTGAGAGAGAGAGAGTGAGGGCAGCGAGAGAGAGGGAGAGCGGAGAGAGAGAGAGAGCGGGCAGTGAGAGAGAGAGAGAGCGGAGAAAGAGAGAGAGCGGGCAGCGAGAGAGAGAGAGAGAGGGCAGCGAGAGAGAGGGAGAGCGGAGAGAGAGACAGAGCGGGCAGTGAGAGAGAGAGAGAGCGGAGAGAGAGAGAGAGCGGGCAGTGAGAGAGAGAGAGCAGTGAGAGAGAGAGAGCGAGCGGAGAGAGAGAGAGCGGGCAGTGAGAGAGAGAGAGCGAGCGGAGAGAGAGAGAGAGCGGGCAGTGAGAGAGAGAGAGAGAGAGCGGGCAATGAGAGAGAGAGAGAGAGAGCGGGCAGTGAGAGAGAGAGAGAGCGGGCAGTGAGAGAGAGAGAGCGGGCAGTGAGAGAGAGAGCGGGCAGCGAGAGAGAGAGAGAGAGCGGGCAGTGAGAGAGAGAGAGAGCGGGCAGCGAGAGAGAGAGAGAGCGGGCAGCGAGAGAGAGAGAGAGCGGGCAACGAGAGAGAGAGAGAGCGGGCGGAGAGAGAGAGAGAGAGCGGGCAGCGAGAGAGAGAGAGCGGGCAGTGAGAGAGAGAGAGAGCGGGCAGTGAGAGAGAGAGAGAGCGGGCAGTGAGAGAGAGAGAGAGCGGGCAGCGAGAGAGAGAGAGAGCGGGCAGCGAGAGAGAGAGAGCGGGCAGTGAGAGAGAGAGAGCGGGCAGCGAGAGAGAGAGAGCGGGCAGTGAGAGAGAGCGGGCCGTGAGAGAGAGAGAGAGCGGGCAGCGAGAGAGAGAGAGCGGGCAGTGAGAGAGAGAGCGGGCAGTGAGAGAGAGAGAGAGCGGGCAGCGAGAGAGAGAGAGCGGGCAGTGAGAGAGAGAGCGGGCAGAGAGAGAGAGAGAGCGGGCAGTGAGAGAGAGAGAGAGCGGGCAGCGAGAGAGAGAGAGAGAGAGCGGGCAGCGAGAGAGAGAGAGAGCGGGCAGCGAGAGAGAGAGAGAGCGGGCAATGAGAGAGAGAGAGAGAGAGCGGGCAGTGAGAGAGAGAGAGAGCGGGCAGTGAGAGAGAGAGAGCGGGCAGTGAGAGAGAGAGAGAGCGGGCAGCGAGAGAGAGAGAGAGCGGGCAACGAGAGAGAGAGAGAGCGGGCGGAGAGAGAGAGAGAGAGCGGGCAGCGAGAGAGAGAGAGCGGGCAGTGAGAGAGAGAGAGAGCGGGCAGTGAGAGAGAGAGAGAGCGGGCAGTGAGAGAGAGAGAGAGCGGGCAGCGAGAGAGAGAGAGAGCGGGCAGCGAGAGAGAGAGAGCGGGCAGTGAGAGAGAGAGAGAGCGGGCAGCGAGAGAGAGAGAGCGGGCAGTGAGAGAGAGCGGGCTGTGAGAGAGAGAGAGAGCGGGCAGCGAGAGAGAGAGAGCGGGCAGTGAGAGAGAGAGCGGGCAGTGAGAGAGAGAGAGAGCGGGCAGCGAGAGAGAGAGAGCGGGCAGTGAGAGAGAGAGCGGGCAGAGAGAGAGAGAGAGCGGGCAGTGAGAGAGAGAGAGAGCAGGCAGCGAGAGAGAGAGAGAGAGCGGGCAGCGAGAGAGAGAGAGAGCGGGCAGCGAGAGAGAGAGAGAGCGGGCAATGAGAGAGAGAGAGAGAGCGGGCAGTGAGAGAGAGAGAGAGCGGGCAGTGAGAGAGAGAGAGCGGGCAGTGAGAGAGAGAGAGCGGGCAGCGAGAGAGAGAGAGCGGGCAACGAGAGAGAGAGAGAGAGCGGGCGGAGAGAGAGAGAGAGCGGGCAGCGAGAGAGAGAGAGCGGGCAGTGAGAGAGAGAGAGAGCGGGCAGTGAGAGAGAGAGAGAGCGGGCAGTGAGAGAGAGAGAGAGCGGGCAGCGAGAGAGAGAGAGAGCGGGCAGCGAGAGAGAGAGAGCGGGCAGTGAGAGAGAGAGAGAGCGGGCAGCGAGAGAGAGAGAGCGGGCAGTGAGAGAGAGCGGGCTGTGAGAGAGAGAGAGAGCGGGCAGCGAGAGAGAGGGAGAGCGGGCAGCGAGAGAGAGAGAGCGGGCAGTGAGAGAGAGAGAGCGGGCAGTGAGAGAGAGAGCGGGCAGCGAGAGAGAGAGAGAGAGCGGGCAGTGAGAGAGAGAGAGAGCGGGCAGCGAGAGAGAGAGAGAGCGGGCAGCGAGAGAGAGAGAGAGCGGGCAGCGAGAGAGAGAGAGAGAGCGGGCAGCGAGAGAGAGAGAGAGCGGGCAGCGAGAGAGAGAGAGAGCGGGCAGTGAGAGAGAGAGAGTGAAGTGTCTCACTACCCACAGTGCACTATACTGAACAGGGGTAAAAAATACATATAAAGCAAGTGAAATATGTTTAGGAACCGAAGGGAACATTATCACTGGCTCACTAAGAAATCCTGTGCATCATTGTTGCCAAAACTTACATTGCGAAACAGGCCATTCGGCCCAACTGGTCTATGCCGGCCATGGTTGTGCTGTTAGATTCATGCAGTCTACAGCCACTGCCACCCAGATACTGTCCAGTGTACAGCCACTGCCACCCAGGTACTGTCCAGTGTACAGCCACTGCCACCCAGGTACTGTCCAGTGTACAGTCACTGCCACCCAGGTACTGTCCAATGTACAGCCACTGCCACCCAGATACTGTCCAATGTACAGTCACTGCCACCCAGATACTGTCCAATGTACAGTCACTGCCACCCAGGTACTGTCCAGTGTACAGTCACTGCCACCCAGGTACTGTCCAGTGTACAGCCACTGCCACCCAGATACTGTCCAATGTACAGTCACTGCCACCCAGATACTGTCCAATGTACAGTCACTGCCACCCAGATACTGTCCAGTGTACAGTCACTGCCACCCAGATACTGTCCAGTGTACAGTCACTGCCACTCAATTAGCATTGTTAAGACAGATTAAGTGGCCATTTATTTAACTGCCGTTTGTGGGACCTTTGGGGTGTCCCGAAGTTGTGAAAGACGCTATTCAAATGCAAGTCTTTCTTGAGGAGATGAAACTTATGGCTGCTTGATGTCCTGTTACCTATAATGACACCGAATAGCAGATACTGGATTGCACAAGGAGCCTGCCTGCATGCGTGACTTACAGAAAGAGGCACCAGAACAGATAGAAGCCCACAGACTGCAGCTTTATTCAAGTCTCACGTTAACGAACTGAAAGCCAACAATTTATCAACAATGTACAAGAAATACTGAATAATTAAATCCAATGCAGACAGTAGAAAATTACAGCCAGCAGCTCGCATCGTCTGTCCGGACCCCGGGCCGGTGTGGGGAGGGGGCCGGGCCCCATTGCTCGCCAGGAGCAGATTCTTCCCCCAATTCCAATTGACCGGGGGGAGAAACACTTTCATTAAAGGTTAGGGACTGAATTCTGACCCTTCAATATTACAGTTTCTAATGAGATAATTTGTTTTTAAAAATTTCTTTCAGAAGATTGTATAAAAATAAAACCAGGTTAAAAAATGTTTGCAGTGTGGGGGGGCGGTGAAGAGGGAAGAGAGAGAGAGACTCTCGATAGACAGCCCACAGGCCTGCAATCCAAGGGAAGGCAGGCATGGCCTGCAGTGTGATGGCCGTTGGTTTCTATGGATACAGGACTGTTTTTTGGAGTTTATCATTTCCCCTCTGCAGCCCAATGATTCTTTACTGAGAATGTGGCAATAAACGGTTTATTTCTTCACCCAAAGCACCATTGGGTGCTCTAGGAAATGATCACTCTTTCATACTGCAGTTCATCCCCCGCAGGTTTGCGCAAGGTAGGGCCCTGCTGGAGGAGCCCAGGCCTGGCCGGGCCCTGCTGGAGGAGCCCAGGCCTGGTCGGGCCCTGCTGGAGGAGCCCAGGCCTGGCCGGGCCCTGCTGGAGGAGCCCAGGCCTGGCCGGGCCCTGCTGGAGGAGCCCAGGCCTGGCCGGGCCCTGCTGGAGGAGCCCAGGCCTGGCCGGGCCCTGCTGGAGGAGCCCAGGCCTGGCCGGGCCCTGCTGGAGGAGCCCAGGCCTGGCCGGGCCCTGCTGGAGGAGCCCAGGCCTGGTCATGGCTCGCTGGAGTGAGGAGAAGTCAAAGTGTTGGACCGGGAGAGCGTGACTGTAGGCAGTCACTTGACTTTTGGTTGGGTCTAGCTCTGGCTGGCAGGAGGAGAGCTCGATAGCTTCCTTCTTAATGGAGAAGTTGACAGACTTGTTGGTGTATTGTAACTCGCTTTTAATGACAGTGGACTGGAATTTGCCCAAACTGGGGTACACTGACCCTGGGCTGGGCCATTGCTTACTGGGGGCAGATACCAGCTCCCTGGGGAGCATGCGAGGCAGTGAATAGTGCTCAAAATGCTGCTTCACGTAATCGGACGGTTTCCCGTACACCACAGGGTTATTCTGCAAAGAAAAAGTGAAAAGTTTTCTGTAAATATAGCAACATCTTTCCTATTACAATCAACAAGCTTTTAAAACTCAATGTTGGCACCATTCCTGATTTACCCCATCTGCTCTCCTACTCTAAGGAAGACACACACTTGGGGCTGTTTTCATTAGAACAGAGGAGATTATGGGCTGGTTTGATAGAAGAGTTTAAAATTCTGAAGGGATGGGACAGTATTTAGGAAAAGGCTGGTTGGGAATTTCTTATAACTGCTCCCATCCACTGCACTTCTGGTGAAGTCACAGTGACTTTCACTTGGAAGGGTCTAGAATGAAGAGACATGGATAGAAGATTAAATGCAAGAGATTTAGGAGAGAGAGCGGGAGAAATTTTGAGCGGCTGTGGAATTAGTGATTGAAGCAGAGACCCTGTCAACATTTAATAGGTGGGTGACAGAAAAGGGGATAAAAGGATATGGGATTAGGGTGCTGCTTGTGCTAAAGACCCAGATTAGTTCAACCAAACACCCTGTCCATCACTGTGGACCTTTCCCCCATCACCTGGGGTTCTCAACAAATGAAACCTTGTCTGCATTAATCTCCCCAGTTTACTCTTTGCAATTTTAACTTTGTCAGTATTCACTGATGCAGAAGCACATTGGTTGGGAACAGCAAGGAGCCACTCCCTCATGCTGCATAGTTCCACTGGTCACCCTCTGGCACCTCATTCAGGTACTGTTCCTCACGTGAACACAGCAGACTATTCGACTATGGATGGCCATACACTGACTTACCCGCGTTAGGTCTGTTTGTAGGAAGCCGATTTGAGGGACGTCGAGGGGCTCCTTCAGTATGCGTTTCACTTTCATGCGGCGATTCTGAAACCAAGTCTTCACCTAAAAAAAATTCCATTTCTTTATAACAGTAATTCACCTTTAGAGATGTGAAGCAAAATGACGACTGAACCAGCCTCAGTGTCAACCCCACAAAGAGGGTCCCACAGGCTCCCACCCCGAGCGAGGGGTCCCACGGGCCCTCCCCCGTCCCACCCCGAGCGAGAGGTCCCACAGGCCCCCCCCACCCCGAGCGAGGGGTCCCACGGGCCCTCCCCCGTCCCACCCCGAGCGAGAGGTCCCACAGGCCCCCCCCACCCCGAGCGAGGGGTCCCACAGGCCCCCCCGACCCCGAGCGAGGGGTCCCACAGGCCCACCCCCGTCCCACCCCGAGCGAGGGGTCCCACGGGCCCACCCCCGTCCCACCCCGAGCGAGGGGTCCCACAGGCCCGTGTACACAAAGCCCTAGGTTAGTCACAGCTGTGGACAACGCCAGGTAACCCCATGGTGCAGGGGAGGGCAGAAAGAAATATTGGAAACATTAGTTCATACACACACCCAACACGGTAGTTCCAAGGATTTCAGAGAAGATCCAGAAGGAGCCTCTGATTAACCCCTTGATTAAAAATGGTGCATGGAACCAAGAAAGGGACAAAGATCAGAGGCACCCCCCCTCACAAAAACAAAGCAAAAAAGTAGCTGTGGTAAATTTCAGAGCTATTTTAAAGGGCAATTAAACCCCTCCCCCACCCCCACGTTACAAGGCAATTTAATCCCCCCACCCCGAAGGTGTGGGCTCTACTTTCTCAGGTATGGGCTGCTATATATGGACAATTGACCTGGGATGGGTTTGTCCCAAACTTTGGCAGAAACCCAGGTGAACCGGTATAAAAGGGACAGCAAATAATGGCCATGGCATCTTTTATATTTACACAAGAGGGCAGACAGGGCCTCAGTTTAACGTGTCATCCAAAAGACGGCACCTCCGACAGTGCAGCGCTCCCTCAGTACTGCCCCTCTGACAGTGCAGCGCTCCCTCAGTACTGCCCCTCCGACAGTGCAGCGCTCCCTCAGTACTGCCCCTCTGACAGTGCAGCGCTCCCTCAGTACTGCCCCTCTGACAGTGCAGCCCTCCCTCAGTACTGCCCCTCCGACAGTGCAGCCCTCCCTCAGTACTGGCCCTCCGACAGTGCAGCGCTCCCTCAGTACTGCCCCTCTGACAGTGCAGCGCTCCCTCAGTACTGCCCCTCTGACAGTGCAGCCCTCCCTCAGTACTGCCCCTCCGACAGTGCAGCCCTCCCTCAGTACTGACCCTCCGACAGTGCAGCCCTCCCTCAGTACTGCCCCTCCGACAGTGCAGCGCTCCCTCAGTACTGACCCTCCGACAGTGCGGCGCTCCCTCAGTACTGGAACTGGGAGCGTCAGTTTAGATTATGGGGTCAAGTCTCGAGTGGGATTATGAACCCACAACACCCTGTCTCAAGGTGAAACTGCTACCCACTGAGCCATGGCCGACACCAAACAATCGCCTGAGGTCCGGGTTTGTGGAGGTTGTACTCCAGCAGGAATCAGGAGATCGGGTTCCCAGTGCCAGTCTCAGACTTGGCCTCTCAGGTGCTAAGCAGCACATCAGCAGAACAAAGGCACAGCCTGGGTGGAGAGAGGTGTGAAAGGTTTGGACTCTGAGTCACTGCTGCTCCATTCACACAAGGTGCTGCAGTTAACACTCCATTTACACACCTTTAACCTGGTGCACAATACAAAAATGAGTCTTCACATGACACAGCATAGATACAAACACCACATCATTCCTAATATGGGCAATAGTCAGCATTACATCAACTGGATGAGTACTTGAAAGGAAAAAATTTGCAGGGCTATGGGGATAGGGCGGGGGAGTGGGATTACTCTTGCATAGAGCAGGCGTGGACTCGATGTGCTGTAACTTTCTATGAAATCATTAGAACCCAACATTCCAGAATCATAGAAAGTTATGGAACAGAAGGAGGCCATTCGGCCCATCTTGTCCATGCCGGCCGAAAGAGAGCTATCCAGTTTAATCCCACTTTCCAGCACTTGGTCCGTAGCCCTGTAGGTTACTGTACTTCAGGTGCACATCCAAGTACTTTTTAAATGAGTTGAGGGTTTCTGCCTCGACCACCCTTTCAGGCAGTGAGTTCCAGACCCCCACCACCCTCTGGGTGAAAACATTTCTCCTCAGCTCCCCTCTAATCCTTCTACCAGTCACTTTAAATCTATGCCCCCTGGTCACTGACCCGTCTGCTAAGGGAAATAGGTCCACCCTATCTAGTCCCGTCATAATTTTATGTACCTCAATTAAATCTCCCCTCAGCCTCCTTTGATCCATAGAAAACAATCCCAACCTAGCCAATCTTTCCTCATAGCTAAAATTCTCCAGCCTTGCAACATCTTATGTACCCTCTCTAGTGCAATCACATCTTTCCTGTAATGTGACCAGAACTGTACGCAGTACTCAAGCTGTGGCCTAACTAGTGTTTTATACAGTTCCTGTATAACCTCCCTGCTCTTATATTCTGTGCCTCCGCTAATAAAGGAAATTATCCCGTATGCCTTTTTAACCACCTTATCTACCTGTCCTGCTACCTTCAGGGATCTCTGGACATGCACTCCAAGGTCCCTCTGTTCCTCTACACCTCTCAGTATCCTCCCATTTATTGTGTACTCCCTTGCCTTGTTTGCTCTCCCCAAATGCATTATCTCACACTTCTCTGGATTGAATTCCATTTGCCACTTTTCTGCCCACCTGACCAGTCCATTGATATCTTCCTGCAGTCTACAGCTTTCCTCCTCACTATCAATCACACGGCCAATTTTTGTATCATCTGCAAACTTCTTGATCATGCCCCCTACATTCAAGTCCAAATCATTAATGTATACCACAAAAATCAAGGGACCCAGTACTGAGTCTTGCGGAACCCCACTGGAAACAGCCTTCCAGTCACAAAAACATCCGTCAACCATTACCCTTTGCTTCCCGCCACTGAGCCAATTTTGGATCCAACTAGCCATTTTCCCTTGGACGTTTTTGACCAGTCTGCCACGTAGACTGCAGGAAGATATCAATGGACTGGTCAGCTGAGGAAAAATATATTTCCTACCAGAGGGTGGTGGGGGTCTGGAACTCACTGCCTGAGAGGATGGGAGAGGCAGAAACCCTCAACTCATTTAAAAAGTACCTGGATGTGCCCCTGAAGTGCCGAAACCCACAGGGCTACGGACCAAGTGCTGGAAAGTGGGATTGGGCCGGGTGGCTCATTTTCGGCCGGCGCGGACACGATGGGCTGAATGGCCTCCTGCTGTGCCGTAAATTTTCTGTGATTCGATTCTAACAGTTCCGCCCCCAAAATGGAGGAGTCTTTTGGCTTATTTATTTTACAAAAACTGACAGCTGGAGATACTCAGCGGGTCCATGCAGCACCTGCTCAGCAAACGCCAATTGGCATGCACATATTGTGCTAGATTCAGAAGCTGAACCCATCCTCTGGATACTTCTCACCACACACCCAGAAAGCCTGAACTGGAGATCAGGGTACACCCAAGTCCCACATGAACAGCACTCCAGCCATGTTTCAGTGCAGGACATAACATAAGAAATAGGAGCAGGAGTAGGCCATTCGGCCCCTCGAAACCGCTCCACCATGCAATCAGATCATGGCTGATCTTCGACCTCTACTCCACTTTCCTGCCCGCAGAGGAGCTGTGCTGCTTTCCCTTTGCTGCCTGGGTTCAGACCCTCCCCTTCATTGAGTTTGGGACAACAGGCAGGAACTAAAGGCACAAATAATAACTTCAAAACACCAGCAAACATCCCTTGCGTATACTGCGCTACCCGTCCAGTGTATACCCTGTGCATATACTGTACTACCCATCCAGTGTATATTCCGTACTCTGCTATCTGTCCAGTGTATATCCTTCTGTACCCACAGTTGGAAAAAAACTCTTCCCAAGTAGCTTACTGTATTTTCAAACTGGCCAACCTTTGACCCTCCATTCACCATGAAACATCACCAGCCGTTAATTTGCTCAATCGCTCCCTCACCTCCACCTTTGATGCCCTGGTCCCCAGGACACTTTCACTGTCTCCCGTTCTTGTCATCTAATAAAGGCACCATATAAATGCAAGTTAACATTGAAACACATCCCAAGGCATTTCAGAGGCCTAATCAGACAAAAAGTGATTTTGAGCTGGAGGAGGGAGATATGAGGATGGGTGACCAGAAACTCGGTCAAAGAAATGGGAATTAAAGAGGTTCTTAAAATAGACGAGGGAGATGAGAGGGAGGAAATTCCAGAGTTTGGGGTTCAGATGGCTGATGGCTTTGTGTGGGGGGGAAGGGGGGGAAGAGAAAGAGAAGCACAGGAGGCCAGAGTTGGAGGAACAGAAAGAAACTTGCATTCCTATAGCACCTTTGATGTCCTTAGGTCATCCCAAAGCGCTTTACAGCCAATTAAGTACTTTTGAAGTGTAGTCACTGTTGTAATGTAGGAATGAAGATTCAGGAACTGTCCCTCTAGATTGGAAAATTGCACATGTTACTCCGCTTTTTAAGAAAGGAGAGAGAGGGAAACCGGGGAATTATAGACCAGTTAGCCTAACATCTGTTGTGGGGAAAATGCTGGAGTCTATAATTAAGAATAGGATGACTGAACACCTCGAGAATTTTCAGTTAATCAGAGAGAGCCAGCATGGATTTGTGAAAGGTAGGTCGTGCCTGACAAACCTGATTGAATTTTTTGAAGAGGTAACTAAAGTAGTGGACAGGGGAATGTCAATGGATGTTATTTATATGGACTTCCAGAAGGCATTTGATAAGGTCCCACATAAGAGACTGTTAGCTAAGATAGAAGCCCATGGAATCGAGGGAAAAGTACGGACTTGGTTAGGAAGTTGGCTGAGCGAAAGGCGACAGAGAGTAGGGATAATGGGTAGGTACTCACATTGGCAGGATGTGACTAGTGGAGTCCCGCAGGGATCTGTCTTGGGGCCTCAATTATTCACAATATTTATTAACGACTTAGATGAAGGCATAGAAAATCTCATATCTAAGTTTGCCGATGACACAAAGATTGGTGGCATTGTAAGCAGTGTCGATGAAAACATAAAATTACAAAGCGATATTGATAGATTAGGTGAATGGGCAAAACTGTGGCAAATGGAATTCAATGTAGACAAATGTGAGGTCATCCACTTTGGATCAAAAAAGGATAGAACAGGGTACTTTCTAAATGGTAAAAAGTTAAAAACAGTGGATGTCCAAAGGGACTTAGGGGTTCAGGTACATCGATCATTGAAGTGTCATGAAGAGGTGCAGAAAATAATCAAGAAGGCAAATGGAATGCTGGCCTTTATATCGAGAGGACTAGAGTACAAGGGGGCAGAAGTTATGCTGCAGCTATACAAAACCCTGGTTAGACCGCACCTGGAGTACTGTGAGCAGTTCTGGGCACCGCACCTTCGGAAGGACATATTGGCCTTGGAGGGAGTGCAGCGTAGGTTTACTAGAATGATACCTGGACTTCAAGGGTTAAGTTACGAGGAGAGATTACACAAATTGGGGTTGTATTCTCTAGAGTTTCGAAGGTTAAGGGGTGATCTGATCGAAGTTTATAAGATATTAAGGGGAACAGATAGGGTGGATAGAGAGAAACTATTTCCGCTGGTTGGGGATTCTAGGAGTAGGGGGCACAGTCTAAAAATTAGAGCCAGACCTTTCAGGAGTGAGATTAGAAAACATTTCTACACACAAAGGGTGGTAGAAGTTTGGAACTCTCTTCCGCAAACTGCAATTGATACTAGCTCAATTGCTAAATTTAAATCTGAGATAGATAGCTTTTTGGCAACCACAGGTATTAAGGGATATGGGCCAAAGACAGGTATATGGAGTTAGATCACAGATCAGCCATGATCTTATCAAATGGCGGAGCAGGCACGAGGGGCTGAATGGCCTACTCCTGTTCCTATGTTCCTATGAAACACGGCAGCCAAATTACACACAGACAGCAATGAAATAAATGACCAGACCATCTGTTTTGTTTTTAAAAAGTGATGTTGGTTGAGAGATAAATATTGGCCTGGACACCAGAGAGAACTCCCCTGCTCTTCCACCAATAGTGCCATGGAATCTTTAATGTCCACCTCAGGGGGCAGACAGGGACTCGGTTTAACATCTACATCTGAGATACGGCACCTCCAACAGTGCGGCGCTCCCTCTGTACTGACTCTCCCACAGTGCAGCGCTCCCTCTGTACTGACTCTCCCACAGTGCAGCGCTCCCTCTGTACTGACTCTCCCACAGTGCAGCGCTCCCTCAGTACTGACCCTCCGACAGTGCAGCGCTCCCTCAGTACTGACTCTCTGACAGTGCAGCTCTCCCTCAGTACTGACCCTCCGACAGTGCAGTGCTCCCTCTGTACTGACTCTCTGACAGTGCAGCGCTCCCTCAGTACTGACTCTCTGACAGTGCAGCTCTCCCTCAGTACTGACCCTCCGACAGTGCAGCGCTCCCTCTGTACTGACTCTCTGACAGTGCAGCGCTCCCTCAGTACTGACTCTCTGACAGTGCAGCTCTCCCTCAGTACTGACTCTCTGACAGTGCAGCTCTCCCTCAGTACTGACCCTCCGACAGTGCAGCGCTCCCTCAGTACTGACCCTCCGACAGTGCAGCGCTCCCTCAGTACTGACCCTCCGACAGTGCAGCGCTCCCTCAGTACTGACTCTCTGACAGTGCAGCTCTCCCTCCGTACTGACTCTCCCACAGTGCAGCGCTCCCTCAGTACTGACCCTCCGACAGTGCAGCGCTCCCTCTGTACTGACCCTCCGACAGTGCAGTGCTCCCTCCATACTGACTCTCCGACAGTGCAGCGCTCCCTCTGTACTGACCCTCCGACAGTGCAGTGCTCCCTCCATACTGACTCTCCGACAGTGCAGCGCTCCCTCCGTACTGACTCTCCCACAGTGCAGTGCTCCCTCCGTACTGACTCTCCCACAGTGCAGCGCTCCCTCAGTACTGACCCTCCGACAGCGCAGCGCTCCCTCTGTACTGACTCTCCGACATTGCAGCGCTCCCTCTGTACTGACCTTCCAACAGTGCAGCACTCCCTCACTACTGACCCTCTGACAGTGCAGCGCTCCCTCTGTACTGATTCTCCGACAGTGCAGCGCTCCCTCTGTACTGATTCTCCGACAGTGCAGCGCTCCCTCAGTACTAGAGTGTCAGCTTAGATTATGTGCTCAAGTCTCTGGAGTGGGTCTTGAACCCACAACCTTCTGACTCAGAGTGAGAGTGTTACCCACTGAGCCAAGGCTGGGCAGGGTTGTAGGAGGTCCCAGAGATTAGGAGCAGCAAGGCTATGAAGAAAGTTGAGCACGAGGATGAAAATTTTAAGTTGGGGGTCTTGGGGGACTGGGATCCAATGTAGGTCAGCGAGGACAGGAGTGATGGGTGAGTGCGAGTTAGGATGTCGGCAGCAGAATTTTGGATGAGTTGAAGTGTACAGAAGGTAGAGAACGGGAGGCCGACCAGAAGAACATTGGAACAGCCAGAGCTTGGAGGCAACAAAAGCATGGATGAGGTGAGGCAAAATGGGAGGTGGTGATGATAGAGATGGAAATAGTCTTTGTAATTGCCCCTGAACACTCCACTCCCCTGATCTCTTAGACAACCACCATCCCTTCGACGGCCATGCCTTTAGCCACCTTGGCCTGATGCTCAGGAATTCCCTTCCTAAACACCTCTCCCTCTTTATACCCTCCTTAAAACTTACCTATTTACACCTATTGTCTCTTCCTTTGGCTCAACATCTGATCATTGATTACCCGTCTGAAGCATTCTCCTACGTTGATGGTGGTATCAAAATGCAAGTTGTTGTTTTTTTTAAAAAGGGCCTTGCCTGCTGAAAGTCATTCATTTAAACTGTAAGATTCAGCAATAAACACGGCCAGCTGCATATGCAGAGTTTGGCTTTAATAAATCTGGCTGAGAGCTGCCTGATGTCACAAAGTCCACACAGGTAAAGCAATAAGGAAATCTGGGGCCAACTCAAAATGGAGAATCCACAAACCACACGTCATTAAGCTTTGGTACCAGCAGCACCCCTAAATACCCCTGCCCAACTGCACTGGTTCTGCGTTATTTACAAAGTGCTCCAGGGTGCAGGGATCACCCAACAGGCCTACAGTTGCAATACTCTCCCAAACACTCCCCGTGGGCACAGGTTACCTGCTGACTGCTAAGTCCCAGGGCGTTCCCCAGATCCTGCCGTTCGGACGCGGACACGTATCTTTGGAGCTGAAAACGTTGCTGCAGAACTCGGAGCTGCTCAGCACTGAAGGTTGTCCGGCCTTTGTATTTTTTAGATACGGATTGGTCACTTGAGCTGCTGTGCTGTACAGAATCTAACCAAGAGTCATCATGGGTGTCTGCCTCAGACAGCCTCATGCTGGGAGCTGCAAGGAAGAAGAGACTAATTAAAGACCATTCACAAATGGCAGTGTGTAACACAGCATCTCAAGATTAAATGCAACTTTCTCTATCCTTGGCCCCCTCCTATTTCTCATCTACATGCTGCCCCTCGGCGACATTGTTTGAAAACACAATCTCAGATTCCACATGTACGCTGACGACACCCAGCTCTACCTCACCACCACCTCTCTCGACCCCTCCACAGCCTGATTTGTCACACTATTTGTCTGATATCCAGTATTGGATGAGCAGAAATTTCCTCTAATTAAATATTGGGAAGACCGAAGCCATTGTCTTCAGTCCCCGCCACAAACTCCGTTCCCTAGTCACCGACTCCATCCCTCTCTCTGGACACTGTCTGAGGCTGAACCAGACTGTTCACAACCTAGGCGTCCTATTGACCCTGAGCTGAGCTTCTGACCCCATATCCTCTCCATCACCAAGCCTACATCCACCTCCGTAACATCGCCCGTCTCCACCCCCTGCCTCAGCTCATCTGCTGCTGAAACCCTCACCCGTGCCTTTGTTATTCTGGAGCTCAGTGGGTGCACTGTCCAACATGGTACTGAACCATTTACATTCCAGGCTCCATCCTTGGCCTGTTAGCTGCTCACTGCCAATATGGGAGGGGAAAGTTCTGCTCTGGATCAGAATCCAATGACCCCGACTAATATACATATATAAAAATTAAAAAGGAGAGAGAGAGAGAGATCTGTTGTGAGGCCCTCCACAGTTGAATACCCTTACTCACAATATAGGCTCATGCATCAGTGAAGGCAGCTGTGTTAAGCCAGTGCCATGGGACAGCACCCCAGCGAATCAGGGACTTCAGGAGAGGAGCGTGGAAACAGGAGGAAAGCAGTGATCTCACTCCTGGATCAGGTGTGCACCATTGTAACCCCTGCGGGCTGGAGTAGGAGGCCGAGGAGTGAGGAACAGCTACACAACGTCCCAGGTTCAGTTTCCAGATTCACATCTGAATCTGCTTTGAGAGAGAAGAGATGGTGTCTGTACAATCAGACTGGAGATAAGCACAACCTGTCTGATCCACAGTGTAACCAGTGTCCCGGTGGGTCCCACCTGTTCCTAGCCCTCACCCTGTGGATTCAGTACGCTCCTTACCCACAGACGTAGAGGCACTGCCTGCCACTTAGAATCATAGAATCATAGAAGTTACAACATGGAAACAGGCCCTTCGGCCCAACATGTCCATGTCGCCCAGTTTATACCACTAAGCTAGTCCCAATTGCCTGCACTTGGCCCATATCCCTCGATACCCATCTTACCCATGTAACTGTCCAAATGCTTTTTAAAAGACAAAATTGTACCCGCCTCTACTACTGCCTCTGGCAGCTCGTTCCAGACACTCACCACCCTTTGAGTGAAAAAATTGCCCCTCTGGACCCTTTTGTATCTCTCCCCTCTCACCTTAAATCTGTGCCCCCTCGTTATAGACTCCCCTACCTTTGGGAAAAGATTTTGACTATCGACCTTATCTATGCCCCTCATTATTTTATAGACTTCTATAAGATCTCCCCTTAACCTCCTACTCTCCAGGGAAAAAAGTCCCAGTCTGTCTAACCTCTCCCTGTAAGTCAAACCATCAAGTCCCGGTAGCATCCTCGTAAATCTTTTCTGCACTCTTTCTAGTTTAATAATATCCTTTCTATAATAGGGTGACCAGAACTGTACACAGTACTCCAAGTGTGGCCTCACCAATGCCCTGTACAACTTCAACAAGACATCCCAACTCCTGCATTCAATGTTCTGACCAATGAAACCAAGCATGCTGAATGCCTTCTTCACCACTCTATCCACCTGTGACTCCACTTTCAAGGAGCTATGAATCTGTACTCCCAGATCTCTTTGTTCTATAACTCTCCCCAACGCCCTACCATTAACGGAGTAGGTCCTGGCCCGATTCGATCTACCAAAATGCATCACCTCACATTTATCTAAATTAAACTCCATCTGCCATTCATCGGCCCACTGGCCCAATTTATCAAGATCCCGTTGCAATCCTAGATAACCTTCTTCACTGTCCACAATGCCACCAATCTTGGTGTCATCTGCAAACTTGCTAACCATGCCTCCTAAATTCTCATCCAAATCATTAATATAAATAACAAATAACAGCGGACCCAGCACCGATCCCTGAGGCACACCGCTGGACACAGGCATCCAGTTTGAAAAACAACCCTCTACAACCACCCTCTGTCTTCTGTCGTCAAGCCAATTTTGTATCCAATTGGCTACCTCACCTTGGATCCCATGAGATTTAACCTTATGTAACAACCTACCTTGCGGTACCTTGTCAAATGCTTTGCTGAAGTCCATGTAGACCACGTCTACTGCACAGCCCTCATCTATCTTCTTGGTTACCCCTTCAAAAAACTCAATCAAATTCGTGAGACATGATTTTCCTCTCACAAAACCATGCTGACTGTTCCTAATTAGTCCCTGCCTCTCCAAATGCCTGTAGATCCTGTCCCTCAGAATACCCTCTAACAACTTACCCACTACAGATGTCAGGCTCACTGGTCTGTAGTTCCCAGGCTTTTCCCTGCCGCCCTTCTTAAACAAAGGCACAACATTTGCTACCCTCCAATCTTCAGGCACCTCACCTGTAGCGGTGGATGATTCAAATATCTCTGCTAGGGGACCCGCAATTTCCTCCCTAACCTCCCATAACGTCCTGGGATACATTTCATCAGGTCCCGGAGATTTATCTACCTTGATGCGCGTTAAGACTTCCAGCACCTCCCTCTCTGTAATATGTACACTCCTCAAGACATCACTATTTATTTCCCCAAGTTCCCTAACATCCATGCCTTTCTCAACCGTAAATACCGATGTGAAATATTCATTCAGGACCACAAAGCCCATGTCACCAGTCTCAGCAATGTCCCTCTGTTCTGAAGTATATTTGTAGCCACAATCTCCAACAGATCCCGGAGAGGCACCAACTGCACAAAAACACTGATGCACATTAATTCTGTCCAGTCATATATACTTAGGCTGCTGCATGAAGAGCCTCTAATAACTGACTCGGGTTATGTCAACTTCCAATTCTGTAAAACTGGTTACCCATTCCCAGCTTTTGGTTATTTTTATTATTGAGAAAGGAGGGACAGGAGGGCCCAGTCCCACAGGGCAGGGCACCCAGGGAAGGGACTGGTCCCACAGGGCAGGACTTGCATAGAATGTACAGCCCAGAAACAGGCCATTCGGCCCAACTAGTCCATGTCGGCGTTTATGCTCCACACGAGCCTCCTCCCTCCCCTCATCAGCATATCCTTCTATTCCTTTCTCCCTCATGTGTTTATCGAGCTGCCCCTTAAATCCATCTACACTATTCACCTCAACTACTCCTTGTGGGAGCGATTTCCACATTCTCACCACTCTCTTGGTAAAGAAGTTTCTCATTTATTATTATTCCTTATTTATTTGTGACGATCTTATATTTATGGCCCCTAGTTTCGGACTCTCCCACAAGTGGAAACATTTTCTCTACATCTACCCTATCAAACCCTTTCATAATTACTCTTTTAGGTCAGCCCTCAGCCTTCTCTTTTCGAGAGAAGAGAGCCCCAGCCTGTTCAGTCTTTCCTGATAGTAACAACCTCTCAGTTCTGGTATCATCCTTGTGAATCTTTTTTGCACCCTCTCCAATGCCTCTATATCCTTTTTATAATATGGAGACCAGAATTGTGCACAATACTTCAAGTGTGGTCTAACCAAGGTTCTAGACAAGTTTAGTATAACTTCTCTGCTTTTCACCTCCCGACTCCCCAAAGCCTTTCCACCATCTACAAGGCACAAGTCAGGAGTGTGATGGAATACTCTCCACTTGCCTGGATGAGTGCAGCTCCAACAACACTCAAGAAGCTCGACACCATCCAGGACAAAGCAGCCCGCTTGATTGGCACCCCATCCACCACCCTAAACATTCACTCCCTTCACCACCGGTGCACAGTGGCTGCAGTGTGTACCATCCACAGGATGCACTGCAGCAACTCGCCAAGGCTTCTTCGACAGCACCTCCCAAACCTGCGACCTCTACCATCTAGAAGGACAAGAGCAGCGGGCACATGGGAACAACACCACCTGCACGTTCCCCTCCAAGTCACACACCATCCCGACTTGGAAATATATCGCCGTTCCTTCATCGTCGCTGGGTCAAAATCCTGGAACTCCCTTCCTAACAGCACTGTGGGAGAACCTTCACCACATGGACTGCAGCGGTTCAAGAAGGCGGCTCACCGCCACCTTCTCAAGGGCAATTAGGGATGGGCAATAAATGCTGGCCTTGCCAGCGACGCCCACATTCCATGAACGAATAAAAAAAAAATTCTATCCCCCTAGAAATGAACCCGTGCTTGGTTTGCTTTTTTAAAAAATGGCCTTATTAATCTGCATTGAAACTTTTAATGATTTGTGAATCTGTACCCCCAGATCCCTTTGTGCCTCTACCCTGGGCTTGTGCAACAGTTTTATCCAGAGATTTCCCCCTTTTCTTCTGGTGGTGAGAGGTGCTGACTCTTGCTAAGTATCGTTCAATGGGTGCTCCAGTATCACACTCAAGTGGTCACTCTTCAAGTGCGAGCCCAGGCAATGAGTGTCAGCCGGGTATTTGCTCATAAGAGCATAAGAAATAGGAGCAGGAGTAGGCCATTCGGCCCCTCGAGCCTGCTCTGCCATTCAATCAGATCATGGCTGATCTTCAACCTCAACTCCACTATCCTGTCTTATCCCCATATCCTTTGATTCCCTTAGTGTCCAAAAATACTCCACACGCACTCTCTGGTAGAGGTCCCTGGACAGTGCACTTGTATTTTCTTCCC
Source organism: Heptranchias perlo (assembly GCF_035084215.1). Lineage (NCBI taxonomy): Eukaryota > Metazoa > Chordata > Chondrichthyes > Hexanchiformes > Hexanchidae > Heptranchias > Heptranchias perlo. The sequence continues at coordinate 29,535,590 of NC_090359.1, read as the reverse complement.
CTTGCTAGCCTGGGGGCACAGAGACCAGCTTCTGCGCTGACTAGTCTCAGCTAACACAGCACAGACTGGGGATTGAACATGGGGCCGTCTGGATTAGTACAGGACCATGATAAAGATTGAATGGCAGAGCAGGCTCGAGGGGCCGAATGGCCTACTCCTGCTCCTATTTCTTATGCTCTTATGAGCAAATACCCGGCTGACACTCATTGCCTGGGCTCGCACTTGAAGAGTGACCACTTGAGTGTGATACTGGAGCACCCATTGAACAATACTTAGCAAGAGTCAGCACCTCTCACCACCAGAAGAAAAGAGGGAAAATCTCTGGATAAAACTGTTGCACAAGCCCAGGGTAGAGGCACAAAGGGATCTGGGGGTACAGATTCACAAATCATTAAAAGTTTCAATGCAGATTAATAAGGCCATTTTTTAAAAAAGCAAACCAAGCACGGGTTCATTTCTAGGGGGATAGAATTTTTTTTTTATTCGTTCATGGAATGTGGGCGTCGCTGGCAAGGCCGGCATTTATTGCCCATCCCTAAAACACAAGAGCACTTCCTTACTGCATCAGCAGCAAAGCCATTCTGATCATTGACTCTTTCTGCAGTGCAATGGCAATACACTGGGGGCTGGGACTCCCCTCGGCCCATCATGATGGGATGGTGGTAATGTGAGGGGGCTGGGACTCCCCACAGCACATTTCTGCTGTTACTAGGGAAAATTCACATTAAAACATCAAAAGAACGTCATTGACAGTAAAGCACTTTGGGATGTCCAAAGAACGTGAAAGGAACTATAGAAATGGGAGTCTTTCTTTGTTGGTTGGTCGGAGCTGGAGCAGGAGTACGGGGGCTTCAGTTGGTCGGAGCTGGAGCAGGAATAGTAGGGTGGGCTTCAGTTGGTCAGAGCTGGAGCAGGAGTAGTAGGGTGGGCTTCAGTTGGTCAGAGCTGGAGCAGGAGTAGTAGGGTGGGCTTCAGTTGGTCATAGCTGGAGCAGGAGTAGGGGGGCTTCAGTTGGTCGGAGCTGGAGCAGGAATAGTAGGGTGGGCTTCAGTTTGTCAGAGCTGGAGCAGGAGTAGGGGGGCTTCAGTTGGTCGGAGCTGGAGCAGGAATAGTAGGGTGGGCTTCAGTTGGTCGGAGCTGGAGCAGGAGTAGGGGGGTTTCAGCTGGTCAAAGCTGGAGCAGGAGTAGTAGGGGGGCTTCAGTTGGTCAAAGCTGGAGCAGGAGTAGTAGGGGGGCTTCAGTTGGTCAGAGCTGGAGCAGGAGCAAGAGTACGGGGGGCTTCGGTTGGTCGGAGCAGGAGTGGGGGGAGGCTTTAGTTGGTCGGAGCTGGAGTAGAAGTAGTGGGGGGAGGGCTTTGGTTGGTCTCGAGACCCTTGAGTAAGAGAGAAAATCATCCAGGGTTCCTCTTGCTGATCACAATCCAATGATTACTGCGAGAATAAGTGTGTTGTGTGAGGATAGGATCAGATTTGTCCGAGAGAGAGAGAAGGATAAATCAGGTATCTATAGTCCAGTTAGTCTAATGTCTGTTGTGGACAAACTGTTAGAAACCAGAATTTGAGATAAAATGCATGAACATTTAGAGATGCATGTGATAATTATAGAAATAGTAGGTACAGCGAACATAGAAGTCACATGAAAACAGGCCATTCGACCCAACCAGTCGTCAGCATTTACCCTCCACACGAGCAAGTAGTTCTAATCACATTTACCCCGTTTCCATATCCCTTCAGCTCCTTTGCTTCACCTACCTCTCCAAGCTAATCTTGAAAGTTGACATAATTTCTGCCTCAATCACTAACCCTGGAAGTGAATTCCACAGCCTCACAACTCTGAAGGAGTTTCTCCTGCCCTCTGTTCTAAATCGCTTACATTTATTTTTGTGTCGGTGGCTCCGCAACTACAGGAAACAGTTTGCCTCTATCTATCCGTCTCAAGTCAAGTTTTGTTAAAGATAAGTTGTGTTGACAAATTCAAGAGTGGTTTGAAGAAGTGACCATTGATTGGAGGAAAAGAATGCGATATATATGGATTTTCAGAAGGCATTGACAAGAAACAAGAGTTGGGTAAATGGGTGTTGGCGAGATTGGAAGGGGTCTTTTTTTTGGATGTACATCGATGATTTGGACTTAGGCATAAGGAGCAGAGTATTCAAATTTGATAACCACACAATGTAGAGGGTGTGGCAAAAAGTGAGGACAAGAGGTTCAATTTTATAACTCCCTGGAAGTGTGAGTGTGAGTAGATAAAAACAAAAGACCAGCAGCATTTTAGGATTTATAAATAAAGGCAGTGGTTAGTCTACAGTTAGAGGCTGTGTGCAGTTTTGGGCACCCCATTATAGAAAGAACATTAAAGCCATAGAGAACGTGCAGTGTAAATTCACCAGAAAGGTGACAGGGATGCAAATCAGTAGTTATGAGAGGTGAGATACTGGGGCTATTTCCACTGGGGCAGAGAAAGCTAAGAGATTTAACAGCAGTTTTTAAAATTGTGCAGGGTTTTGGCAGTGTGAACAGGGAAAAAATATTTTCTCAGGTTGGGGAGTCAGCGATGAGGGATCAAATTAACATCATCACTAAGAGTGAGGAGAGGGGTTGGGAGAAATGTCTTTGTACAGAGTTCCTGGATTGTGGATATTTGCCACAGAAAGTGCTTGAGGCAGAAACCATTGCATCTTTTGAAGGATAATTCGATATATATTTGAATCAGAGGAAGATACAAAGCTATGGGTGAGAGCAGAGCAGTGGAATTAGACACGATGGGCCAGTGGTGGTCTTCATAGGTGAACAGCCCACTGACAGTCACTATTCAGGTTCACACAAGAATGGTCACTTGGGTGAAGTACTGGACAGAGGCCAGTGACTGTGGAATTCCCCCTCAGCGAATATCTATACCTTCATACTGCAGTTATACAGGGCCTTGGTGAGACCACACTTGGAGTATTATGTGCAGTTTTGGTCTCCTTACCTAAGAAAGGATATACTTGCCATAGAGGGAGTGCAATGAAGTTCACCAGACTGATTCCTGGGATGGCAAGATTATTTTTTTATTATTATTTATTCATGGGATGTGGGCGTCGCTGGCGAGGCCGGCATTTATTGCCCATCCCTAATTGCCCTTGAGAAGGTGGTGGAGAGCCGCCTTCTTGAACCGCTGCAGTCCGTGTGGTGAGGTTCTCCCACAGTGCTGTTAGGAAGGGAGTTCCAGGATTTTGACCCAGCGACGATGAAGGAACGGCGATATATTTCCAAGTCGGGATGGTGTGTGACTTGGAGGGGAACGTGCAGGTGGTGTTGTTCCCATGTGCCTGCTGCTCTTGTCCTTCTAGGTGGTAGAGGTCGCGGGTTTGGGAGGTGCTGTCGAAGAAGCCTTGGCGAGTTGCTGCAGTGCATCCTGTGGATGGTACACACTGCAGCCACAGTGCGCCGGTAATTATCATATGAGGAGAGATTGGGTCGACTCGGCCTGTATTCACTAGAGTTTAGAAGAATGAGAGGGGATCTCATTGAAACACATAAAATTCTGACAGGGCTAGACAGACTGGATGCAGGGAGGATGTTTCCCCTGGCTGGGGGGTCCAGAACGAGGGGTCACAGCCTCAGGATACAGGGTAGGACATTTAGGACTGTGACAAGGAGAAATTTCTTCACTCAGAGGGTGGTGAACCTGTGGAATTCTCTACCACAGAAGGCAGTGGAGGCCAAGTCACTGAATATATTTAAGAAGGAGCTAGATAGATTTCTAGACACAGAGGGCATTAAGGGGTATGGGGAGAGAGCAGGAATATGGTATTGAGATAGTGGATCAGCCATGATCATATTGAATGGCGGAGCAGGCTCGAAGGGCCGAATGGCCTATTCCTGCTCCTATTTTCTATGTTTCAGTAGAGAAGGGGAGTAAATCAGGGAATAAATGCAAAACAGACCCTGGTTCTGATGCTTTCAATTAAAATTGTTGTGGCAATTACTGGTTAAAAATATGCAAATACCCAGTTCCCTGGCTTTAATCCCTAGTTTGCTGGTGAGCTCCAGCCCAGACACCAAAGAACCACCAGCTACCACCAGATCCCTTCTGTTGGGCACTCTGTTCCCTATCCCAGACTGGAAACACCGGATTTGTTGCTGCTTTGGCCGCTGTACTATCCTTCAGCCATTCGATTGGCCAGGCTCATGTCTGATGTGACACCTCTCTCTGTGGTGAGTAGTATGGGCTGACAGCATAGGGTTAGAATTGCAATCTTGGTCACTGTCTCTGGTCGAGCCTCAGACCTCCCATGTACACAACTCCCTGGCATCCAAGTGCTCGTTAAATTTCTAATGCTAGTGAAGGGCCAACAGGACAGTTGCATAACCCACGGACACTGACTCCAGCCCAACATGAAAAAGGACACCTTGGACAAGATGGCTGCTGCACTTGAACCTATGTCCCAGCAAGAGACAGCACCTTCAGGAGATCTGGGGAGAACATTGTCGAATGTACTCACACCAGCAGCCTCACACCCAGAACTAGAACACCAGATTGAGGGAGCACGGAGTAGCAGCTATCGACAGAGTCTGGTTTCGACAGAGTCTATAATTGGGAATTTGGTGAGTGAGGGGATTCGGTGCAGTAAGGGGTGAGGTGCATTTGATTAGTCAGCGGAGAGGAGGGTACCGAGAGCGGAGAGGGGCGCACTGAGAGCGGAGAGGGGCGCACTGAGAGGGGAGAGGGGCGCACCGAGAGCGGAGAGGGGCGTTATTGAGAGCGGAGAGGGGCGTATTGAGAGCGGAGAGGGGCGCACTGAGAGCGGAGAGGGGCGCACTGAGAGGGGAGAGGGGCGTATTGAGAGGGGAGAGGAGCGCACCGAGAGCGGAGAGGGGCGTTATTGAGAGCGGAGAGGGGCGTATTGAGAGCGGAGAGGGGCGTATTGAGAGCGGAGAGGGGCGCACTGAGAGGGGAGAGGGGCGTTATTGAGAGCGGAGAGGGGCGCACCGAGAGCGGAGAGGGGCGTATCGAGAGGGGAGAGGGGCGCACAGAGAGGGGAGAGGGGCGTATCGAGAGGGGAGAGGGGCGCACAGAGAGGGGAGAGGGGCGCACCGAGAGGGGAGAGGGGCGCACCGAGAGGGGAGAGGGGCGCACCGAGAGGGGAGAGGGGCGTATTGAGAGCGGAGAGGGGCGCACCGAGAGGGGAGAGGGGCGTATCGAGAGGGGAGAGGGGCGCACAGAGAGGGGCGCACCGAGAGGGGAGAGGGGCGCACCGAGAGGGGAGAGGGGCGCACCGAGAGGGGAGAGGGGCGTATTGAGAGCGGAGAGGGGCGCACTGAGAGGGGAGAGGGGCGTTATTGAGAGCGGAGAGGGGCGCACCGAGAGGGGAGAGGGGCGTATTGAGAGGGGAGAGGGGCGTATTGAGAGCGGAGAGGGGCGCACCGAGAGGGGAGAGGGGCGTATCGAGAGGGGAGAGGGGCGCACAGAGAGGGGAGAGGGGCGTATCGAGAGGGGAGAGGGGCGTATCGAGAGGGGAGAGGGGCGCACCGAGAGGGGAGAGGGGCGTATCGAGAGGGGAGAGGGGCGTATCGAGAGGGGAGAGGGGCGTATCGAGAGGGGAGAGGGGCGTATCGAGAGGGGAGAGGGGCGCACCGAGAGGGGAGAGGGGCGTATCGAGAGGGGAGAGGGGCGTATCGAGAGGGGAGAGGGGCGCACCGATAGGGGAGAGGGGCGTATCGAGAGCGGAGAGGGGCGCACCGAGAGCGGAGAGGGGCGTATCGAGAGGGGCGTATCGAGAGCGGAGAGGGGCGCACCGAGAGGGGAGAGGGGCGTATCGAGAGCGGAGAGGGGCGTATCGAGAGGGGCGCACCGAGAGGGGAGAGGGGCGCACCGAGAGGGGAGAGGGGCGTATCGAGAGGGGAGAGGGGCGTATCGAGAGCGGAGAGGGGCGCACCGAGAGGGGAGAGGGGCGTATCGAGAGGGGCGCACCGAGAGGGGAGAGGGGCGTATCGAGAGGGGCGCACCGAGAGGGGAGAGGGGCGTATCGAGAGGGGAGAGGGGCGTATCGAGAGGGGAGAGGGGCGCACCGAGAGGGGAGAGGGGCGTATCGAGAGGGGAGAGGGGCGTATCGAGAGGGGAGAGGGGCGCACCGAGAGGGGAGAGGGGCGTATCGAGAGGGGAGAGGGGCGCACCGAGAGGGGAGAGGGGCGCACCGAGAGGGGAGAGGGGCGCACCGAGAGGGGAGAGGGGCGTATCGAGAGGGGAGAGGGGCGTACCGAGGGCGGAGAGGGGCGCACCGAGAGGGGAGAGGGGCGTATCGAGAGCGGAGAGGGGCGTACCGAGGGCGGAGAGGGGCGTACCGAGAGGGGAGAGGGGCGCACCGAGAGGGGAGAGGGGCGCACCGAGAGGGGAGAGGGGCGCACCGAGAGGGGAGAGGGGCGTATCGAGAGCGGAGAGGGGCGTACCGAGAGGGGAGAGGGGCGTATCGAGAGGGGAGAGGGGCGTATCGAGAGGGGAGAGGGGCGTATCGAGAGGGGAGAGGGGCGCACCGAGAGGGGAGAGGGGCGTATTGAGAGGGGAGAGGGGCGTATCGAGAGGGGAGAGGGGCGCACCGAGAGGGGAGAGGGGCGTATCGAGAGGGGAGAGGGGCGTATCGAGAGCGGAGAGGGGCGTATCGAGAGGGGAGAGGGGCGTATCGAGAGGGGAGAGGGGCGCACCGAGAGGGGAGAGGGGCGCACCGAGAGGGGAGAGGGGCGTATCGAGAGGGGAGAGGGGCGCACCGAGAGGGGAGAGGGGCGCACCGAGAGGGGAGAGGGGCGCACCGAGAGGGGAGAGGGGCGCACCGAGAGCGGAGAGGGGCGTATCGAGAGGGGCGTATCGAGAGGGGAGAGGGGCGCACCGAGAGGGGCGCACCGAGAGGGGAGAGGGGCGTATCGAGAGGGGAGAGGGGCGCACCGAGAGGGGAGAGGGGCGCACCGAGAGGGGAGAGGGGCGCACCGAGAGGGGAGAGGGGCGCACCGAGAGGGGAGAGGGGCGTACCGAGAGGGGAGAGGGGCGTACCGAGAGGGGAGAGGGGCGTATCGAGAGGGGAGAGGGGCGTATCGAGAGGGGAGAGGGGCGTATCGAGAGGGGAGAGGGGCGTATCGAGAGGGGAGAGGGGCGCACCGAGAGGGGAGAGGGGCGTATCGAGAGGGGAGAGGGGCGTACCGAGAGGGGAGAGGGGCGTATCGAGAGGGGAGAGGGGCGTATCGAGAGGGGAGAGGGGCGCACCGAGAGGGGAGAGGGGCGTATCGAGAGGGGAGAGGGGCGCACCGAGAGGGGAGAGGGGCGCACCGAGAGCGGGTCACAGCAACAAAATAAAACTGCAGTGTGACTTCACAGGTAAGGCAGGGAGGTGGTTGGTGGTGAGAATCTCTTCTGTTTTCTTCTTTCTTTGGACTGTGGGCTCAGTAACTTTTAGCATAAAACTAATTTTAAAAAACTAAACTCAATTTAATAAATTAAACCAGGCCAGTACTTGGTTCAACCTAAAAATAATTTGATTGGCATTGTGGTAATCAATTAAATAAATAAAATAGTTATGACAGGGCAGGAGATGTGTTGCAGCTGCAATATGTGGGAGCTACTGGACAGTATCGTCCAGGGTGACTACATCTGCGGGAAGTGTCTGAGGCTCGAGGAACTTTGGCTCTGAGTTGAGGAGCTGGAGTCTGAGCTGCAGACATTGCGAGGCATCAGGGAGGGAGAAAGTTACCTGGACACTTTGATCCAGGAGACAGTCACACCCCTTAGACTAAATACTGTAGAATTGGCACGTAGTCAGGGACAGGAGGGTGTGACTGCGAGTGAGGCAGGTACGGGGATCCAGGAGGGAGCATTGCAGGAGCCTCAGCCTCTGCACTTGTCCAATAGATACGAGGTTCTTGCAGCCCTTGTGGACGAGTGCAGGGACTGCAGGGAGGATGAGCAAACTGGCCACGGCACAGTGGCTCAGGGGACCGTTCAAATGGGGGGGCGGGGGGGGGGGGAGTAAAAAGGAATGATAAAGGTGACAGTATAGTTAGAGGGATAGACACTGTTCTCTGCAGCCAAGAGCGAGTCCCGAAGGCTGTGTTGCCTACCCGGTGCCAGGGTTAAGGACATCTCCTCAGGGCTGGAGAGAAACTTGGAGTGGGAGGGGGAGGATCCAGTTGTCGTGGGTACCAACAACATAGGTAGAACTAAGAAAGAGGTTCTGCTGAGGGAGTTTGAACAGATAGGGACTAAATTAAAAAGCAGAACCACAAAGGTGATAATCTCCGGATTATTACCTGAGCCATGAGCAAATTGGCACAGGGTGAATCAGATCAGAGAGATGAATGTGTGGCTCAAACATTGGTGTGGGAGAAATGGATTTTGATTCATGGGGCACTGGCACCAGTACTGGGGAAAGAGGGAGCTGTTCCGTTGGGACGGGCTTCACCTGAACCATGCTGGGACCAGTGTTCTGGCAAACCGAATAACTAGGGCGGTAGAAGGGCTCAGGTGCGGTGAAGTTTAGATTGATAAAGAGAAAAGACAAGGAAGTAGTACAGGTGGGGGTAATGATAAACAGAGGGTGTCAGAAGGGACAGAGCGTACAAACATAAGAGTGTACTAGCAAATGGGGCCGGGGTAGGAAAGAATGGTAAAAAGACAAAATTAAAGGTTCTTTATCTGAATGCGCGCAGCATTCGTAATAAGATAGATGAATTGAAGGCACAAATAGAAACAAATGGGAATGATCTCGTGGCCATTACAGAGACATGGTTGCAAGGTGACCAAGGTTGGGAGCTAAATATTCAGGGTTATTTAACATTTCGGAAGGATAGGAAAAAAGGTAAAGGTGATTGGTTAGCTCTGTTAATAAAGGATGAAATTGGTATAATAGTGAGAAATGATCTTGGCTCAGAAGATCAAGATGTCGAATCAATTTGGATGGAGGTAAGAAATAGCAAGGGAAAGAAATCACAGGGGGCCTATATACTACTCCCACCAAACTGAAGCTACACTGTAGGGCAAAATATTAATCAGGAAATAAGGGGGGGCTTGTAAAAAAGGTAATGCAATAATCATGGGCGATTTTAACTTTCACATAGATTGGACAAATCAAATTGACAAAAATAGCCCTGAGGAGGAGTTCATCGAGTGTATTAGGGACTGTTTCTTAGACCAATACATCGGGGAACCAACCAGGGAACAGGCCATTTATGATCTGGTAATGGATAACGAAACAGGATTAATTAATGACCTCAAAGTAAAGGATCCCTTGGGAAGCAGTGATCATAACATGATAGAATTTCACATCCAGTTTGAGAGCGAGGATCTTGGGTCTGAATCTCCTGCATTAAACTTAAATAAGGGCAATTATAAAGGAATGAGGGTGGAATTGGCTAAAGTGGACTGGGTAAACAGATTAGATGGTATGAAGGTGGATAAGCAGTGGCAAACATTTAAAAAGATATTTTATGACTCGCAACAAAAATATATCCCTGTGAGGAGGAAAGACTCCACAAAAAGGGTGAACCAACCATGGCTAACTAAGGAAGTCAAGGATGTTATCAGGTTAAAAGAAAAAGCATACAACTTGGCAAAGATTACTGGTAAGCCCGAAGATTGGGGAAACTTTAAAAACCAGCAAAGGATGACTGAAAGAATGGCAGTAGGGATTGTGGATGCTTTGGTAATAATTTTCCAAAATTCTCTGGACTCGGCAAAGGTCCCGGCAGATTGGAAAACTGCCAATGTAACACCCTTATTTAAAAAGGGTAGTAGGCAGAAGGCTGGAAATTATAGACCAGTTAGCTTAACATCTGTGGTGGGTAAAATTTTGGAGTCTATTATTAAGGAGACAGTAGCAGAACATTTGGATAAACATAATTTAATAGGACAAAGTCAGCATGGCTTTACAAAGGGGAAGTCATGTCTGACAAATTTGCTTGAGTTCTTTGAGGATATAACGTACAGGGTGGATAAAGGGGAACCAGTGGACGTAGTGTATTTAGACTTCCAGAAGGCATTCGACAAGGTGCCACATAAAAGATTATTGCTCAAGATAAAGAATCACTGGATTGGGGGTAATATTCTGGCATGGGTGGAGGATTGGTTATCTAACAGGAAGCAGAGAGTTGGGATAAATGGTACATTCTCGGACTGGCAACCTGTAGCCAGTGGTGTTCCGCAGGGGTCGGTGCTGGGTCCCCAACTCTTTACAATCTATATTAACGATTTGGAGGAGGGGACCGAGTGTAACATATCAAAGTTTGCAGATGATACAAAGATGGGAGGGAAAGTAGAGAGTGAGGAGGACATAAAAAACCTACAAGGGGATATAGTGGGTGAGTGGGCGGAGATTTGGCAGATGCAATACAATATTGGAAAATGTGAGGTTATGCACTATGGCAGGAAAAATCAGAGAGCAAGTTATTATCTTAATGGAGAGCAACTGGAAAGTACTGCAGTACAAAGGGATCTGGGGGTCCTAGTGCAAGAAGATCAAAAAGTTAGTTTGCAGGTGCAGCAGGTGATCAAGAAGGCCAACGGAATGTTGGCTTTATTGCTAGGGGGATAGAATATAAAAACAGGGAGGTATTGCTGCAGTTATATAAGGTATTGGTGAGACCGCACCTGGAATACTGCATACAGTTTTGGTCTCCATACTTAAGAAAAGACATACTTGCTCTCGAGGCAGTACAAAGAAGGTTCACTCGGTTAATCCTGGGGATGAGGGGGTGGACATATGAGGAGAGGTTGAGTAGATTGGGACTCTACTCATTGGAGTTCAGAAGAATGAGAGGCGATCTTATTGAAACATATAAGATTGTGAAGGGGCTTGATCAGGTGGATGCGGTAAGGATGTTCCCAAGGATGGGTGAGACTAGAACTAGGGGCTGCTCTTTCAAAACTGAGATGAGGAGAAACTTCTTCACCCAGAGGGTAGTAGGTCTGTGGAATTTGCTGCCCCAGGAAGCTGTGGAAGCTACATCATTAAATAAATTTAAAACAGAAATGGACAGTTTCCTAGAAGTAAAGGGAATTAGGGGTTACGGGGAGCGGGCAGGAAATTGGACATGAATTTAGATTTGAGGTTAGGATCAGATCAGCCATGATCTTATTGAATGGCAGAGCAGGCTCGAGGGGCCGATTGGCCTACTCCTGCTCCTATTTCTTATGTTCTTATAAAGAGAGAGAAAATAAATTATGAGAGTAAACTAGCAAGAAATATAAAAACTGACAGTAAAAGCTTCTACAAGTATATAAAAAGGAAGAGGGTAGCTAAAGTAAACATTGGTCCCTTGGAGGATGAGACTGGGGAAATAATAATGGAAAACAAGGAAATGGCAGAGGAATTGAACAGATATTTTGTATCTGTCTTCACAGTAGAAGACACTAATAACATACCAATAATAGTAGAAAATCAAGGGGCAAAAGGGAGGGAGGAACTAAAAACAATCACTATCACTAGAGAAAAAGTCCATAGGAATTATCTGAGCAGTGTCCATGACAGAACAGAGCAGGTGATCAATATAACGAATAATGTACAAATATTCAGATACTCTCACACACAGAATAGTCATAATCATAGACTCACAGAAAGTTACTGCACAGAAGGAGGCCATTCAACCCATTGTGTCCGTGCCTATCACTAGAGAAAAAGTACTGGGTAAACTAATGGGTCTAAAGGCTGACAAGTCCCCAGGACCTGATGGCTTGCATCGGAGGGTCTTAAAGGAAGTGGCTACAGAGATAGTGGATGCATTGGTTGTAATCTTCCAGAATTCACTAGATTCTGGAAAGGTCCCAGCGGATTGGAAAACCGCAAACGTAACTATTCAAGGAGGGAGTGAGACAGAAAGCAGGTAACTATAGACCAGTTAGCCTAACATCTGCCATTGGGAAAATGCTAGAATCCATTATTAAGGAAGTAGTAGCAGGACATTTGGAGACTCATAATACAATCAAGGAGAGTCAACGTGGTTTTATGAAGGGGAAATCATGTCTGATAAATTTATTACAGTTCTTTGAGGAAGTAACCGGCAGGGTGGATAAAGGGGAACCAATGGATGCAGTATATTTGGATTTCCAAAAGGCATTCAATAAGGTGCCACATAAAGATTACTGCACAAGATAAGAGCTCATGGTGTTGGGGGTAATATACTGGCATGGATAGAGGATTGGCTAACTAACAGAAAACAAAGAGTCGGGATAAAAGGGTCATTTTCAAAATGGCAATCTGTAACTAGTGGGGTGCCGCAGGGCTCAGTGCTGGGGCCTCAACTATTTACAATATATATCAATGACTTGGATGAAGGAACAGAGTGTCTTGTGGCCAAATTTGCTGATGATACAAAGATAGGTGGAAAAGCAAGTTGCGATGAGGACACAAAGTGTCTGCAAAGGGATATTGACAGGTTAAGCGAATGGGCAAAAATTTGGCAGATGGAATATAATGTGGGAAAAGGTGAAGTCATCCACTTTGGGAGGAAAAATAAAAAAGCAAAATATTATTTGAATGGAGAAATACTACAAAATGCTGCGGTACAGAGGGATCTGGGTGTCCTCGTACATGAAACACAAAACGCCAACATACTGGTGCAGCAGGTAATCCGGAAGGCAAACAGAATATTGGCCTTTATTTCTAGGGGGATGGAGTATAAAAGCAGGGAAGTCATGCTACAACTGTACAGGGTGCTGGTGAGACCACACCTGGAGTACTGCGTACAGTTCTGGTGCCCTTATTTAAGGACGGACATACTTGCATTGGAGGCAGTTCAGAGAAGGTTCACGAGGTTGATTCTGGGTATGGAAGGGTTGTCTTATGAGGAAAGATTGAACAGGTTGGGTCTATACTCATTGGAGTTTAGAAGAATGAGAGGAGATCTTATTGAAACATACAAGATTCTGAGGGGACTCGATAGGGTCGATGCTGAGAGGATGTTACCCCTCATGGGGGAATCTAACACTAGGGGGCATAGTCTCAGAATAAGGGGTCGCCCGTTTAAGACGGAAATTAGGAGGAATTTCTTCTCCCAGTGGGTCATGAATCTTTGGAATTCTTTACCCCAAAAAGCTGTGGAAGCTGAGTCATTGAATACATTCAAGGCTGAGTTAGATAAATTTTTGATCAGCGAGGGAGTCAAAGGATATGGGGAAAAGGCAGGAAAGTGGAATTGAGGTAAAAATCAGATCAGCCATGATCTCATTGAATGGGGGAGCAGGCTTGAGGGGCCGAATGGCCTACTCCTGCTCCTACCTCTTATGGTCTCTTATGGTCTAAGCTCATTAACCCACTGGGACCAGTTCAGAAACATAATGGTGAGGCAGCATCTCAGCACAAAATAAACCAGCAGTCACCCCGAGATTGGCTTCTGTTTATTCCACTGTGGGTTATCGAGCTGGAAACGTACTGGGCTACACTGAATTAGCCCCTTAAATGTAAAACTAATCATACGCAGTTTATCTCAGAGCCACTCAAAGCGAATGAACTGACCTGCTCAGTCCAATATAATATCAGGTCATGATCTGTTTATTCCCAAAAAGTTCAAATCATGAAAAGCAATTCAGCAGCCAGCACTCAGCCATATAACGCTCCCCAAATGGTGTCGGATCCTGTCCTGTTCCCTGGAGCACCTCCAGCCATGCCTCAATACTTACCCTCACCCATTGAGCAACAAGAGGCAGTGCTGCTGTTCTCAGTCTGGTCGATCTCGGCTTCCGGTGGCTTAGAGAAGGAATGTTTCTGGTACTGTTCTGGCCAGTATTCCACAGCAGGACCAGAGAGAGGGTTCAAAGAAGTGGTATCTGTACACAGGAGAATGAGATTAGATCAGAGCGACATCATGAGCTGAGAGAAAGAGCAGCAGCCAGTGGAGCGAGGACACTGTAATCCAATATTGGAGAACACTAACTGGACCATAAGAACATATCATCCAGAAACACGTTAAATTCTTCTCCAGTGGGAAAATGTATCCCAATAGCAGGGGAGAGCAGCAGTTATCATAGAATGATACAGCACAGGAGGAGGCCATTCAGCCCATCATGCCTCTTTTGAAAGAGCGATCCAATTAGTCCCATTCCCCTGCAAAATTTTCCTTCAAGTATTTATCCAATTCCTTTTTGAAAGTTATTATTGAATCTGCTTCCACCGCCCTTTCAGGCAGCGCATTCCAGATCATAATTCATGGTTTAAAAAAAGCCTCTGGTTCTTTTGCCAATTATCTTAAATCTGTGTCCTCTGGTTACCGACCCTCCTGCCACTGGAAACAGTTTCTCCTTATTTACTCTATCAAAACCCCTCATGATTTTGAACACCTCGATTAAATCTCCCCTTAACCTTCTCTGCTCTAAGGAGAACAATCCCAGCTTCTCCAGTCTCTCCACATAACTGGAGTCCCTCATCCCTGGGACCATTCTGGTAAATCTCCTCTGCACCCTCTCCAAGGCCTTGACATCCTTCCTAAAGTGCAGTGCCCAGAATTGGACACAATACTCCAACTGAGATCTAACCAGTGTTTTATAAAGGTTTAAAATAACTTCCTTGCTTTTGTACTCTAGGCCTCTATTTACTAAGCCAAAAATTCTGTATGCCTTTTAAACAGTCTTATCAATTTGTCCTTAAAAGATTTGTGCACATAAACTCCCAGATCTCTCTGTTCCTGCCCCCCCCCCCTTTAAATTAATGGGAGAGGAAACCTCATCATCTTTATAAACATAGAGAGAGAGAGAGAATCCCATCACCTTTATAAACTGCAGTAAATCTTTAGTACGGATGATAGTCGTGGTTCAGTGGGGAGCATGCTCACCTCTGAGTCAGAATGATGTGGAGATGCCGGTGATGGACTGGGGTTGACAATTGTAAACAATTTTACAACACCAAGTTATAGTCCAGCAATTTTATTTTAAATTCACAAGCTTTCGGAGGCTTCCTCCTTCGACAGGTGAACGATGTGAAATGAAATCCTGAGTCAGAAGGTCAAGGTTACAAGTGACACTCCAGCCCGTAATCCAGGTTGGCACTGCCGGAGGGGCAGCACCAGGGGGCGTGCAGCACTGCCTGAGGAGCAGCACCGGGGGGCGTGCAGCACTGCCTGAGGAGCAGCACCGGGGGGGGGGGCGTGCAGCACTGCCGGAGGAGCAGCACCGGGGGGGCGTGCAGCACTGCCTGAGGAGCAGCACCGGGGGGCGTGCAGCACTGCCTGAGGAGCAGCACCGGGGGGCGTGCAGCACTGCCGGAGGGGCGGCACAGGGGGGCGCGCGGCACTGCCTGAGGAGCAGCACCGGGCGGCGTGCAGCACTGCCGGAGGAGCAGCACCGGGCGGCGTGCAGCACTGCCTGAGGAGCAGCACCGGGGGGCGTGCAGCACTGCCGGAGGGGCGGCACAGGGGGGCGCGCGGCACTGCCTGAGGAGCAGCACCGGGCGGCGTGCAGCACTGCCGGAGGAGCAGCACCGGGCGGCGTGCAGCACTGCCTGAGGAGCAGCACCGGGGGGCGTGCAGCACTGCCGGAGGGGCGGCACAGGGGGGCGCGCGGCACTGCCTGAGGAGCAGCACCGGGCGGCGTGCAGCACTGCCGGAGGAGCAGCACCGGGCGGCGTGCAGCACTGCCTGAGGAGCAGCACCGGGGGGCGTGCAGCACTGCCGGAGGGGCAGCACCGGGGGGCGTGCAGCACTGCCTGAGGGGCAGCACCGGGGGGCGTGCAGCACTGCCGGAGGGGCAGCACCGGGGGGCGTGCAGCACTGCCGGAGGGGCAGCACCGGGGGGCGTGCAGCACTGCCTGAGGGGCAGCACCGGGGGGCGTGCAGCACTGCCTGAGGAGCAGCACCGGGGGGCGTGCAGCACTGCCTGAGGAGCAGCACCGGGGGGCGTGCAGCACTGCCTGAGGGGCAGCACCGGGGGGCGTGCAGCACTGCCTGAGGAGCAGCACCGGGGGGCGTGCAGCACTGCCTGAGGGGCAGCACCGGGGGGCGTGCAGCACTGCCTGAGGAGCAGCACCGGGGGGCGTGCAGCACTGCCTGAGGAGCAGCACCGGGGGGCGTGCAGCACTGCCTGAGGGGCAGCACCGGGGGGCGTGCAGCACTGCCTGAGGGGCAGCACCGGGGGGCGTGCAGCACTGCCTGAGGAGCAGCACCGGGGGGCGTGCAGCACTGCCTGAGGGGCAGCACCGGGGGGCGTGCAGCACTGCCTGAGGAGCAGCACCGGGGGGCGTGCAGCACTGCCTGAGGGGCAGCACCGGGGGGCGTGCAGCACTGCCTGAGGAGCAGCACCGGGGGGCGTGCAGCACTGCCTGAGGAGCAGCACCGGGGGGCGTGCAGCACTGCCTGAGGGGCAGCACCGGGGGGCGTGCAGCACTGCCTGAGGAGCAGCACCGGGGGGCGTGCAGCACTGCCTGAGGAGCAGCACCGGGGGGCGTGCAGCACCGGGGGGCGCGCGACACTGCCTGAGGAGCAGCACCGGGGGGCGTGCAGCACCGGGGGGCGTGCAGCACTGCCTGAGGGGCGGCCTTTCAGATGAGAAGTTAAACAGAGGCTTCGCCCTCTCAGGTGGACATAAAAGACACCATGGCACTATTTTGAAGAGCAGGGGAGTTCACCCCAGTGTCTTGGCCAATATTTGTCCCAACCATCATCAGTAAAACAGATTATCTGGTCATTGCTGTTTGTGGGATCTTGCTGTGTGCAAATTGGCTGCTGCCTTTCCTACATTACAACAGGGACTACACTTCAAATAAAAAGTACTTCATTGACTATAAAGAGTTTTGGGACGACCAGAGGGCGTGAAAGGCGGTATCTAAAATCTAGTTCTTGCTATGAATCAATAAATCTGGGCTCACCTCAATAACACGCATCGTGAGACAAGCAAGTTCCAGACTGAAATGGGCAGATGTGTCTCCGACAGGTCACTGAGTGCACACAGGAGACCAACACACTGAAAGCTTCTAGTCCATCCCGAGCACCTTATACACTCGGTCTGTCCCGGTATTAAACCCGTGCCTACCCGCGGGGGTTCTCCAAAACCCTGCCCGAGTACAGGTGTTCCCATACCTGCTTCCCAGGACCCCCTGTCCATGTGCTCCCCCGATGGTTCGGTGAGATCCCTCTGGACGATGTGAGGTTGGTAGGAAGGGAAGGAGCAGTTCGGACCATTGCTGGGGTCACTGCCACCCTGCGGGAAGCGGCAATCGTCCATCTGGGGCGATCGGTCCGTCTGTAAATGGAAATTCAGATAAAGCCGGTCCATACTGAGCTCGGATGGAGAGGGGAGAAGAGCTGCAGTGTATCTGTCCAGCTAACCCACATCCCGGAGCCTCGTGTGATCGCGGGCTTTAATGGGGCAATTCTCACATCACTTCAATGTGTGAATCAGGAGTTAATCACTGCTTTTGGTATGGAAATCTCCAGCCAGCCCCATGGCATCCCAGGAACAGAGTTTTCTCAATCGGCAACTTCCATTCAGCCCAACTGAAACAATTAAATAAAAGACAACAAATCCAAATAGGGGGAGAATCCAGAATCCCCAATCTCAATGCCCCAAACTCACCCCACAAAGGATATCTGGGCTGAAAAGGTCCAATTCTGACAGGTTTCGAGACCAGGCTTGTATTACTTATAGGGGTAAACTAATCAGATGATTAAAGGATTTGATAGGGTCGATAGAGAGAAACTATTTCCTCCGGTGGGGGGAGTCCAGAACAAGGGGGCAGAACCTTAAAATTAGAGCCAGGCCGTTCAGGGGTGATGTCAGGAAGCACTTCTTCACACAAAGGGGAGTGGGAATCTGGAACTCTCTCCCCCAAAAAGCTGTTGAGGCTGGGGGTCAATTGAAAATTTCAAAACTGAGATTGATGGATTTTTGTTGGGTGAGGGGATTAAGGGTTACGGGACCAAGGCGGGTAAATGGAGTTCAAATACAGATCAGCAATGATCTCATATAATGGCGGAACAGGCTCGAGGGGCTGAATGATCTACTCTTGTTCCTATATGGAAGGCAAAGTGATCATGGGTGGAGATCTAAACTGTGGGATAGGCTTACAGGCTCCCAGTACACACAGGGAGCCCAGGAGACACAATGTCAGGTTCATAAAAACAGAGAAAATAGGAGCAAGAGTAGGCCATTCGGCCCCTCGGGCCTGCTCCGCCATTCAAAATGATCATGGCTGATCGTCTAACTCAGTACCCTGTTCCCACTTTTTCCCCATATATCTTGATCCCTTTAGCATTAAGAAATATATCTATCTCCTTCTTGAATACATCTAATGACTTGGCCTCCACTGCCTTCTGTGGTAGAGAATTCCACAGGTTCACCACCCTCTGAGTGAAGAAATTTCTCCTCATCTCGGTTCTAAATGGCAAACCCCGTATCCTGAGACTGTGACCCCTGGTTCTGGACTCCCCAGCCATCGGGAACATCCTCCCTGCATCCAGTCTGTCTAGTCCTGTTAGAATTTTATGTTTCGATGAGATCACCTCTCATTCTTCTAAACTCCAGTGAATATAGACCTAGTCGACCCAATCTCTCCTCATACGTCAGTCCTGCCATCCCAGGAATCAGTCTGGTAAACCTTCGTTGCACTCCCTCCATGGCAAGGACATCCTTCCTCAGATAAGGAGACCAAAACTGCACACAATACTCCAGATGTGGTCTCACCAAGGCCCTGCATAACTGCAGTGAGACATCCCTGCTCCTGTACTCAAATCCTCTTGCAATGAAGGCCAACATACCATTCGCCTTCCTTACTGCTTGCTGCACCTGAATGCTCGCTTTCAGCGACTGGTGTAGAAGGGCACCCAGGTCTCGTTGCACCTCCCCTTTTCCCAATCTATCACCATTCAGATAATAATCTGCCTTTCTGTTTTTACAACCAAAGTGGATAACCTCACATTTATCCACATTATACTGCATCTGCCATGTTCTTGCCCACTCACCCAACTTGTCTAAATCACATTGGAGCCTCTTTGCATCCTCCTCACAGCTCACATTCCACCCCAGCTTTGTGTCGTCTGCAAACTTGGAAATGTTACATTTAGTTCCCTCATCCAAATCATTGATATATTTTGTGAATAGCTGGGGCCCAAGCACTGATCCCTGTGGTACCCCACTAGTCACTACCTGCCACCCGGAAAAAGACCCGTTTATTCCTACTCTCTGTTTCCTGTCTGTCAACCAATTCTCAATCCATGCCAGTATATTCCCCCCAATCCCACGTGCTTTAATTTTGCACACTAACCTCTTGTATGGGACCTTATCAAAAGCCTTCTGAAAATCCAAATACACCACATCCACTGGTTCTCCCCTATCTATTCTACTAGTTACATCCTCAAAAAACTCCAATAGATTTGTTAAGTATGATTTCCCTTTCATAAACCCATGCTGACTTTGTCCAATCCCGTTAATGCCCTCCAAGTGTTCTGTTATCACATCTTTTATAATAGACTCGAGCATTTTCCCCACTACTGATGTTAGGCTTGTTCCAAATGTATGATTACGACACCCAGCTCTACCTCACCACCTCCTCTCTCGACTTCTCCACTGTCTCTGATTTGTCACACTGCTTGTTCGACATCCAGTACTGGGTGAGCAAAAATTTCCTCCAAATAAATATTGGGAAGACCAAAGCCACTGTCTTCAGTCCCCACGGTAAACTCCGTTCCCTAGTAACTGACTCCATCCCTCTCCCTGGCCACTGTCTGAGTCTGAACCAGATTGTTCGCAACCTTGGCATCCTATCCTGGAAAGGTCCCAGCGGATTGGAAAACCTCAAACGTAACACCCCTATACAAGAAGGTGAGTGAGACAGAAAGCAGGTAACTATAGACCAGTTAGCCTAACACCTGTCATTGGGAAATGCTAGCATCCATTATTAAGGAAGTAGTAGCAGGACATTTGGAGACTCATAATACAATCAAGGAGAGTCAACGTGGTTTTATGAAGGGGAAATCATGTCTGACAAATTTATTAGAGTTCTTTGAGGAAGTAACGGGCAGGGTGGATAAAGGGGAACCAATGGATGCAGTATATTTGGATTTCCAAAAGGCATTCAGTAAGGTGCCACATAAAAGATTACTGCACAAGATAAGAGCTCACGGTGTTGGGGGTAATATACTGGCATGGATAGAGGATTGGCTAACTAACAGAAAACAAAGAGTCGGGATAAAAGGGTCATTTTCAAAATGGCAATCTGTAACTAGTGGGGTGCCGCAGGGCTCCGTGCTGGGGCCTCAACTATTTACAATATATATCAATGACTTGGATGAAGGAACAGAGTGTCTTGTGGCCAAATTTGCTGATGATACAAAGATAGGTGGAAAAGCAAGTTGCGATGAGGACACAAAGTGTCTGCAAAGGGATATTGGCAGGTTAAGTGAATGGGCAAAAATTTGGCAGATGGAATATAATGTGGGAAAATGTGAAGTCATCCATTTTGGGAGGAAAAATAAAAAAGCAAAATATTATTTGAATGGAGAAATACTACAAAATGCTGCGGTACAGAGGGATCTGGGTGTCCTCGTACATGAAACACAAAAAGTCAACATACAGGTGCAGCAGGTAATCCGGAAGGCAAACGGAATATTGGCCTTTATTTCTAAGGGGATGGAGTATAAAAGCAGGGAAGTCATGCTCCAACTGTACAGGGTGCTGATGAGACCACACCTGGAGTACTGCGTACAGTTCTGGTGCCCTTATTTAAGGAAGGACATACTTGCATTGGAGGCAGTTCAGAGAAGGTTCACTAGGTTGATTCTGGGTATGGAAGGGTTGTCTTATGAGGAAAGATTGAACAGGTTGGGTCTATACTCATTGGAGTTTAGAAGAATGAGAGGAGATCTTATTGAAACATACAAGATTCTGAGGGGACTCGACAGGGTAGATGCTGAGAGGATGTTACCCCTCATGGGGGAATCCAAAACTAGGGGCATAGTCTCAGAATAAGGGGTCGCCCGTTTAAGACGGAAATGAGGAGGAATTTCTTCTCCCAGAGGGTCGTGAATCTTTGGAACTCTTTACCCCAAAAAGCTGTGGAGGCTGAGTCATTGAATACATTCAAGGCTGAGTTAGACAAATTTTTGATCAGCAAGGGAGTCAAAGGAAATGGGAAAAGGGTGGGAAAGTGGAGTTGAGGTAAAAATCAGATCAGCCATGATCTCATTAAATGGCGGAACAGGCTCGAGGGGCTGAATGGCCTACTCCTGCTCCTATCTGTTATGGTCTTATGGTCTATTTGACCCTGAGATGAGCTACCAACCACATATCTGCTCCATCACCAAGACCGTCTATTTCCACCTCCGTTAAATCGCCCGTCTCCACCCCTGCCTCTGCTCATTGCTGCTGAAACCCTCATCCATGCCTTTGTTGCCTCCAGACTCGACTATTCTAATGCTCTCCTGGCCGGCCTCCCACCTTGCACCCTCTGTAAACTTGAGCTCATCCAAAACTCTGCTGCCCGTCTCCTAACTCGCACCGAGTCCCGTTCACCCATCACCCCCTGTGCTCACTGACCTACATTGGCTCCCGGTCCGGGAACGCCTCGATTTTAAAATTCTCGTCCTTGTTTTCAAATCCCTCCATGGCCCTCGCCCCCCTCCCTATCTCTGTAACCTCCTCCAGCCCCACAACCCTCCAAAATCTCTGCGCTCCTCCAATTCTGGCCTCTTGCGCATCCCCGATTCCCATCGCTCCACCATTGGCGGCCGTGCCTTCAGCTAACTGGGCCCTAAGCTCTGGAATTCCCTCCCTAAACCTCTCTGCCTCTCTCTCCTTCCTTAAGACGCTCCTTAAAACCTACCTCTTTGACCAAGCTTTTGGTCACCTGTCCTAATATCTCCTTATGTGGCTCAGTGTCAAATTTTGTTTGATAATCGCTCATGTGAAGCACCTTGGGACGTTTTACTACATTAAAGGCACTATATAAATGCAAGTTGCTGTTGTTTGACAAGCAGTAACAGCAATGTATGGAGCTGGGCCTAGTGGACATTTGCCAATCCTTACACCACACTCAGAAGGAATTCACTTTCTACTTCAACACACACAAGACTTACTCCAAAATAAACTACTTCCTGAAGCAATCATATCTACCCCCGAGTTACACATCCGGAGACATAGGGCCAGTAACCAACTCAGACTATGCCCTATCACACTGCAGCTCACATCAAGCAATCACTCTCCTCCCTCCACATACTGGCACCTCAATCGTGCCCTCCTTGGTGACCTGAACTTCATAAGAACATCAGAAATAGGAGCAGGAATAGGCCACACGGCCCCTCGAGCCTGCTCCGCCATTCAATCAGACCATGGCTGATCTTCAACCTCAACTCCACTTTCCCGCCCGATCCCCATATCTCTTGATTCCCCTAGTCTATTCCTAGGGGAATCTATTCCTATCCTTCATTTGGGCTAAACTCACCTGTTACATCGTTGAGAACCAGGAACCCCACACCTATCCCATACTACTGGGGGAAACTACCAAAGCAGACTCCAGGACTCACATCACCACCTTTACCTGTGGACTCAGAGAACTGGAACAAAAGATAAAAGAATTAAAATAACAACACAAGAAGCACCAAAAGGGGGCCTTAAATAGCCGTGACAGAGTTTGGGGGAAAATTAGCGGCAAGTCCAGTATAACAGATCCAAATACTACAAAGTAGGGAAGCTCCTGTGATATACCCTCCCCGAGTAAATACATAACAAGGTACGTCTGTCCAGAATTGCATTAGTCGTAGTAACAAATGCATAGTCCTTGCAGACAAAAGCCCCAATTTTAACTTGGAGAATCGGGCAGGGATTGAAGGGGTGGGGATAGAGGGGGCAGCAAAGTGTCCTGACCTCGGCAGCGTGAGGGCTGGGAGAACTAATGGTTCAGAGCAAAGCCAAGTGTAAAAAGGTTAAGGAGAAGATGAGCTCGGAGAGGGCATTAAGGGAGATGGGAGAGAAACTAGAGAAAAATGTAAAGTGATGGAATCAGTCATCAATAGTGCCATCATCAACAAGCCCCTCATCAACAAGCCCCTCATCAACAAGCCCCTCACCAACAAGCCCCTCACCAACAAGCCTCTCACCAATAAACCCCTCACCAACAAGCCCCTCATCAACAAGCCCCTCATCAACAAACCCCTCACAAACAAACCCCTCACCAACAAACCCCTCACCAATAAACCCCTCACCAATAAACCCCTCACCAATAAACCCCCCACCAATAAAGCCCCCACCAATAAACCCCTCACCAATAAACCCCTCACCAATAAACCCCCCACCAATAAACCCCTCACAAATAAACCCCTCACCAATAAACCCCTCACCAATAAACCCCTCACCAATAAACCCCCCACCAATAAACCCCCCCACCAATAAACCCCTCACCAATAAACCCCCCCACCAATAAACCCCTCACCAATAAACCCCCCACCAATAAACCCCTCACAAATAAACCCCTCACCAATAAACCCCTCACCAATAAACCTCTCATCAATAAACCCCCCACCAATAAAACCCCCACCAATAAACCCCCCCACCACTAAACCCCTCACCAATAAACCCCCCCACCAACAAGCCCCTCATCAACAAGCCCCTCATCAACGAGCCCCTCACCAATAAACCACCCACCAATAAACCCCTCACCAATAAACCCCCCCACCAATAAACCCCTCACCAATAAACCCCCCACTAATAGACCCCTCACCAATAAACCCCCCACCAATAAACCCCCCACCAATAAACCCCTCACCAATAAACCTCTCACCAATAAACCCCTCACCAACAAGCCCCTCACCAATAAACCCTTCACCAATAAACCCCCCACCAATAAACCCCTCACCAACAAGCCCCTCACCAACAAGTCCCTCACCAACAAGCCCCTCACCAACAAGCCCCTCACCAACAAGCTCCCCACCCACAAGGCCCTCACCAATAAACCCCTCACCAATTAACCCTTCACCAATAAACCCCTCACCAACAAGCCCCTCACCGATAAACCCCTCACCAACAAGCCCCTCAC
The DNA here is from genome assembly GCF_035084215.1 of Heptranchias perlo. Lineage (NCBI taxonomy): Eukaryota > Metazoa > Chordata > Chondrichthyes > Hexanchiformes > Hexanchidae > Heptranchias > Heptranchias perlo. The sequence continues at coordinate 29,511,619 of NC_090359.1, read as the reverse complement.
CAATAAACCCTTCACCAATAAACCCCCCACCAATAAACCCCTCACCAACAAGCCCCTCACCAATAAACCCCCCACCAATAAACCCCTCACCAACAATCCCCTCACCAACAAGTCCCTCACCAACAAGCCCCTCACCAACAAGCCCCTCACCAACAAGCTCCCCACCCACAAGGCCCTCACCAATAAACCCCCCACCAATAAACCCCTCACCAATAAACCCCTCACCAATAAAACCCCCACCAATAAACCCCCCACCAATAAATCTCCACCAATAAACCTCTCACCAATAAACCCCTCACCAATAAAACCCCCACCAATAAATCCCCACCAATAAACCCCTCACCAATAAACCCCCCACCAATAAACCCCTCACCAATAAAACCCCCACCAATAAATCCCCACCAATAAACCCCTCACCAATAAACCCCCCACCAATAAACCCCTCACCAATAAATCCCCACCAATAAACCCCTCACCAATAAACCCCCCACCAATAAACCTCTCACCAATAAACCCCCCACCAATAAACCTCTCACCAATAAACCCCTCACCAATAAACCTCTCACCAATAAACCCCCCACCAATAAAACCCCCACCAATAAACCCCCCACCAATAAATCTCCACCAATAAACCCCTCACCAATAAACCCCCCACCAATAAACCCCCCACCAATAAACCCCTCACCAATAAACCCCCACCAATAAACCCCCCACCAATAAATCCCTCACCAACAAGCCCCTCACCAATAAACCCCCCACCAATAAACCCCTCACCAATAAACCCCCCACCAATAAACCCCCCACCAATAAACCCCTCACCAATCAACCCCCCACCAATAAACCCCCCACCAATAAACCCCCCACCAATAAACCCCTCACCAATCAACCCCCCACCAATAAACCCCCCACCAATAAACCCCTCACCAATAAACCCCCCACCAATAAACCCCTCACCAATAAACCCCTCACCAATAAACCCCTCACCAATCAACCCCTCACCAATAAACCTATCACCAATAAACCCCCCACCAATAAACTTCTCACCAATAAACCCCCCACCAATAAACCTCTCACCAATAAACACCTCATCAATAAACCCCCCACCAATCAGCCCCTCACCAACAAGCCCCTCACCAATAAAACCCCGACCAATTCATTACAGATTCATTACATTTCATTACATCAATTTGAATTTTACATTCTGCCCGAGGGGGTTTTTCCCTGATTGCAGCCCCTCGGTATACAGTGGCAGGAAGGCTCTAAACGGTTGCCTTTCCCCACAGAGCCTTTGCGGCGGCCGCACCCATCCTCAGTGCGTCCCTCAGCATGTAGTCCTGGACCTTGGAATGTGCCAGTCTGCAACACTCGGTCGAGGACAGCTCCGTGCACTGTAAGACCAGCAAGTTTCGGGCAGACCAAAGGGCGTCTTTCACCGAGTTGATGGTCTTCCAGCAGCACTTGATGTCCGTCTCAGTGTGCGTCCCCGGGAACAGCCCGTAGAGCACAGAATCCTGTGTTACGGAACTGCTCGGGACGAACCTGGACAGATACCACTGCATCTCTCTCCAGACCTTCTTTGCAAAGGTACATTCCATAAGGAGATGGGTGACGGTCTCGTCTCCACCGCAGCCTCCTCTGGGACAGCGCGCGGTGGCGCTGAGAGTCCGGGAGTGCATGAAGGATCTGACGGGAAGGGCCCTTCTCACCACCAGCCAAGCAAGGTCTTGGTGCTTGTTTGAAAGCTCTGGCGATGAGGCGTTCTGCCAAATGACATTGACAGTCTGCTCAGGGAACCAACCGACAGGATCCACCATCTCCTTTTCCCTCAGGGTCTCGAGGACGTTACGTGCGGACCACTTGCTGATCGCCTTGTGGTCAAAGGTGTTTTTCTGCACAAACCTTTCCACGAAGGACAGGTGGGGCGGAACGGTCCAACTGGATGGAGCGTTCCGTGGCAGCGTGGCCAGGCCCATCCTTCTCAACACCGGGGACAGGTAGAACCTCAGCACGTAGTGACACTTTGTGTTTGCGTACTGAGGGTCTATGCACAGCTTGATGCAGCCGCACACAAAGGTGGCCATCAGGATGAGGGCCACGTTGGGCACGCCTTTCCCCCCTTTCTCTGGAGATTTGTACATCGTGACCCTTCGGACATGGTCCATTTTTGATCTCCAGATAAAGTGGAAGATGGCTCGGGTGACTGTCGCGGCGCAGGAGCGAGGTATGGGCCAGACCTGCGCCACGTACAGCAACACCGAGAGCACCTCGCACCTGGTGACCAGGTTCTTGCCCACGATCGAGAGGGATCGTTGATCCTACAGTCTCAGTTTCTGCTTGACCTTGGCAATACGCTCCTCCCAGTTTTTGGTGCACGCCCCGGACCCCCCGAGCCAGATCCCCAGCACCTTCAGGTAATCTGACCTGACGGTGAAGGGGACAAAGGATCGGTCGGTCCTGTTCCCAAAGAACATGGCCTCGTTCTTGGGACTGTTGGTGAATTGGGAGGTGTCGTTGAGATTACTGGTATCGCTCATTAATCATCTGATCACGCAGAATCCTGGCAGACAGGGCCTGTCTACCTTGTTGTCTCCGTGTCTCTTCCTCCATTTCCTCCTCCTCCTCCCTCTTCTGGCAGCTTGTCCTGCTCTGCGTGGCCTCTCTGCCTGCTCCCGGTCATGTTCAATTCCCAGAGGAAGCCCTAACAGGCCACCCATGTCTGGAAGCAGCTTTGGTCAGCACAATATTTTAAATACCACTAACAACACTGCAAGACCAGCCAGACCACTGTCTGCAGAATATTGCAACTTTCTCCCAGTACAGAAAACTTCCACAAAGATGTACAATTGTACCAGCAGCCAAAATAACTAATCCAGCAACTAACCTGTATCTCCTGCAAGATCCCTTTAAATAGCGCTGGTGATGGGGAGCCCTTCCTGCTGTTTAAGTCCTGTTCAGCTGAGTGAGGTTAGGACAGTGCGTGGGCTGGAGCAGATAGTCCCAAAATGCTGCCAGCTGCTTCAAATCAGCGTTGCACCCAATTTACGTCATGATCTTTCTACTCTACATGCTACTGGCGCAATCACTTTTACCAATATGGCGTCCTGCGCAATTCCACTGGAGGTGCGCGCACGCATCTCGGACGCCATTTTCAGGGCTTAGGTGTCCACGTAGTGCCTACAAAACAGGTGCTAAATGGCCCATTTTTGCTCCCAATGTCTCATCTGAGAGATGGCACTGCCGACAGTGCAGCACTCCCTCATCACCCTGTGTGTGTCAGTCACTGTGTAGTACAGGAGACTCCCATCACCCTGTGTGTGTCAGTCACTGTGAAGTACAGGAGACTCCCATCACCCTGTGTGTGTCAGTCACTGTGAAGTACAGGGAGACTCCCATCACCCTGTGTGTGTCAGTCACTGTGAAGTACAGGAGACTCCCATCACCCTGTGTGTGTCAGTCACTGTGTAGTACAGGGAGACATCACCCTGTGTGTGTCAGTCACTGTGAAGTACAGGAGACTCCCATCGCCCTGTGTGTGTCAGTCACTGTGAAGTACAGGAGACTCCCATCACCCTGTGTGTGTCAGTCACTGTGAAGTACAGGAGACTCCCATCACCCTGTGTGTGTCAGTCACTGTGAAGTACAGGGAGACATCACCCTGTGTGTGTCAGTCACTGTGTAGTACAGGAGACTCCCATCACCCTGTGTGTGTCAGTCACTGTGTAGTACAGGAGACTCCCATCACCCTGTGTGTGTCAGTCACTGTGTAGTACAGGAGACTCCCATCACCCTGTGTGTGTCAGTCACTGTGTAGTACAGGAGACTCCCATCACCCTGTGTGTGTCAGTCACTGTGTAGTACAGGAGACTCCCATCACCCTGTGTGTGTCAGTCACTGTGAAGTACAGGAGACTCCCATCACCCTGTGTGTCAGTCACTGTGAAGTACAGGAGACTCCCATCACCCTGTGTGTCAGTCACTGTGAAGTACAGGAGACTCCCATCGCCCTGTGTGTGTCAGTCACTGTGAAGTACAGGAGACTCCCATCACCCTGTGTGTGTCAGTCACTGTGTAGTACAGGGAGACATCACCCTGTGTGTGTCAGTCACTGTGAAGTACAGGAGACTCCCATCACCCTGTGTGTGTCAGTCACTGTGTAGTACAGGAGACTCCCATCACCCTGTGTGTGTCAGTCACTGTGTAGTACAGGAGACTCCCATCACCCTGTGTGTGTCAGTCACTGTGAAGTACAGGAGACTCCCATCGCCCTGTGTGTGTCAGTCACTGTGAAGTACAGGAGACTCCCATCACCCTGTGTGTGTCAGTCACTGTGTAGTACAGGGAGACATCACCCTGTGTGTGTCAGTCACTGTGAAGTACAGGAGACTCCCATCACCCTGTGTGTGTCAGTCACTGTGTAGTACAGGAGACTCCCATCACCCTGTGTGTGTCAGTCACTGTGTAGTACAGGGAGACATCACCCTGTGTGTGTCAGTCACTGTGAAGTACAGGAGACTCCCATCACCCTGTGTGTGTCAGTCACTGTGTAGTACAGGAGACTCCCATCACCCTGTGTGTGTCAGTCACTGTGAAGTACAAGGAGACATCACCCTGTGTGTGTCAGTCACTGTGAAGTACAAGGAGACATCACCCTGTGTGTGTCAGTCACTGTGTAGTACAGGAGACTCCCATCACCCTGTGTGTGTCAGTCACTGTGTAGTACAGGAGACTCCCATCACCCTGTGTGTGTCAGTCACTGTGTAGTACAGGAGACTCCCATCACCCTGTGTGTGTCAGTCACTGTGTAGTACAGGAGACTCCCATCACCCTGTGTGTGTCAGTCACTGTGAAGTACAGGAGACTCCCATCACCCTGTGTGTGTCAGTCACTGTGAAGTACAGGAGACTCCCATCACCCTGTGTGTGTCAGTCACTGTGTAGTACAGGAGACTCCCATCACCCTGTGTGTGTCAGTCACTGTGAAGTACAGGAGACTCCCATCACCCTGTGTGTGTCAGTCACTGTGTAGTACAGGAGACTCTAAACAGGTCCTTATTGGAGAAGCTGTGATAGTGTTAATGGGGAGAGAGATGAACTCTTGTTAATCTTGTTGTGATAACCTGCTGCTTTGTCACACTGACGTCCCTGCTGTGTCAGTTTGTAGTTGCATCATCTGAATGATTCAGGCAGGTTCCTAAGTGGAGGGAGAATTATTGATAGGCCGTGATCTCCCACCTACCCTCAGAAACAGCAGTTAACTGCCTGATCTCATGAGTGCAACTGCCCAGAAGGGACACTGAGGACAGTTCTGCAGAATCACACCCCAGCCAAAGTCAGCACCTCCAGGGGAGAAACGTCCCTGCTCACATTTGTCATATAAAGGTGGACATGTCAGGTGGCCCTGGAATCCATTATGGAAATGTGAAGCATCCTCTACCTCAGCATCCCGTCCCTTCTCAGTTGGTCAGTTGTGCCCAATGGCTAAACATTATGCTTGGCAGATCTCTCAAATGTACCTGTTGATTTATAAAATAGTGTCAATTTAAAATATTTTGCAGAATATTCTTCATCCCTCCCCTGAGTAGCACCCCTCCTCCCTCTGACTGGTTAAACCTGAAATCATTTCTGTAGCAGCCTTTTGAGTTGCGACTTGACAGTCTCACTGAATCTATGTCATTCACACCTCATTCAGTCACCAATTACATTGTTGAACCCATCCTCTGCTCTTTGTGCAGAAACCCACTTCCCATTCAGGGTCCGTAACCTCTTTAAAGTGACCCTTTATTTCCTCTATTGTTTCATTGAATTAAACAGTACCATCATACAACAGACAAACAATGGTGAATGTAGGCTTCTCGCGAGTTTGAACTGGAGGCTCAAAGCTCGTGATGGGTTTCTGTGTGTATCAGGCAGAATTAACCAAAAAAGTGCCTTTTTCATTGTCCCAAAATTATTTTATTGTTTCTCCATTTGGAAACAACTTAATTGCTTTATTATCTTTGCTGAACATTTTTACATGTTATTCACCAATATTTGCTGGGATTTGGGTTCCACAGGGTCCAGCCAGCTATTGCTAGCTCCCCCCAACTAAACCCCGCACCACTAGACCCCGCCCTCCCACCTGACTAGACCCCACATCCCCACCCGACTAGACCCCACCAGACTGGACACCGCATCCCCACCCAACTAAACCCTGCACTCCCACCCGACTAAACCCCGCACCACTAGACCCCGCCCTCCCACCTGACTAGACCCTGCATCCCCACCCGACTAGACCCCACCAGACTGGACACTGCATCCCCACCCAACTAAACCCTGCACTCCCACCCGACTAAACCCCGCACCACTAGACCCCGCCCTCCCACTCGACTAGACCCCACACAATACCCCACACTTGCACCCTACTACATGCCCCAGTAAATTGAAAACAATTTCACAACACCAAGTTATAGTCCAACAAATTTATTTTAAATTCCACAAGCTTTCAGAGGCTTCCTCCTTCCTCAGGTGAACGGTGTGGAAATGGTATTGAATTTAAGATCCTTATCCTCGCTTTCAAATCTCTCCAAAGCCTAACCACAGCTGACCCCAGCAAACTGCTCCAGGTGCACATCCAGACCTCGAACACCAGCTTACTGCAAGTTCCTGGTTCCCTCTTATCTACCATGAGTTGCCACATCAGCCTCCTGCTTCAAAATTCATCCAAAAACTCTCACTCTGGTTTCAGGCCCTCCCCCTACATTTCTCTAAGGAAGAGTCTTACACCCAAAATGTTAACCTGTCTTTTCCTTTACTGTGTATTTCCAGAATTTTCTGTTTTGTCCCTAATGTTTTTACATTCCTTCTCTACCTGCTGCTTGTATAACCCTCTTTTTGTGCCCTGCCCTGTAATCACTCTCAGAGATCTGTAATCACCAGGCATTGTTCTGTGACGATATATGCGGTGCTTTTATGAAAACCTTCACACACCTGATGAAGGAGGAAATCTCCGAAAGCTTGTGATTTTCAAATAAAACTGTTGGACTATAACCTGGTGTTGTAAGATTCCTTACATTTACCAGAATAGTGCTGGAGAAATTTGTTGTGGTGGCTGAATGAGACACCAGCCAATCAGTGAACTTCTAACAGAAATTCCCAGCAGGAAGTGAAAGTAAAACACAGCCTGTTAGTAGTCAGAGAGCGAGCGAACATAATCATCGTACTGAGTGACTCCTCCAGCCACCCACGGAAGCTTCTATCTAGGCCATGGACACAGCAGAGGATCTACACACTGCTCCCCAGGTGGTCTGTGATCTTGCAGGTAAAACTGGTAATGGCAGTCAGGGGCCAGGGTGTGACAATGAGAGAGACAACTGTCTCACAGACACCCACTGCTCTCTCTTTCTCTAAGTCTGTGACGTGTGGCCGGTTTTGATCAAAGCTTTCAGTTTAAATAATAGAGAAACAGAAACTGCTGAACACAAGCAGCAGAATCATCAGTATCTGAAAGAGAAAAGACTGGCTCACGTTTGGGGAAAAGACTGGTTCATGTTTGGGGAAAAGACTGGTTCACATTTGGGGAAAAGACTGGTTCATGTTTGGGGAAAAGACTGGTTCACATTTGGGGAAAAGACTGGTTCACGTTTGGGGAAAAGACTGGCTCACGTTTGGGTGCAGATCCTTCATCAGAACTTACTTTCTGTTTGAAACGCTCCAGTATTTACTTTGTTCAAATTTTGTACTAACTTTGTCTCCTTTTCTGCCTCCATCTCTTTCCTACCCCCTTATTTTAAGGGTCTATATTTACATAGAGTTACATAGAAACAGGCCGTTCAGCCCAACCAGTCCATGTTGGTGTTTATCCAGACCAGCAGTGTCCTAATCCCATGTCCCTGCCCTGTTCCCATATCCCTTTATCCCCTTTTCCTTTACCCACCTATTTGACCCATTTTTAAATGTTGATGTGATCTTTGCTTCAATCATTAACTGTGGTGAATTCCACAGCCTCACAACTCTCTGTGTAAAAAACATTTCTCCTGTTCTCTGTCCTAACTCTCTTACATTTAATCTCATACTGTGTCCCCTTATTCTAGACTCTCAATCACTGGAGACAGTCTTTTTCTAACTACTCTGTCCACTCCCTTCATAATTTTAAACCTTCTCTGTCAAATCACCTCTTAATCTCCTCTGTTCTAAAGAAAACAGCCCCAATTTCTCAAGTCTTTCTTTGTGTTTGTATTCCCTCAGACCAGGCAGCATCTTAGTAAATCTGCACTGTACCCTCTCCTTTGCCTCAATATCCTTCCTATGATGTGGAGCCCAAACTGCACACAGTCCTCTAACTGTGATCTCACTAAGGTTTTATGTAGATTCATCATTATATCTCGACTCTTATATTCTATATCTCTTGCCATAAAGCCCAGGATTCCATTAGCTTTTTATGGCCATATCCACTTGAGGGGCTGCTTTTAATGTCTCGTGACCCTGAACCCCCAAATCCCTCTGCTCCCCAACATCCCTCAGCTCTCCCCCATTCAAAGTGTAATTATTACTTTAAATTTTTTAACAAAATGTACCACCTCCCACTGATGGACATTGAATTCCATCTGCAACTTTTTTGCCCATTCCACCATCTTGGTATCAGCTGTGGCTCAGTGGGTTGCACTCTTGCTTCTGAGTCAGAAGGTTATGGGTTCAAGTCCCACTCCAGGGGCTTGAACATAAAATCCAAGCTGGCATGCTTTTTACCGAGGGAGTGCTGCACTTTCAGAGGTGCTGAATTCCAAATCAGATGTTAAACTGAGATCTATCTACCCTCTCAGGTGAACATAAAAGATCCCACAACCACTATTTTTCCACACCATTCACCTGAGGAAGGAGGAAGCCTCCGAAAGCTTGTGAAATTTAAAATAAATTTGTTGGACTACAACTTGGTGTTGTAAAATTGTTTACAATTTTGAAGACGAGCAGGGGAGTTCTCCCCGGTATCCTTCCTAATATTTATTCCTCAACCAACATCACTAAAACAGATTATCTGGTCATTTATCCCATTGCTGTTTGTGGGACCTTGCTGTGCTTAAATTGGCTGATGCGTTTCCTATATTACAACAGTGACTATGCTTGAGAAGTATTTTGTTGGCTGTAAAGCGCTTTGGGCCATCCTGAGGTCCTGAAAGGCGCTGTATAACTCTGCTATTCAAGAAAGGAGGGAAGGAAAAAACAGGGAACTAGAGGCCAGTTAGCCTGACATTAGTCATCGGGAAAATGCTGGAATCTATTATTAAGGATGTAGTAACAGGGCACTTAGAAAATCATAATATGATTAGGCAGAGTCAACATGGTTTTATGAAAGGGAAATAGTGTTTGACAAATCTATTATAGTTTTTTGAGAGTGTAACTAGTAGGGTAGATAAGAGGGAGCCAGTGGATGTCTATATTTGGATTTTCAAAAGGCATTCGATAAGGTGCCACATAAGAGGTTGTTACACAAGATAAGAGCTCATGGGATTGGGGGTAACATGGATTGAGAATTGGTTAATGGACAGAAAAGAGAGTAGAAATAAATGGGTTATTTTCAGGTTGGCAGGCTGTAACTAGTGGGGTGCCGCAGGGATCAGTGCTTGGGCCTCAGCTATTTACAATCTATATTAGTGAGTTAGATGAAGGGACCGAGCGTAATGTATCCAAGTTTGCTGATGATACGAAGCTAGGTGGGAAAGTAAGCTGTGAGGAGGACACAAAGAGTCTGCAAAGGGATAGAGACAGGTTAAGTGAGTGGGCAAGAAGGTGGCAGATGGAATATAATGTGGGGGAATGTGAAGTTATTCACTTTGGTAAGAAAAATAGAAAAATTGAATATATTTTAAATGGTGAGAAACTATTAAATGTTGGTGTTCAGAAAGATTTAGGTGTCCTACAGGAAACACAGCAAATTAACATGCAGGTACAGCAAGCAATTAGGAAGGTAAATGGTATGTTGGCCTTTATTGCAAGGGGGTTGGAGTACAAGAGTAAGGAAGTCTTGCTACAATTGTTACAGGAGTTTGGTGAGACCTCACCTGGAGTACTGTGTACAGTTTTGGTCTCCTTATCTAAGGAAGGATATACTTGCCTTAGAGGTATTGCAATGAAGATTCACTAGATTAATTCCTGGGATGAGAGGGTTGTCCTATGAGGAAAGATTGAGTAGAATGGGCCTATACTCTCTGGAGTTTAGAAGAATGAGAGGTGATCTCATTGAAACATATAAGATTATGAGGGGGCTTGACAGGGTAGATGCTGAGAGGATGTTTCCCCTGGCTGGAGAGTCTAGAACAAGGGGATATAGACTCAGGATAAGGGGTTGGACATTTAGGACTGAGATGGGGAGGAATTTCTTCACTTAGAGGGTTGTGAATCTTTGGAATTCTCTACCCCAGAGGGCTGTGGATACTGGGTCATTGAGTTTATTCAAGACTGAGATCGATAGATTTTTGGACTCTAGGGGAATCAAGGGATATGGGGATCGGGCGGGAAAGTGGAGTTGAAGTCGAAAATCAGCCATGATCTGATTGAATGGGGGAGCAGGCTTGAGGGGCCGAATGGCCAACTCCTGCTCCTATTTCTTATATTCTTTATGTTTTTATACAAATGCAAGTTCTTTATTTCTTTTTCTTATCAATAGCCCCATGAAACTTCCTTTCATCCTCAGTTTTTTTTTACAATGCCTCCTATTTTAGTGTCATCTGCAAATTTGGAGCCCACTCCCTCTACCCTATATCCAAATCATTGATGTATACAGTGAACAGAAAGGATCCCAGAACAGAACCCTGTGGGACACCACTACCCACTTCCACCCACTGAGAAACTGCCCGTAACTCTCCCTTTCCCCCCTTCGAACCAGTTTTTAATCCAATTTACCAACCCTCCCCCAATTCCATACCCCTTAATCTTCTCCAATTTTCACCCTATTCTCTATGTCTATAGTCCCCATCCATGTGCGCTCCTTGCCTTACCTTAAATAAGGGGGCTGCAAGTACTCTTCTTACTCTAGAATCCGAGTGCGAGAGACAATGTGTGAATATGGTCAAGGTCTTATCCCCACACTTAGGGGAAGCATTTACTTTAAGATGGATGACAAGAAGCCACCCGTCCTACAGCATTGTGCCCAGGTCCCTGATCGCTGTCCAGTGACTCCTGCTGGAAAAGGCACGTGTGAGAATGTTGGGGGAGAGCAGGTGTGAGAATGTTGGGGGAGAGCAGGTGTGAGAATGTTGGGGGAGAGCAGGTGTGTGAATGTTGGGGGAGAGCAGGTGTGTGAATGTTGGGGGAGAGCAGGTGTGTGAATGTTGGGGGAGAGCAGGTTTGTGAATGTTGGGGGAGAGCAGGTGTGAGAATGTTGGGGGAGAGCAGGTGTGAGAATGTTGGGGGAGAGCAGGTGTGAGAATGTTGGGGGAGAGCAGGTGTGTGAATGTTGGGGGAGAGCAGGTGTGAGAATGTTGGGAGAGAGCAGGTGTGAGAATGTTGGGGGAGAGCAGGTGTGTGAATGTTGGGGGAGAGCAGGTGTGTGAATGTTGGGGGAGAGCAGGTGTGAGAATGTTGGGAGAGAGCAGGTGTGAGAATGTTGGGGGAGAGCAGGTGTGTGAATGTTGGGGGAGAGCAGGTGTGAGAATGTTGGGGGAGAGCAGGTGTGAGAATGTTGGGGGAGAGCAGGTTTGTGAATGTTGGGGGAGAGCAGGTGTGAGAATGTTGGGGGAGAGCAGGTGTGAGAATGTTGGGAGAGAGCAGGTGTGAGAATGTTGGGGGAGAGCTGGTGTGAGAATGTTGGGGGAGAGCAGGTGTGTGAATGTTGGGGGAGAGCAGGTGTGTGAATGTTGGGGGAGAGCAGGTTTGTGAATGTTGGGGGAGAGCAGGTGTGAGAATGTTGGGGGAGAGCAGGTGTGAGAATGTTGGGAGAGAGCAGGTGTGAGAATGTTGGGGGAGAGCAGGTGTGAGAATGTTGGGGGAGAGCAGGTGTGAGAATGTTGGGAGAGAGCAGGTGTGAGAATGTTGGGGGAGAGCAGGTTTGTGAATGTTGGGGGAGAGCAGGTGTGAGAATGTTGGGGGAGAGCAGGTTTGTGAATGTTGGGGGAGAGCAGGTGTGAGAATGTTGGGGGAGAGCAGGTGTGAGAATGTTGGGGGAGAGCAGGTGTGAGAATGTTGGGGGAGAGCAGGTGTGAGAATGTTGGGAGAGAGCAGGTGTGAGAATGTTGGGAGAGAGCAGGTGTGAGAATGTTGGGAGAGAGCAGGTGTGAGAATGTTGGGGGAGAGCAGGTGTGAGAATGTTGGGGAAGAGCAGGTGTGAGAATGTTGGGGGAGAGCAGGTGTGAGAATGTTGGGGGAGAGCAGGTGTGAGAATGTTGGGAGAGAGCAGGTGTGAGAATGTTGGGAGAGAGCAGGTGTGAGAATGTTGGGGGAGAGCAGGTGTGAGAATGTTGGGGAAGAGCAGGTGTGAGAATGTTGGGAGAGAGCAGGTGTGAGAATGTTGGGGGAGAGCAGGTTTGTGAATGTTGGGGGAGAGCAGGTGTGAGAATGTTGGGAGAGAGCAGGTGTGAGAATGTTGGGGGAGAGCAGGTTTGTGAATGTTGGGGGAGAGCAGGTGTGAGAATGTTGGGGGAGAGCAGGTGTGAGAATGTTGGGAGAGAGCAGGTGTGAGAATGTTGGGGGAGAGCAGGTGTGAGAATGTTGGGAGAGAGCAGGTGTGAGAATGTTGGGGGCGAGCAGGTGTGAGAATGTTGGGGGAGAGCAGGTGTGTGAATGTTGGGGGAGAGCAGGTGTGAGAATGTTGGGAGAGAGCAGGTGTGAGAATGTTGGGGGAGAGCAGGTGTGTGAATGTTGGGGGAGAGCAGGTGTGAGAATGTTGGGGGAGAGCAGGTGTGAGAATGTTGGGGGAGAGCTGGTGTGTGAATGATGGGGGAGAGCAGGTGTGAGAATGTTGGGGGAGAGCAGGTGTGAGAATGTTGGGGGAGAGCAGGTGTGAGAATGTTGGGGGAGAGCAGGTGTCTGAATGTTGGGAGAGAGCAGGTGTGAGAATGTTGGGAGAGAGCAGGTGTGAGAATGTTGGGAGAGAGCTGGTGTGAGAATGTTGGGAGAGAGCAGGTGTGTGAATGTTGGGGGAGAGCAGGTGTGAGAATGTTGGGGGAGAGCAGGTGTGAGAATGTTGGGGGAGAGCAGGTGTGTGAATGTTGGGGGAGAGCAGGTGTGAGAATGTTGGGGGAGAGCAGGTGTGATAATGTTGGGGGAGAGCAGGTGTGAGAATGTTGGGGGAGAGCAGGTTTGTGAATGTTGGGGGAGAGCAGGTGTGAGAATGTTGGGGGAGAGCAGGTGTGAGAATGTTGGGGGAGAGCAGGTGTGAGAATGTTGGGAGAGAGCAGGTGTGAGAATGTTGGGAGAGAGCAGGTGTGAGAATGTTGGGAGAGAGCAGGTGTGAGAATGTTGGGGGAGAGCAGGTGTGAGAATGTTGGGAGAGAGCAGGTGTGAGAATGTTGGGGGAGAGCAGGTGTGTGAATGTTGGGGGCGAGCAGGTGTGAGAATGTTGGGGGAGAGCAGGTGTTAGAATGTTGGGAGAGAGCAGGTGTGAGAATGTTGGGGGAGAGCAGGTTTGTGAATGTTGGGGGAGAGCAGGTGTGTGAATGTTGGGGGAGAGCAGGTGTGAGAATGTTGGGGGAGAGCAGGTGTGAGAATGTTGGGAGAGAGCAGGTGTGAGAATGTTGGGGGAGAGCAGGTGTGTGAATGTTGGGGGCGAGCAGGTGTGAGAATGTTGGGGGAGAGCAGGTGTTAGAATGTTGGGAGAGAGCAGGTGTGAGAATGTTGGGGGAGAGCAGGTTTGTGAATGTTGGGGGAGAGCAGGTGTGTGAATGTTGGGGGAGAGCAGGTGTGAGAATGTTGGGGGAGAGCAGGTGTGAGAATGTTGGGAGAGAGCAGGTGTGAGAATGTTGGGGGAGAGCAGGTGTGTGAATGTTGGGGGAGAGCAGGTGTGAGAATGTTGGGAGAGAGCAGGTGTGAGAATGTTGGGGGAGAGCAGGTGTGTGAATGTTGGGGGAGAGCAGGTGTGAGAATGTTGGGGGAGAGCAGGTGTGAGAATGTTGGGGGAGAGCTGGTGTGTGAATGATGGAGGAGAGCAGGTGTGAGAATGTTGGGGGAGAGCAGGTGTGAGAATGTTGGGGGAGAGCAGGTGTGAGAATGTTGGGAGAGAGCAGGTGTCTGAATGTTGGGAGAGAGCAGGTGTGAGAATGTTGGGAGAGAGCAGGTGTGAGAATGTTGGGGGAGAGCAGGTGTGAGAATGTTGGGGGAGAGCAGGTGTGTGAATGTTGGGGGAGAGCAGGTGTGAGAATGTTGGGGGAGAGCAGGTGTGTGAATGTTGGGGGAGAGCTGGTGTGTGAATGTTGGGAGAGAGCAGGTGTGAGAATGTTGGGAGAGAGCAGGTGTGTGAATGTTGGGGGAGAGCAGGTGTGTGAATGTTGGGAGAGAGCAGGTGTGAGAATGTTGGGAGAGAGCAGGTGTGAGAATGTTGGGGGAGAGCAGGTGTGAGAATGTTGGGGGAGAGCAGGTGTGAGAATGTTGGGGGAGAGCAGGTGTGTGAATGTTGGGGGAGAGCAGGTGTGAGAATGTTGGGGGAGAGCAGGTGTGAGAATGTTGGGGGAGAGCTGGTGTGTGAATGTTGGGGGAGAGCAGGTGTGTGAATGTTGGGGGAGAGCAGGTGTGAGAATGTTGGGGGAGAGCAGGTGTGTGAATGTTGGGGGAGAGCAGGTGTGTGAATGTTGGGAGAGAGCAGGTGTGAGAATGTTGGGAGAGAGCAGGTGTGTGAATGTTGGGGGAGAGCAGGTGTGTGAATGTTGGGAGAGAGCAGGTGTGAGAATGTTGGGAGAGAGCAGGTGTGAGAATGTTGGGGGAGAGCAGGTGTGAGAATGTTGGGGGAGAGCAGGTGTGAGAATGTTGGGGGAGAGCAGGTGTGAGAATGTTGGGGGAGAGCTGGTGTGTGAATGTTGGGGGAGAGCAGGTGTGTGAATGTTGGGGGAGAGCAGGTGTGAGAATGTTGGGGGAGAGCAGGTGTGTGAATGTTGGGGGAGAGCAGGTTTGTGAATGTTGGGGGAGAGCAGGTGTGAGAATGTTGGGGGAGAGCTGGTGTGTGAATGTTGGGGGAGAGCAGGTGTGTGAATGTTGGGGGAGAGCAGGTTTGTGAATGTTGGGGGAGAGCAGGTGTGAGAATGTTGGGAGAGAGCAGGTGTGTGAATGTTGGGGGAGAGCAGGTGTGAGAATGTTGGGGGAGAGCAGGTGTGAGAATGTTGGGGGAGAGCAGGTGTGAGAATGTTGGGGGAGAGCAGGTGTGAGAATGTTGGGGGAGAGCAGGTGTGTGAATGTTGGGGGAGAGCAGGTGTGAGAATGTTGGGGGAGAGCAGGTGTGAGAATGTTGGGGGAGAGCTGGTGTGTGAATGTTGGGGGAGAGCAGGTGTGTGAATGTTGGGGGAGAGCAGGTGTGAGAATGTTGGGGGAGAGCAGGTGTGAGAATGTTGGGGGAGAGCAGGTGTGTGAATGTTGGGGGAGAGCAGGTGTGTGAATGTTGGGGGAGAGCAGGTGTGAGAATGTTGGGAGAGAGCAGGTGTGAGAATGTGGGGGGAGAGCAGGTGTGAGAATGTTGGGGGAGAGCAGGTGTGAGAATGTTGGGGGAGAGCAGGTGTGTGAATGTTGGGGGAGAGCAGGTGTGAGAATGTTGGGGGCGAGCAGGTGTGAGAATGTTGGGAGAGAGCTGGTGTGAGAATGTTGGGGGCGAGCAGGTGTGAGAATGTTGGGGGCGAGCAGGTGTGAGAATGTTGGGAGAGAGCTGGTGTGAGAATGTTGGGGGCGAGCAGGTGTGTGAATGTTGGGGGAGAGCAGGTGTGAGAATGTTGGGGGCGAGCAGGTGTGAGAATGTTGGGAGAGAGCTGGTGTGAGAATGTTGGGGGCGAGCAGGTGTGTGAATGTTGGGGGAGAGCAGGTGTGAGAATGTTGGGGGAGAGCAGGTGTGAGAATGTTGGGAGAGAGCTGGTGTGAGAATGTTGGGGGCGAGCAGGTGTGTGAATGTTGGGGGAGAGCAGGTGTGAGAATGTTGGGAGAGAGCAGGTGTGAGAATGTTGGGAGAGAGCAGGTGTGAGAATGTTGGGAGAGAGCTGGTGTGAGAATGTTGGGGGCGAGCAGGTGTGAGAATGTTGGGGGAGAGCAGGTGTGAGAATGTTGGGGGAGAGCAGGTGTGTGAATGTTCGGGGAGAGCAGGTGTGAGAATGTTGGGGGCGAGCAGGTGTGTGAATGTTGGTGGAGAGCAGGTGTGAGAATGTTGGGGGAGAGCAGGTGTGAGAATGTTGGGGGAGAGCAGGTGTGAGAATGTTGGGGGAGAGCAGGTGTGTGAATGTTGGGGGAGAGCAGGTGTGAGAATGTTGGGGGAGAGCAGGTTTGAGAATGTTGGGGGAGAGCAGGTGTGAGAATGTTGGGGGAGAGCAGGTTTGTGAATGTTGGGAGAGAGCAGGTGTGAGAATGTTGGGGGAGAGCAGGTGTGAGAATGTTGGGGGAGAGCAGGTGTGTGAATGTTGGGGGAGAGCAGGTGTGAGAATGTTGGGGGAGAGCAGGTGTGAGAATGTTGGGGGACTGCAGGTTTGTGAATGTTGGGAGAGAGCAGATGTGAGAATGTTGGGGGAGAGCAGGTGTGAGAATGTTGGGGGAGAGCAGGTGTGTGAATGTTGGGGGAGAGCAGGTGTGAGAATGTTGGGGGAGAGCTGGTGTGAGAATGTTGGGGGAGAGCAGGTGTGTGAATGTTGGGGGAGAGCAGGTTTGTGAATGTTGGGGGAGAGCAGGTGTGAGAATGTTGGGGGAGAGCAGGTGTGAGAATGTTGGGAGAGAGCAGGTGTGAGAATGTTGGGGGAGAGCAGGTGTGAGAATGTTGGGGGAGAGCAGGTGTGAGAATGTTGGGAGAGAGCAGGTGTGAGAATGTTGGGGGAGAGCAGGTGTGAGAATGTTGGGGGAGAGCAGGTGTGAGAATGTTGGGAGAGAGCAGGTGTGAGAATGTTGGGGGCGAGCAGGTGTGAGAATGTTGGGGGCGAGCAGGTTTGTGAATGTTGGGGGAGAGCAGGTGTGTGAATGTTGGGGGCGAGCAGGTGTGAGAATGTTGGGGGAGAGCAGGTGTGAGAATGTTGGGAGAGAGCAGGTGTGTGAATGTTGGGGGAGAGCAGGTGTGAGAATGTTGGGGGAGAGCAGGTGTGTGAATGTTGGGGGCGAGCAGGTGTGAGAATGTTGGGGGAGAGCAGGTGTGAGAATGTTGGGAGAGAGCAGGTGTGTGAATGTTGGGGGAGAGCAGGTGTGTGAATGTTGGGGGAGAGCAGGTGTGAGAATGTTGGGGGAGAGCAGGTGTGAGAATGTTGGGGGAGAGCAGGTGTGAGAATGTTGGGGGAGAGCAGGTGTGAGAATGTTGGGGGAGAGCAGGTGTGTGAATGTTGGGGGAGAGCAGGTGTGAGAATGTTGGGGGAGAGCAGGTGTGAGAATGTTGGGAGAGAGCAGGTGTGAGAATGTTGGGGGAGAGCAGGTGTGTGAATGTTGGGAGAGAGCAGGTGTGAGAATGTTGGGGGAGAGCAGGTGTGTGAATGTTGGGAGAGAGCAGGTGTGAGAATGTTGGGAGAGAGCAGGTGTGAGAATGTTGGGGGAGAGCAGGTGTGAGAATGCTGGGGGAGAGCAGGTGTGAGAATGTTGGGAGAGAGCAGGTGTGAGAATGTTGGGGGAGAGCAGGTGTGTGAATGTTGGGAGAGAGCAGGTGTGAGAATGTTGGGGGAGAGCAGGTGTGAGAATGTTGGGGGAGAGCAGGTGTGTGAATGTTGGGAGAGAGCAGGTGTGAGAATGTTGGGGGAGAGCAGGTGTGAGAATGTTGGGGGAGAGCAGGTGTGAGAATGTTGGGGGAGAGCAGGTGTGAGAATGTTGGGGAAGTGCAGGTGTGTGAATGTTGGGGGAGAGCAGGTGTGAGAATGTTGGGGGAGAGCAGGTGTGTGAATGTTGGGGGAGAGCAGGTGTGTGAATGTTGGGGGAGAGCTGGTGTGAGAATGTTGGGGGAGAGCTGGTGTGAGAATGTTGGGGGAGAGCAGGTGTGTGAATGTTGGGGGAGAGCAGGTGTGTGAATGTTGGGGGAGAGCAGGTGTGAGAATGTTGGGGGAGAGCAGGTGTGAGAATGTTGGGGGCGAGCAGGTGTGAGAATGTTGGGGGAGAGCAGGTGTGTGAATGTTGGGGGAGAGCTGGTGTGTGAATGTTGGGAGAGAGCAGGTGTGTGAATGTTGGGGGAGAGCAGGTGTGTGAATGTTTGGGGAGAGCAGGTGTGAGAATGTTGGGAGAGAGCAGGTGTGTGAATGTTGGGGGAGAGCAGGTGTGTGAATGTTGGGGGAGAGCAGGTGTGAGAATGTTGGGAGAGAGCAGGTGTGTGAATGTTGGGGGAGAGCAGGTGTGAGAATGTTGGGGGAGAGCAGGTTTGTGAAGGTTGGGGGAGAGCAGGTGTGAGAATGTTGGGGGAGAGCAGGTGTGAGAATGTTGGGGGAGAGCAGGTGTGTGAATGTTGGGGGAGAGCAGGTGTGAGAATGTTGGCGGAGAGCAGGTGTGAGAATGTTGGGGGAGAGCTGGTGTGTGAATGTTGGGGGAGAGCAGGTGTGTGAATGTTGGGGGAGAGCAGGTGTGAGAATGTTGGGGGAGAGCAGGTGTGTGAATGTTGGGGGAGAGCAGGTTTGTGAATGTTGGGGGAGAGCAGGTGTGAGAATGTTGGGGGAGAGCTGGTGTGTGAATGTTGGGGGAGAGCAGGTGTGTGAATGTTGGGGGAGAGCAGGTTTGTGAATGTTGGGGGAGAGCAGGTGTGAGAATGTTGGGAGAGAGCAGGTGTGTGAATGTTGGGGGAGAGCAGGTGTGAGAATGTTGGGGGAGAGCAGGTGTGAGAATGTTGGGGGAGAGCAGGTGTGAGAATGTTGGGGGAGAGCAGGTGTGAGAATGTTGGGGGAGAGCAGGTGTGTGAATGTTGGGGGAGAGCAGGTGTGAGAATGTTGGGGGAGAGCAGGTGTGAGAATGTTGGGGGAGAGCTGGTGTGTGAATGTTGGGGGAGAGCAGGTGTGTGAATGTTGGGGGAGAGCAGGTGTGAGAATGTTGGGGGAGAGCAGGTGTGAGAATGTTGGGGGAGAGCAGGTGTGTGAATGTTGGGGGAGAGCAGGTGTGTGAATGTTGGGGGAGAGCAGGTGTGAGAATGTTGGGAGAGAGCAGGTGTGAGAATGTGGGGGGAGAGCAGGTGTGAGAATGTTGGGGGAGAGCAGGTGTGAGAATGTTGGGGGAGAGCAGGTGTGAGAATGTTGGGGGAGAGCAGGTGTGTGAATGTTGGGGGAGAGCAGGTGTGAGAATGTTGGGGGCGAGCAGGTGTGAGAATGTTGGGAGAGAGCTGGTGTGAGAATGTTGGGGGCGAGCAGGTGTGAGAATGTTGGGGGCGAGCAGGTGTGAGAATGTTGGGAGAGAGCTGGTGTGAGAATGTTGGGGGCGAGCAGGTGTGTGAATGTTGGGGGAGAGCAGGTGTGAGAATGTTGGGGGCGAGCAGGTGTGAGAATGTTGGGAGAGAGCTGGTGTGAGAATGTTGGGGGCGAGCAGGTGTGTGAATGTTGGGGGAGAGCAGGTGTGAGAATGTTGGGGGAGAGCAGGTGTGAGAATGTTGGGAGAGAGCTGGTGTGAGAATGTTGGGGGCGAGCAGGTGTGTGAATGTTGGGGGAGAGCAGGTGTGTGAATGTTGGGGGAGAGCAGGTGTGAGAATGTTGGAGAAGAGCAGGTGTGAGAATGTTGGGAGAGAGCAGGTGTGAGAATGTTGGGAGAGAGCTGGTGTGAGAATGTTGGGGGCGAGCAGGTGTGTGAATGTTGGGGGAGAGCAGGTGTGAGAATGTTGGGGGCGAGCAGGTGTGTGAATGTTGGGGGAGAGCAGGTGTGAGAATGTTGGGGGAGAGCAGGTGTGAGAATGTTGGGGGCGAGCAGGTTTGTGAATGTTGGGGGAGAGCAGGTGTGAGAATGTTGGGGGAGAGCAGGTGTGAGAATGTTGGGGTAGAGCAGGTGTGAGAATGTTTGGGGAGAGCAGGTGTGTGAATGTTGGGGGCGAGCAGGTTTGTGAATGTTGGGGGAGAGCAGGTGTGAGAATGTTGGGGGAGAGCAGGTGTGAGAATGTTGGGGGAGAGCAGGTGTGAGAATGTTGGGGGAGAGCAGGTTTGTGAATGTTGGGGGAGTGCAGGTGTGAGAATGTTGGGGGAGAGCAGGTGTGAGAATGTTGGGGGAGAGCAGGTGTGTGAATGTTGGGGGAGAGCAGGTGTGAGAATGTTGGGGGAGAGCAAGTGTGAGAATGTTGGGGGAGAGCTGGTGTGAGAATGTTGGGGGAGAGCAGGTGTGAGAATGTTGGGGGAGAGCAGGTTTGTGAATGTTGGGAGAGAGCAGGTGTGAGAATGTTGGGGGAGAGCAGGTGTGTGAATGTTGGGGGAGAGCTGGTGTGTGAATGTTGGGGGAGAGCAGGTGTGTGAATGTTGGGGGAGAGCAGGTGTGAGAATGTTGGGAGAGAGCAGGTGTGAGAATGTTGGGAGGGAGCAGGTGTGTGAATGTTGGGGGTGAGCAGGTGTGTGAATGTTGGGGGAGAGCATGTGTGAGAATGTTGGGGGAGAGCAGGTGTGAGAATGTTGGGGGAGAGCAGGTGTGAGAATGTTGGGGGAGAGCAGGTGTGTGAATGTTGGGGGAGAGCAGGTGTGAGAATGTTGGGGGAGAGCAGGTGTGAGAATGTTGGGGGAGAGCAGGTGTGAGAATGTTGGGGGAGAGCAGGTGTGAGAATGTTGGGGGAGAGCAGGTGTGAGAATGTTGGGGGAGAGCAGGTGTGAGAATGTTGGGGGAGAGCAGGTGTGTGAATGTTGGGGGAGAGCAGGTGTGAGAATGTTGGGGGAGAGCAGGTGTGAGAATGTTGGGGGAGAGCAGGTGTGTGAATGTTGGGGGAGAGCAGGTGTGAGAATGTTGGGGGAGAGCAGGTGTGAGAATGTTGGGGGAGAGCAGGTGTGAGAATGTTGGGGGAGAGCAGGTGTGTGAATGTTGGGGGAGAGCAGGTGTGAGAATGTTGGGGGAGAGCAGGTGTGAGAATGTTGGGGGAGAGCAGGTGTGAGAATGTTGGGGGAGAGCAGGTGTGAGAATGTTTGGGGAGAGCAGGTGTGTGAATGTTGGGGGCGAGCAGGTTTGTGAATGTTGGGGGAGAGCAGGTGTGAGAATGTTGGGGGAGAGCAGGTGTGAGAATGTTGGGGGAGAGCAGGTGTGAGAATGTGAGAATGTTGGGGGAGAGCAGGTGTGAGAATGTTGGGGGAGAGCTGGTGTGAGAATGTGAGAATGTTGGGGGAGAGCAGGTGTGAGAATGTTGGGGGAGAGCAGGTGTGTGAATGTTGGGGGAGAGCAGGTGTGAGAATGTTGGGGGAGAGCTGGTGTGAGAATGTTGGGGGAGAGCAGGTGTGAGAATGTTGGGGGAGAGCAGGTGTGAGAATGTTGGGGGAGAGCTGGTGTGAGAATGTTGGGGGAGAGCAGGTGTGAGAATGTTGGGGGAGAGCAGGTGTGAGAATGTTGGGGGAGAGCAGGTTTGTGAATGTTGGGAGAGAGCAGGTGTGAGAATGTTGGGGGAGAGCAGGTGTGTGAATGTTGGGGGAGAGCTGGTGTGTGAATGTTGGGGGAGAGCAGGTGTGTGAATGTTGGGGGAGAGCAGGTGTGAGAATGTTGGGGGAGAGCAGGTGTGAGAATGTTGGGGGAGAGCAGGTGTGAGAATGTTGGGGGAGAGCAGGTGTGAGAATGTTGGGGGAGAGCAGGTGTGTGAATGTTGGGGGAGAGCAGGTGTGTGAATGTTGGGGGAGAGCAGGTGTGAGAATGTTAGGGGAGAGCAGGTGTGTGAATGTTGGGGGAGAGCAGGTGTGAGAATGTTGGGGGAGAGCAGGTGTGAGAATGTTGGGGGAGAGCAGGTGTGTGAATGTTGGGGGAGAGCAGGTGTGAGAATGTTGGGGGAGAGCTGGTGTGAGAATGTTGGGGGAGAGCAGGTGTGAGAATGTTGGGGGAGAGCAGGTGTGAGAATGTTGGGGGAGAGCAGGTGTGAGAATGTTGGGGGAGAGCAGGTGTGTGAATGTTGGGGGCGAGCAGGTTTGTGAATGTTGGTGGAGAGCAGGTGTGTGAATGTTGGGGGAGAGCAGGTCTGAGAATGTTGGGGGAGAGCAGGTGTGAGAATGTGAGAATGTTGGGGGAGAGCAGGTGTGAGAATGTTGGGGGAGAGCAGGTGTGAGAATGTTGGGGGAGAGCAGGTGTGTGAATGTTGGGGGCGAGCAGGTTTGTGAATGTTGGGGGAGAGCAGGTGTGTGAATGTTGGGGGAGAGCAGGTGTGAGAATGTTGGGGGAGAGCAGGTGTGAGAATGTTTGGGGAGAGCAGGTGTGTGAATGTTGGGGGAGAGCAGGTGTGAGAATGTTGGGGGAGAGCAGGTGTGTGAATGTTGGGGGAGAGCAGGTGTGAGAATGTTGGGGGAGAGCAGGTGTGAGAATGTTTGGGGAGAGCAGGTGTGTGAATGTTGGGGGAGTGCAGGTTTGTGAATGTTGGGGGAGAGCAGGTGTGAGAATGTTGGGGGAGAGCAGGTGTGTGAATGTTAGGGGAGAGCAGGTGTGAGAATGTTGGGGGAGAGCAGGTGTGAGAATGTTGGGGGAGAGCAGGTGTGAGAATGTTTGGGGAGAGCAGGTGTTTGAATGTTGGGGGCGAGCAGGTGTGTGAATGTTGGGGGAGAGCAGGTGTGAGAATGTTGGGGGAGAGCAGGTGTGAGAATGTTGGGGGAGAGCAGGTTTGTGAATGTTGGGGGAGAGCAGGTGTGAGAATGTTTGGGGCGAGCAGGTTTGTGAATGTTGGGGGAGAGCAGGTGTGAGAATGTTGGGGGAGAGCAGGTGTGAGAATGTTGGGGGAGAGCAGGTGTGAGAATGTTGGGGGAGAGCAGGTGTGAGAATGTTGGGGGAGAGCAGGTGTGTGAATGTTGGGGGAGAGCAGGTGTGTGAATGTTGGGGGAGAGCAGGTGTGTGAATGTTGGGGGAGAGCAGGTTTGTGAATGTTGGGGGAGAGCAGGTGTGTGAATGTTGGGAGAGAGCAGGTGTGTGAATGTTGGCAGAGAGCAGGTGTGAGAATGTTGGGGGAGAGCAGGTTTGTGAATGTTGGGGGAGAGCAGGTGTGAGAATGTTGGGGGCGAGCAGGTTTGTGAATGTTGGGGGAGAGCAGGTGTGAGAATGTTGGGGGCGAGCAGGTTTGTGAATGTTGGGGGAGAGCAGGTGTGAGAATGTTGGGGGCGAGCTGGTTTGTGAATGTTGGGGGAGAGCAGGTGTGAGAATGTTGGGGGAGAGCAGGTGTGAGAATGTTGGGGGAGAGCAGGTGTGAGAATGTTGGGGGAGAGCAGGTGTGTGAATGTTGGGGGAGAGCAGGTGTGAGAATGTTGGGGGAGAGCAGGTGTGAGAATGTTGGGGGAGAGCAGGTGTGAGAATGTTTGGGGAGAGCAGGTGTGTGAATGTTGGGGGCGAGCAGGTTTGTGAATGTTGGGGGAGAGCAGGTGTGAGAATGTTGGGGGAGAGCAGGTGTGAGAATGTTGGGGGAGAGCAGGTGTGAGAATGTTGGGAGAGAGCAGGTGTGAGAATGTTGGGGGAGAGCAGGTGTGAGAATGTTGGGGGAGAGCAGGTGTGAGAATGTTGGGGGAGAGCAGGTGTGAGAATGTTGGGGGAGAGCAGTTGTGAGAATGTTGGGGGAGAGCAGGTGTGAGAATGTTGGGGGAGAGCAGGTGTGTGAATGTTGGGGGAGAGCAGGTGTGTGAATGTTGGGGGAGAGCAGGTGTGTGAATGTTGGGGGAGAGCAGGTGTGAGAATGTTGGGGGAGAGCAGGTGTGAGAATGTTGGGGGAGAGCACGTGTGAGAATGTTGGGGGAGAGCAGGTGTGTGAATGTTGGGGGAGAGCAGGTGTGAGAATGTTGAGGGAGAGCACGTGTGAGAATGTTGGGGGCGAGCAGGTGTGTGAATGTTGGGGGAGAGCAGGTGTGAGAATGTTGGGGGAGAGCAGGTGTGAGAATGTTGGGGGAGAGCAGGTGTGAGAATGTTGGGGGAGAGCACGTGTGAGAATGTTGGGGGAGAGCAGGTGTGTGAATGTTGGGGGAGAGCAGGTGTGTGAATGTTGGGGGAGAGCAGGTGTGTGAATTTTGGGGGAGAGCAGGTTTGTGAATGTTGGGGGAGAGCAGGTGTCTGAATGTTGGGAGAGAGCAGGTGTGTGAATGTTGGCAGAGAGCAGGTGTGAGAATGTTGGGGGAGAGCAGGTTTGTGAATGTTGGGGGAGAGCTGGTTTGTGAATGTTGGGAGAGAGCAGTTGTGTGAATGTTGGGGGAGAGCAGGTTTGTGAATGTGGGGGGAGAGCAGGTGTGAGAATGTTGGGAGAGAGCAGGTGTGTGAATGTTGGGGGAGAGCAGGTGTGAGAATGTTGGGGGAGAGCAGGTGTGAGAATGTTGGGGGCGAGCAGCTTTGTGAATGTTGGGGGAGAGCAGGTGTGAGAATGTTGGGGGAGAGCAGGTGTGAGAATGTTGGTGGAGAGCAGGTGTGAGAATGTTGGGGGAGAGCAGGTGTGTGAATGTTGGGGGAGAGCAGGTGTGTGAATGTTGGGGGAGAGCAGGTGTGAGAATGTTGGGGGAGAGCAGGTGTGAGAATGTTGGGGGAGAGCAGGTGTGAGAATGTTGGGGGAGAGCAGGTGTGAGAATGTTGGGGGAGAGCAGGTGTGAGAATGTTGGGGGAGAGCAGGTGTGTGAATGTTGGGGGAGAGCAGGTGTGAGAATGTTGGGGGAGAGCAGGTGTGAGAATGTTGGGGGAGAGCAGGTGTGTGAATGTTGGGGGAGAGCAGGTGTGTGAATGTTGGGGGAGAGCAGGTGTGTGAATGTTGGGGGAGAGCAGGTGTGAGAATGTTGGGGGAGAGCAGGTGTGTGAATGTTGGGGGAGAGCAGGTGTGAGAATGTTGGGGGAGAGCAGGTGTGAGAATGTTGGGGGAGAGCAGGTGTGTGAATGTTGGGGGAGAGCAGGTGTGTGAATGTTGGGGGAGAGCAGGTGTGTGAATGTTGGGGGAGAGCAGGTTTGTGAATGTTGGAGGAGAGCAGGTGTGTGAATGTTGGGAGAGAGCAGGTGTGTGAATGTTGGCAGAGAGCAGGTGTGTGAATGTTGGGGGCGAGCAGGTTTGTGAATGTTGGGGGAGAGCAGGTGTGAGAATGTTGGGGGCGAGCAGGTTTGTGAATGTTGGGAGAGAGCAGGTGTGTGAATGTTGGGGGAGAGCAGGTTTGTGAATGTTGGGGGAGAGCAGGTGTGAGAATGTTGGGGGCGAGCAGGTTTGTGAATGTTGGGGGAGAGCAGGTGTGTGAATGTTGGGGGAGAGCAGGTGTGTGAATGTTGGGGGAGAGCAGGTGTGAGAATGTTGGGGGAGAGCAGGTGTGTGAATGTTGGGGGAGAGCAGGTGTGTGAATGTTGGGGGAGAGCAGGTGTGTGAATGTTGGGGGAGAGCAGGTGTGAGAATGTTGGGGGAGAGCAGGTTTGTGAATGTTGGGGGAGAGCAGGTGTGAGAATGTTGGGGGCGAGCAGGTTTGTGAATGTTGGGGGCGAGCAGCACTGGGGTCGTCCGTGGTGCCCAGAACCGTAGAGCAGCAAAAGTCACAGCCTATCGGAGTGGCAGGGAGCAAATGGTGAATAAAGGCAACTGATAATGTGTGAACAAAAGGAAAGAGGAGGAATGGAGTACATGGCAGGAATCGATCACATGAATTTATAACGAGGGTGATGCTTGGGGGCTCTAATGTAAGGACTGCTCTAGTGAGTGACAGCAGCAGATTTTAATCCAATTTCCTACCCTCCCCTGGTGAGTTCTTAATCTTGCTCAGGCAATCAGAGGGAAGCAGAAAATCTCTGGCTTGGTAGTTACCCCTTTCCCTCTCATGTCGCTCCCAGCAGCCTCTTACAAATTAGCACTAGGGTAGGACTTGGAGTAGGAGAACTTGAATGAATGAATATATAAACGGATTTCATGAATCTGTCTTCAGAGACCAGCAGTTCCGGGAATCTCCGAGCCAAAGCTTCGTGTGGACACATCACAGAATCCATGAACCTGAAAGCCTGGGCCAAGACCCGCCTGGAAATGGTGAGCTGCACATTCATTCTGTCTGTTGTGTCTAATTTCCTGCCTCCTCCCCTGAGGGTATTGACTTGTGCTGAGGATATCTCTCCCTGGGCACCGGCCACAGTCCAGTACCTCAACCCAATAGCCAAAGACCAGGCAACGGGGCTGACTTTGGGTCTCGTTATTGTCCCTCAGTGGGATGTTGGCGAGACCAAAATCGCTGTGTGTTACTTCACATCCCGGTCTCTCCTCACCGCCAGTTGGGAGCGAGTCGGGAAACAGTTATCCAGCAGGATACCACCTATGAGTTAAAATTGCCCGGGCATTTGGAACTCGCCCCTCCCCTGCCTGCCTGAATCCCGCTCCTGGTTAAAATTCCCCTCCTGTCTCTCTCTTTGATTCTGATTTTCTCTTATCATCCCTCTCTATTCTCCTTCCCCTTCTCCATTCGGTCAGTCACACAGATTCTGTCTCCTCAGGGCCTCCATACCTTTCCATGTCAGAGCTGTAACAAGGAATGGTCCTGGCAGGAGGTGAGGAGACTGACGCTCTTTACTGAACTGGAGACGGAATATTATGAGAAAAAACTGGCAGAACTAACCAAAGATGACACAACAGCCTACAAAAAGGTAATAGCTAACAGAGCCAACACAGGCATGATGGGCTGAATGGCCTCTTTCTGTGCTGTATAATTCTATGAGAGGGAAAGAAAGACACAGGGTATTGGGTGGTGTAATCAGTTAAAACACTGGTAGAGGTAAAAAATCTCCCCTTTCGCTGTCAGGGTGCAATGTAAAATGAGTTTGGACCCAGTGTTAACCCAATTCCAACTAGGCACAGACCCACAACAAAACCTCTGCCAATCCAGCACCAAACCGGCAATCTCAGGCAGGCTGCAACTTTTTTAAGATCACAAGGCTTCCATGTGATTTTACATCTAACGAGTGGTGTACCTGCCCTGGGAGTGTTTGATGGGACAGTGTAGAGGGAGCTTTACTCTGTATCTAACCCGTACTGTACCTGCCCTGCGAGTGTTTGATGGGACAGTGTAGAGGGAGCTTTACTCTGTATCTAACCCGTACTGTACCTGCCCTGGGAGTGTTTGATGGGACAGTGTAGAGGGAGCTTTACTCTGTATCTAACCTGTGCTGTACCTGCCCTGGGAGTTTTCGATGGGACAGTGTAGGGGGATTGTAGATTATGGATTCTGCCTCACCACTGTTCCTGGTCCATGTCCTAAGGTAAAAGCTCTTGGGCTTGACCCTGGCCATAGGTTGTTAACGCTCCTGTTTCACTGCATCTGTGAAAGGACAAAGGGAAAGGGGAGAGAACGGGTCAAATCATGACACCCCCTGAATGAGAATCAAAAGAAGCCTTTGATCTGGAGATCAGTATAAGACCAAGAGCGAAAGACTTCAACCTTCAGCAGTTTAAACCCCTTTCCCCCATTGGGTGAGAATGCTCCAACACCCGCCCCCAATCTGTCTCAGTCACTTTCCATTTACCCAAACTCCTTACACCGTGAAATAGCATCATCTGCTGACAGGCTGCTCCACTCAAATGGGCAACGGCACTCGGCTGCGGAGGAGATTGAAAATACAAGCTTGCATTAATACAGCACCAATCACATCTAACAAACTGCTTCTGAACTGTAGTCACGGCTTGTTATGTTAGCAAATACAGCAGTCAAATCCCACAAACAGCAAATGAGATTATTGGCCAGTGTCGATGTTTTTGGTTGAGGAGGAGCGTTGGGTGGTGTCAGCACTGATTATTCACTGAGGCTGGAGTGGGACAGCAACTCAAAACTTTCTGATTCCACAGTGAGAGTCGCACCAACCGAATGAAGGGGACACATGGAGCAGCAAGAGCAGGCTGTTGTAAAACACCGGCTGACCGGCTGAGTGCACCCGCTGACCGGCTGAGTGCACCCGCTGACCGCACCGTCTGACCGGCTGAGTGCACCGGCTGACCGACTGACCGGCTGAGTGCACCCGCTGACCGGCTGAGTGCACCGGCTGACCGACTGACCGCACCCACTGACCGGTTGAGTGCACCGACTGACCGGCTGACTGCACCGTCTGACCGGCTGAGTGCACCGACTGACCGGCTGACTGCACTGTCTGACCGGCTGACTGCACCAACTGACCGGCTGACTGCACTGTCTGACCGGCTGACTGTACCGACTGACCGGCTGACTGCGCTGAGTGCACCCACTGACCGGCTGACTGCACCGACTGACCGGCTGACTGCACCCACTGACCGTCTGACTGCACCCACTGACCGGCTGACTGCACCGACTGACCGGCTGACTGCACCCACTGACCGGCTGACTGCACCCACTGACCGGTTGACTGCACCCACTGACCGGCTGACTGGCTGACTGCACTGTCTGACCGGCTGACTGCACCGACTGACTGGCTGACTGCACTGTCTGACCGGCTGACTGCACCGACTGACTGGCTGACTGCACCGTCTGACCGGCTGACTGCACCGACTGACCAGCTGACTGCACCGACTGACCGGCTGACTGCACCGACTGACTGCACTGTCTGACCGGCTGACTGCACCGACTGACCGGCTGACTGCACCGACTGACTGCACTGTCTGACCGGCTGACTGCACCGACTGACCGGCTGACTGCACCGTCTGACCGGCTGACTGCACCGTCTGACCGGCTGACTGCACCGACTGACTGCACCGACTGACTGGCTGACTGCACTGTCTGACCGGCTGACTGCACCGACTGACCGGCTGACTGCACCGACTGACTGTCTGACTGCACTGTCTGACCGGCTGACTGCACCGACTGACTGGCTGACTGCACCGACTGACTGCACCGACTGACTGGCTGACTGCACTGTCTGACCGGCTGACTGCACTGTCTGACCGGCTGACTGCACCGACTGACCGGCTGACTGCACCGACTGACTGACTGGCTGACTGCACTGTCTGACCGGCTGACTGCACTGTCTGACCGGCTGACTGCACCCACTGACCGGCTGACTGCACCGGCTCGTGCTCAGACTTAGGAACAAGTCAGAATTTTTAAGGATGAAAAGAAAAACTGCAAATTTTGTAAATGCGCAGCAAGGTTGCCAGCATCTGAAAGAGAAAATTCAAATGAATGTTTTACTTGGGATCCTTTGTCACAACTTCACTCGTCTTTCCTCGATCAGATGCTGATAGAACTGCTGTGTATTTTTAGCATCTTATGATGGTTTTATTGCCATTTACTTTCTCACAAATGTGGCAGGTGGTCAGTTGGTGGCTGCAATGTGATCACATCACTCTGCAAATCTCTGCTGACATTAAGTTTTGCTTCAGACAACAGTGCACCTTTTTTCTTCATTTCCTCCCCCTTGCCCATGAAGGTGTTCATTCATTTTGGTGTACAGTTCCAGGGCTTCACACTGCCCTCTAGTATCTCATCCAAATGGGTACCATGGGTACGGTAGCATAGTGGTTATGCTTCTAGACTAGTAATCCTAGAGGCCTAGACTAATAATCCAGAGACATGAGTTCAAATCTCCACCATAACAGCTGGGGAATTTAAATTCAGTAAATTAAAAATTAAAAAATCTAGAATAAAAAGCTTGTATCAGTATTGGTGACTATGAAACTACTGGATTGTTGTAAAAACCCATCTGCTTCACTAATGTCCTTTAGTTTAGGAGACTTGCCATCCTAGCCTACATTAGGGTTATATGTGACTCAAGACCCACAGCAATGTGGTTGATTCTTAACTGTCCTCTGAAATGGTCTAGCCTCTCAAGGGCAATTAGGGATGGGCAATAAATGCTGGCCTTGCCAGCAATACCCACAACTCATGAATGAATTTTAAAAAAAAGTAGCCATCCTTCATGTTACAATGAATGTTAGCAGGTTGTTCAACCAGGGAGCTTCACAGCTCAACCACAAGAGTTAGCAATCTTCCTGCCAATTGAGCTGTACCCCCAACATGAGTCTGGATAAGTAGGATAATGGGGAAAAATAAATAAATGATTGTCACATAAGTTAATTTTCTCTTTCTCTCTCATGTCTGTTTAGTGCCCTGACTGTAATTTCCTTGTCCAGAGAGTGGACCTGGAGAGCCTGTGTGTGGAGTGCCTCTTCTGTTCCAAGGCAAGAGGGGAGCTCCATCAGTTCTGCTGGGACTGTATGAGAGAGTGGAAAAGCCCAGCCTCACACAGCAATAACTGTGGGAATGAATCCTGCACCATCACAGCAATGCTACTGTCCTGCCCAGTCATTGATGCCCCGGATATTGAGGTACACCAGTGCCCCATAGTTCGTGCTTGCCCCAACTGCGAGACCCTGGTCTCACACTGTTTAGATGGCTGCCCAGAAGTAGAGTGTCCCAACTGTTTTCATCTTTTTTGTTATCGTTGCTTGGGTATTG
Source organism: Heptranchias perlo (assembly GCF_035084215.1). Classification (NCBI taxonomy): domain Eukaryota; kingdom Metazoa; phylum Chordata; class Chondrichthyes; order Hexanchiformes; family Hexanchidae; genus Heptranchias; species Heptranchias perlo. Next base: position 29,481,046 of record NC_090359.1, on the reverse strand, counting down.
AAGGGTGTAACTATGCAGAAATTGTGGAACTGACTGATGACGACGATACAAATTGTGAGGATTGTTCTGAGGATTATGATGATCTCTCTGAATGTATTAGAGCTGGAAGACAGAAAATTACTGGCAAAAAGGACTACAAAATAAATCCTACCAACAAGCTGGACGAAGATCTGACAGAGGAAGGAGTAGCTGACAATAACCAGGGATTCATTTGAACTTGGCCTGCAGAGCAGCTTTGATACATGGGGTGGAGAGCTCCATCTTCTCCTCCCAATGATGGTCAAGGCTCAATGATAACTCCGGCCAGTAGAGCTTTAACCTGAATTCGGGTCAGACACTCCCCATTACAAACATCAGCAGCCTGAGCCCAAGCAACAATACTGACAGAGATAATATGAATTAAACCTTGCATTTATCACGACTCTCAAACACTCAAAGTGCTTCACATACAATGAATTATTTTTGAAGTGCATCAATTGTTGTTATGTAAGAAATACTCTCCATCTTAACATGATAGAATTCCTCATTAAGATGGAGAGTGAAGTAGTTGAATCCGAAACTAGGGTCCTGAATCTAAATAAAGGAAATTACAAAAGTATGAAGTGCGAGTTGGCTGTCATAGATTGGGGAACTTTACTAAAAGGGATGACGGTGGATAGGCAATGGCTAATATTTAAAGAACGTGTGCAGGAATTACAACAATTATTCATTCCCGTCTGGTGCAAAAATAAAACAGGAAAGGTGGCTCAACCGTGGCTTACAAAAGAAATTAGGGATGGTATTAGAATCAAAGAAGAGACATATAAAATTGCCAGAAAAAGCGGCAAGCCTGAGGATTGAGAGCAGATCAGAATTCAGCAAAGGAGGACAAAGAGATTGATTAAGAGGGGAAAATAGAGTATGAGAGTAAACTAGCAGGGAACATAAAAACTGACTGTAAAAGCTTCTATAAATATGTCAAGAGAAAAAGATTAGTGAAGACAAACGTAGGTCCGAAATGGGGGAAATTATAATGGGGAACAAAGAAATGGCAGAACAATTAAACACAAACTTTGGTTCTGTCTTCACAAAGGAGGACACAAATAACCTGCCAGAAATGTTAGGGAACCAAGGGTCTAGTGAAAGGGAGGAACTGAAGGAAACCAGTATTAGTAAAAAAATAGTGCTAGGAAAATTAATGAGGCTAAAGGCTGACAAATCCCCAGGGCCTGATAATCTACATCCCAGAGTACTAAAGGAAGTGGCCCTGGAAATAGTGGATGCATTGGTGATCATCTTCCAAAATTCTATAGACTCTGGAACAGTTCCTACAGATTGGAGGGTGGCAAATGTAACCCCACTATTTAAAAAAGGAGGAAGAGAAAAAACAGGGAATTACAGACCAGTTAGCCTAACATCAGTAGTGGGGAAAATGCTAGAGTCTATTATAAAAGATGTGATAACAGAACACGTGGAGGGCATTAACAGGATCGGACAAAGTCAGCATGGGTTTATGAAAGGGAAATCATGCTTAACAAATCTACTGGAGTTTTTTGAGGATGTAACTAGTAGAATAGATAAAGGAGAACCAGTGGATGTGGTGTATTTGGATTTTCAGAAGGCTTTTGATAAGGTCCCACACAAGAGGTTAGTGTGCAAAAGTAAAGCACGTGGGATTAGGGAGAATATACTGGCATGGATTGAGAATTGGTTGACAGACAGGAAACAGAGAGTAGGAATAAATGGGTCTTTTTCCGGGTGGCGGGCAGTGACTAGTGGGGTACCACAGGGATCAGTGCTTGGGCCCCAGCTATTCACAATATATATCAATGATTTGGATGAGAGAACTGAATGTAACATTTCCAAATTTGCAGACAACACAAAGCTGGGGTGGAATGTGAGCTGTGAGGAGGATGCAAAGAGGCTCCAATGTGATTTAGACAAGTTGGGTGAGTGGGCAAGAACATGGCAGATGCAGTATAACGTGGATAAATGTGAAGTTATCCACTTTGGTTGTAAAAACAGAAAGGCAGATTATTATCTGAATGGTGATAGATTGGGAAAAGGGGAGGTGCAACAAGACCTGGGTGTCCTTGTACACCAGTCGCTGAAAGCGAGCATTCAGGTGCAGCAAGCAGTAAGAAAGGCGAATGGTATGTTGGCCTTCATTGCAAGAGGATTTGAGTACAGGAGCAGGGATGTCTCACTGCAGTTACACAGGGCCTTGGTGAGACCACATCTGGAGTATTGTGTGCAGTTTTGGTCTCCTTATCTGAGGAAGGATGTCCTTGCCATGGAGGGAGTGCAATGAAGGTTTACCAGACTGATTCCTGGGATGGCAGGACTGACGTATGAGGAGAGATTGGGTCGACTAGGCCTATATTCACTACAGTTTAGAAGAATGAGAGGTGATCTCATTGAAACATATAAAATTCTAACAGGACCAGACAGACTAGATGCAGGGAGGATGTTCCCGATGGCCGGGGAGTCCAGAACCAGGGGGTCACAGTCTCAGGATATGGGGTGTGCCATTTAGAACCGAGATGAGGAGAAATTTCTTCACTCAGAGGGTGGTGAACCTGTGGAATTCTCTACCACAGAAGGCAGTAGAGGCCAGGTCATTAGATGTATTCAAGAAGGAGATAGATATATTTCTTAATGCCAAAGGGATCAAGAGATATGTGGAGAAAGCGGGAATAGGGTACTGAGTTAGACGATCAGCCATGATCATTTTGAATGGCGGAGCAGACCCGAAGGGCTGAATGACCTACTCTTGCTCCTATTTTCTAAGTTTCTATAGCCATATAAATCTGCCAATGATTACATCAGAATTTTTGACTTTCAACAAACCTCCGAGATTTCTGCGCTCCTGTGAAGCACCTTGGGACGTTTTACTATGTTAAAGGAGCTATATAAATGCAAGTTGTCGTTCAACAACATCACTCTTTCATGCAATCACACTACACTGAAGGAAAATTGAAACCAGAACCAACGACAATTCTCCCCTCTTATATTTTAAGACATAATTTTTTTTAATTTCTCTCCTCCTCTGCTAAAGGTGCTGACTCTTGCTGAGGTACAGTTCCACAGGAGCCCTGTGACAGCTTGTCCAAGTGACCATTCTTCATGTGTGAGCCCTAGACAGTGAGTGTGAGCAGCATATTCGACTGCAGGAACATCACGTATGAGGCTTCTCCCTGTCCTCTCTAAATGTCCACACTTTGTAGCAGGAATCATTGGAAAGCAATCAGGAGCTGGAACTCTGGCTCATTTACCCTTCCCTGACCCAGGATCACTGTGGCGATTTGCAGCACTCCTACTGCTGCAATCAGCTAACACTGGGGACACAGAAACAGAAGGAGGCCATTCAGCCTCTTGAGCCTGTTCATGGCTGATCTGCACCTCAACTCCATTTACCTGCCTTTTCTCCATATCCCTTAATAAGAACAGAAGAAACAGGAGCAGGAGTAGGCCATACGGCCCCTCGAGTCTGCTCCGCTATTCAGTAAGATCATGGCTGATCTTCGACCTCAACTCCACTTTCCCGCTCGATCCCCATATCCCTTGATTCCCTTAGAGTCCAAAAATCTATCGATCTCAGTCTTGAATATACTCAACGACTGAGCATCCACAGCCCTCTAGTGTAGAGAATTCCAAATATTCACGACCCTGAGTGAAGAAATTCCTTCTCATCTAGTCCTAAATGTCCGCCCCCTTATCCTGAGACTATGTCCCCTAGTTCTAGACTCTCTAGCCAGAGGAAACATCCTCTCAGCATCTACTCTGTCAAGCCCTCTTAGAATCGTACATATTTCAATGAGATCACCTCTCATTCTTCTAAACTCGAGAAAATATAACCCATTCTACTCAATCTTTCCTCACAGGACAACCCTCTCATCCCAGGAATTAATCTAGTGAATTTTCGTCGCAAGGCAAGTATATCCTTAGGTAAGGAGGCCAAAACTGCACACCGTACTCCAGGTGAGGTCTCACCAAAGCCCTGTAACAATTGTAGCAAGACTTCTTTACTCTTGTGCTCCAACCCCCTTGCAATAAAAGCCAATATACCATTTGCCTTCCTAATTGCTTGCTGTACCTGCATGTTAACTTTCAGTGTTTTGTGTACAAGGACACACAAATCCCTCTGAACACCAACATTTAATAGTTTCTCACCATTGAAAACATATTCTGTTTCTCTATTTTTCTTACCAAAGTGAATAACCTCACATTTCCCCACTTTATATTCCACCTAAGAGCTTCTTGCCTACTCAGTTAACCTGTTGACATCCCGTTGCAGACACTTTGCGTCCTCCTCACAGCTTACTTTCCTACCTAGCCTTGATATACTTACCGATCAAAGATTCATCGATCTGTTTTGAACATTTTAATTGACTCCCAGAATCCACAGTTGGGGAAGAGTTCTGGATTTCCACTAACCTTTGTGCGAAAATGTGCTTCCTGATTTCACGCCTGAATGGCCTATCTCTAATTTTAAGATTGTGGCATCTTGTTCTGGATTCCCTCACCAGAGGAAATAGTTTCTCTTTTTACCCTATCGAGTCCTTTTATCATTTCAAAGGCCTGGATTAGATCACCCCTCAACCTGCTAAACTCAAGTGATCACCTGGTTCCATTCTTATCCATCCAGCCGTAGCCAGAGAATCTCCTGCAATGGCTTCTCTTCCAGCTCCCGCACCGTTACCTCTGGAGCCCCCCAAGGATCTATCTTTAGCCCCCACCTATTTCTCATCTAGATGCTGCCCTTCGGCAACATCATCCGAAAACGTGTCAGGTTCCACACGTACGCCGACAGCTCGACATCACCACCACCTTCCTTGACCACTTTACTGTATCTGATTCATCACATTGCTTGTCCAATGAGCAAAAGTTTCCTCCAACTAAATATTGGAAAGACCGAAGCCATTGTCTTCGGTCCCCGCCACAAACTCCGTCTCCCTGGCCACTGTCAGAGGCTGAACCAGACCATTCGCAACCTTAGTGTTCTATTGACCCTGAGATTAGCTTCCGACCACATATCTACTCCATTACCAAGACCGCCTATTTCCACCTCCGTAACGCCCGTCTCCACCCCTGCCTCAGCTTATCTGTTGCTGAAACCCTCATCCATGCCTTTGTTACCTCTAGACTTGGCTATTCCAATGCTCTCCTGGCCGGCCTCCCATCTTCCACCCTACATAAATTTGAGCTCATCCAAAACTCTGCTGCTCGTATCCTAACTCGCACCAAGTCCCATTCACCCATCACCCCCCCGTGCTCACTGACCTACATGGCATTCCTCAGGGAACACCTCGATTTTAAAATTCTCATCCTTGTTTTCAAATCCCTCCATGGCCTCGCCCCCTCCTTATCTCTGTAACCTCCTACAGCCTACAACCCTCCGAAATCTCTGCATTCCTCCAATTCTGGCCTCTTGTGCACCACTGATTTTCATCGCTCCACCATTGGTGGCTGTGCCTTCAGCTGCCGATGCCCTAAGCCTGTTCTAATATCTTATGTAGCTTGGTGACAAATTTTGTTTGATAATCGCTCAAATGAAGCGCCTTGGTACGTTTTACTATGTTAAAGGCTCTCTATAGATGCAAGTTGTTGTTGTTGAGTACATACAATAAGATACAACAAATGAATTTGGACTCAATTAAGAGAGTGTGATGGAGTACTCTCCCATTGCCTGGATGAGTGCAGCCACCTAGAATAAAGAAAAGGCTGAAGCATTTGGAACCATCTTCAGCCAGAAGTGCCGAGTGGATGATCCATCTCGGCCTCCTCCCGATATCCCCACCATCACAGAAGCCAGTCTTCAGCCAATTCCATTCACTCCACGTGATATCAAGAAACGGCTGAGTGCACTGGATACAGCAAAGGCTGTGGGCCCTGACAACATCCCGGCTGTAGTGCTGAAGACTTGTGCTCCAGAACTAGCCGCACCTCTAGCCAAGCTGTTCCAGTACAGCTACAACACTGGCATCTACCCGACAATGTGGAAAATTGCCCAGGTATGTCCTGTCCACAAACAGCAGGACAAATCCAATCCGGCCAATTACCGCCCCATCAGTCTACTCTCAATCATCAGCAAAGTGATGGAAAGTATCGTTGACAGTGCTATCAAGCAGCACTTACTCACCAATAACCTGCTCACCGACGCTCAGTTTGGATTCTGCCAGGACCACTAGGCTCCAGACCTCATTACAGCCTTGGTCCAAACATGAACAAAAGAGCTGAATTCCAGAGGTGAGGTGAGAGTGACTGCCCTTGACATCAAGGCAGCATTTGACCGAGTGTGGCACCAAGGAGCCCCAGTAAAACTGAAGTCAATGGGAATCAGGGGGAAAACTCTCCAGTGGCTGGAGTCATACCTAGCACAAAGGAAGATGGTAGTGGTTGTTGGAGGCCAATCATCTCAGCCCCAGGACATTGCTTCAGGAGTTTCTCAGGGCAGCGTCCTAGGCCCAACCATCGTCAGCTGCTTCATCAATGATCTTCCCTCCATCATAAGGTCAGAAATGGGGATGTTCACTGATGATTGCACAGTGTTCAGTTCCATTCCCAACCCCTCAGATAATGAAGCAGTCCGAGCCCGCATGCAGCAAGACCTGGACAACACCAAGGCTTGGGTTGAGAAGTGGCAAGTAACATTCGTGCCAGACAAGTGCCAGGCAATGACCATCCCCAACAAGAGAGAATCTAACCACCTCCCTTTGACATTCAACGGCATTACCATCGCCGAATCCCCCACTATCAACATCCTGGGCGTCACCATTGACCAGAAACTTAATTGGACCAGCCACATAAATACTGTGGCTACGACAGCAGGTCAGAGGCTGTGTATTCTGCGGCGAGTGACTCACCTCCTGACTCCCCAAAGCCTTTCCACCATCTACAGGACACAAGTCAGGAGTGTGATGGAATATTCTCCATTTGCCTGGACGAATGCAGCTCCAACAACACTCAAGAAGCTCAACGCCATCCAGGACAAAGCAGCCCGCTTGATTGGCAACACCACCTGCATGTTCCCCTCCAAGTCACACACCATCCCGACTTGGAATTATATTGCTGTTCCTTCATTGTCGCTGGGTCAAAATCCTGCCTAATAGCACTGTGGGAGAACTGTCACCACACGGACTGCAGCGGTTCAAGAAGGTGGCTCACCATCACCTTCTCAAGCGAAATTAGGGATGGGCAATAAATGCTGGCCTTGCCAGCGACGCCCACATCCCATGAACGAATAAAAAAAATGGTTACGGCACAAAAGGCCATTCAGCCCATCGAGCCTGCGCCGGCCCTCTGCAAGTGCAATCCAGCTACTCCCACTCCCCTGCTCTTTCCCCGTAGCCCTTCAAATTTTTCTCCTTCAGGTACCTATCTAATTCCTTTTTGAAAGCCACAATTGACCCTGCATCCACCACCCTTTCAGGCAGCGCATTCCAGATCCTAAACACTCGCTGCGTAAAACAGTTTTTCCCATGTGGCCTTTGGTTCTTTTGCTAATCACCTTAAACGTGTGTCCTCTGATTTACGACCCTTCCACCAGTGGGAACAGTTTATCTTTATTTATTTCGTCTGCACCCTTCATGATTTTGAACACCTCTATCAAATCTCCTCTCAACCTTCTCTGCTCTAAGGAGAACAATCCCAGCTTTTCCAGTCTATCCACGTAACTGAAGTCTCTCACCCTGACACCATTCTGATAAATCTTTTCTGCACCCTCTCTAAGGCCTTCACATCCTTCCTAAAGTGCGGTGCCCAGAATTGGACACAATACTCCAGCTGTGGCCGAACCAATATTTTATAAAGGTTCAACATAACATCCTCGCTTTTGTACCCTACGCGTCTATTTATAAAGCCCAGAAGCCCGTATACTTTCTTAACCGCTTTCTTAACCTGTTCTACCACCTTCAACAACCTGTGTACATATACCCCCAGGTCTCTCTGTTCTTGCACTCTCTTCACAGCTGTACCCTTTCGTTTAAACTGCCTCTCCTCGTTCCTCCTACCAAAATGTATGACTTCGCACTTCCCAGCGTTAAATTCCATCTGCCACATGTCTGCCCATTCCACCAGCCTGTCTATATCCTCTTGAAGTCTATCACTATCCTCCTCACTGTTTACTACACTTCCAAGTTTTGTGTCATCTGCCAATTTTGAAATTGTGTCCTGTACACCCAAGTCCAAGTCATTAATAAATATCAAGAAAAGCAGTGGTCCCAGCATTGACCCCTGGGGAACACCACTGTACACCTCCCTCCAGTCTGAGAAACAACCATTCACCACTACTCTCTGTTTCCTGTCACTTAGCCAATTCTGTATCCATGTTGCTACTGCCCCTTTATTCCATGGGCTTCAATTTTATTCACAAGCCTATTATGTGGCACTTTATCAAATGCCTTTTGGAAGTGCATATACACATCACCCGCATTGCCCTCATCTACCCTCTCTGTTACCTCCTCAAAAAACTCAATCAAGTTAGTCAAACACGATTTGCCTTTAACAAATCCATGCTGGCTTTCCTTTATTTATCCACACTTGTCCAAGTGACTATTAATTTTGTCCTGGATTATTGTTTTTAAAAGCTTCCTCTCCACCAAGGTTAAACTGACTGGCCTGTAGATGCTGAGTTTATCTTTACATCCTTTTTTGAACAAGGGTGTAACATTTGCAATTCTTCAGTCCTCCGGCACCACCCCTGTGATTGGAAGATTACAGCCAGTAGCTCCGCAATTTCCATCCTTACTTCCCTCAGCAACCTAGGATGCATCCCATCCTAGGTTGCTAAGGGAAGTACTCCAATTAAGTATTTTTACTCTAGATTGCTCCCTGCCCTTTTCCATCGCTAATCTAAACCTTATGATACTATGTTCACTGTTCCCTAAATGTTCTCCCATTGACATTTGCTCCACTTGACCCACCTCATTCCCCCTGGAACCAGATCCAGCAATGCCTCCTTCCTTGTTGGGCCAGAAACATATTGATGACATGGTGACTTATGTATTTTATGTACAGCCAGCCTTTTTAGTACCTCCTCTTTATCAATTTTTATCCCATACAGTATCTCAACTACTTCCTCTTTTACTCTGGCTTTGGCCGTATCGTCTTCCTTGGTAAAGACAGTTGCAAAGTACTCATTTAGTACCTCTGCCTCCATGCGTATATCTCCTTTTTGGTCCCTAATTGGCCCCACCCCTCCTCTTACTACTCGTTTACTATTTATATGCCTATAGAAGACTTTTGGATTCCCTTTTATGTTAGCTGCCAGTCTATTCTCATACTCTCTTTGCCCCCCTTATTTCCTTTTTCACTTCCCTTCTGAACTTTCTATGCTCAACCTGGTTCTCACTTGTATTAACAACCTGACATCTGTCATATGCCCCCTTTTTCTGCTTCATCTTGCTCTCTATCTCTTTCGTCATCCAGGGAGGCCCGGCTTTGGTTGTTCTACCTTTCCCCCCTCACGGGAATGTACCCAGACTGTACCCGAACCATCTCCTCTTTAAAGGCCGCTCATTGTTCGATTACAGTTTTGCCTGCCAATCTTTGATTCCAATTTACCCGGACCAGATCTGTTCTCAACCCACTGAAATTGGCCCTCCTCCAATTAAGTATTTTTACTCTAGATTGCTCCCTGCCCTTTTCCATCGCTAATCTAAACCTTATGATACTATGTTCACTGTTCCCTAAATGTTCTCCCATTGACATTTGCTCCACTTGACCCACCTCATTCCCCCTTGAACCAAATCCAGCAATGCCTCAATCAATAGAAACATATTGATCAAGAAAGTTCTCCTGAACACATTTAAGAAATTCTTCCCCTTCTTTGATGTTTACACTATTACTATCCCAGTCTATATTAGGATAGTTGAAGTCCCCCATTATCACTACTCTATGGCTCTTGCACCTCTCTGTAATTTCCCTGCAAATTTGCTCCTCTATATCCTTCCCACTAGTTGGTGGCCTATAGAATACACCCAGTAGTGTAATGGCACCTCTATTGTTTCTTAACTCTAACCAAATAGATTCTGTCCTTGACCCCTCAAGGACATCCTCTCTCTCCAGCACTGTAATATTCTCCTTAATCAATACTGCCAGCCCCCCTCCTTTCTTCCCTATCTTTCCTGAACATCTTGTATCCAGGGACATTTAGTACCCTAACCTGCCTTTTTTTGAGCTAGGTCTCCATTATTGCCTCAACATCGTATTCCCATGTGGCTATTTGCGCCTGCAGCTCACCAACTTTATTTACCACGCTTTGTGCGTTTACACACACGCACTGTAAACCTATCTTAAACCTCCTCATATTCTCCCTTAGTCTGACCCCACTTAATACTGTACTATTTCTTACTCTAGTGCTATCTGTCTCTCCCAATCCTTTGTGCACCTTGTTTCACCTTTCTACTGCTGCACTCTGGTGCCCATACCCTGTAATACGGTACCTCACACCACTATTATCCAGTCATACTGTAACTCACACCATTTCCATGTCATATTGTACCTCACACCATTATTACCGTCATACTGCATCTCACACCATTACCCTGTAACTGTACCTCACCATTATTACCATCATACTGTACCTCACACCATTACCCTGTAACTGTACCTCATCATTACCCTGTAATACTGTACCTCACACCATTATTACCCTATAATACTGTACCTCACACCATTATTACCCTGTAATACTGTACCTCACACCATTATTACCCTATAATACTGTACCTCACACCATTATTACCCTATAATACTGTACCTCACACCATTATTACCCTATAATTCTGTACCTCACACCATTATTACCCTATAATACTGTACCTCACACCATTATTACCCTATAATACTGTACCTCACACCATTATTACCCTATAATTCTGTACCTCACACCATTATTACCCTATAATACTGTACCTCACACCATTATTACCCTATAATACTGTACCTCACACCATTATTACCCTATAATTCTGTACCTCACACCATTATTACCCTATAATTCTGTACCTCACACCATTATTACCCTATAATTCTGTACCTCACACCATTATTACCCTATAATTCTGTACCTCACACCATTATTTCCCTATAATTCTGTACCTCACACCATTATTACCATGTAATTATGCCACTCCTACGTCACTATCAATCCACATAGAATCATAGAAAGGTTATAGCATGGAGGGAGGCCATTCAGCCCATCGAATCCATGCCAGCTCTCTGCAAGAGCAATCCAGCTAGTCCCACTCCCCCCGCCCTATCCCCGTAGCCCTGCAAATTTTTTTCTTTCAAGTACTTATCCAGTTCCCTTTTGAAGGCCACTATTCAATCTGCCTCCCCCACCCCCTCGGGCAGTGCATTCCAGATCCTAGCCATTCACTGTGTAAAAAAGCTTTTCCTCATGTCACCTTTGGTTCTTTTGCCAATCACCTTAAATCTGGTTCTTGACCCTTCTGCCAGTGGGAACAGTTTCTCTCTATCTATTCCGTCTAGACCCTTCATGATTTTGAATACCTCTATCAAATCTCCTCTCAATCTTCTCTGTTCCAAGGAGAACAATCCCAGCTTCTCCAGTCTATCCACGTAACTAAAGTCCCTCATCCCTGGAATCATGATGTGGAGATGCCGGTGGAGATTCCCTGGAATCATTCTAGTAAATCTCTTCTGCACCCTCTCTAAGGCCTTCACATCTTTCCTAAATGCGGTGCCCAGAACTGGACACAATACTCCAGTTGTGGTCGAACCAGTGTTTTATAAAGGTTCATCATCACTTCCTCGCTTTTGTACTCTATGCCTCTATTTATAAAGCCCAGGATCTCAACCTGCCACCCTCAGTGATTTGTGTACATATACCCCCAGCTCTCTCTGTTCCTGTACCCCTTTTAGAGTTAATCCCTCTGGTTTATATTGCCTCCTCCTTATTTCCACCAAAATATATCATTTCGCACATATCAGAATCAGTGGCGTAGCGAGGCCTGCCCGTAGACGGCCATTGTGTCAAGCCTCGGGCCTCGCTTCTGGGTGAGGGGCGGACACAGCTCACCGCCGGCAGCCGTTAAACGGCAGCGGAGTCACGTGACGCCGGGGAGGTGGGGGCGGGGCTCGGGCCCGTGACGTCATGGGGAGGCGGGGCTCGGGCCCGTGACGTCGTGGGGCGGGGCCCCAGCTATTAATCCTGAAGATCTGACGGCAGCGCCGCGTCGCCATTTTAATCGAGGGATGGGGATAAAGGCGAGCGGGAGGCGGAGGAGAAGCAAGGACATTGAGGTAAATGATCAATAACCCGGGCTTGACAGGACCTGCTGACCACACTCCCAGCGGATCTGGCGCTCCAAGGTAAGTCAGCTTCCGGCTTTAGTCATTTGCTGGAAAAATCTCAGGCCGCGACTTGAATTCACAATAAACGTAACGGCCATTGCGGGGACACAGGGCCCGCACCACCGACCCAGGCATAGTCATACAGTGAGTGCAAAGGATATATATTTACACTGTATATTCATAGTGAGTGCAAAGGATATATATTTACACTGTATATTCATAGTGAGTGCAAAGGATATATATTTACACTGTATATTCATAGTGAGTGCAAAGGATATATATTTACACTGTATATTCATAGTGAGTGCAAAGGATATATATTTACACTGTATATTCATAGTGAGTGCAAAGGATATATATTTACACTGTATATTCATAGTGAGTGCAAAGGATATATATTTACACTGTATATTCATAGTGAGTGCAAAGGATATATATTTATACTGTATATTCGTACAGTGAGTGCAAAGGATATATATTTATACTGTATATTCATACAGTGAGTGCAAAGGATATATTTATACTGTATATTCATAGTGAGTGCAAAGGATATATATTTATACTGTATATTCATACAGTGAGTGCAAAGGATATATATTTATACTGTATATTCATACAGTGAGTGCAAAGGATATATATTTATACTGTATATTCATAGTGAGTGCAAAGGATATATATTTATACTGTATATTCATACAGTGAGTGCAAAGGATATATATTTATACTGTATATTCATAGTGAGTGCAAAGGATATATATTTATACTGTATATTCATACAGTGAGTGCAAAGGATATATATTTATACTGTATATTCATAGTGAGTGCAAAGGATATATATTTATACTGTATATTCATACAGTGAGTGCAAAGGATATATATTTACACTGTATATTCATACAGTGAGTGCAAAGGATATATATTTACACTGTATATTCATACAGTGAGTGCAAAGGATATATATTTACACTGTATATTCATACAGTGAGTGCAAAGGATATATATTTACACTGTATATTCATAGTGAGTGCAAAGGATATATATTTACACTGTATATTCATAGTGAGTGCAAAGGATATATATTTATACTGTATATTCATACAGTGAGTGCAAAGGATATATATTTATAATGTATATTCATAGTGAGTGCAAAGGATATATATTTATACTGTATATTCATAGTGAGTGCAAAGGATATATATTTATACTGTATATTCATACAGAGTGCAAAGGATATATATTTATACTGTATATTCATACAGTGAGTGCAAAGGATATATATTTATACTGTATATTCATACAGTGAGTGCAAAGGATATATATTTATACTGTATATTCATACAGTGAGTGCAAAGGATATATATTTACACTGTATATTCATAGTGAGTGCAAAGGATATATATTTATACTGTATATTCATACAGTGAGTGCAAAGGATATATATTTACACTGTATATTCATAGTGAGTGCAAAGGATATATATTTATACTGTATATTCATAGTGAGTGCAAAGGATATATATTTATACTGTATATTCATAGTGAGTGCAAAGGATATATATTTATACTGTATATTCATAGTGAGTGCAAAGGATATATATTTATACTGTATATTCATAGTGAGTGCAAAGGATATATATTTACACTGTATATTCATAGTGAGTGCAAAGGATATATATTTATACTGTATATTCATAGTGAGTGCAAAGGATATATATTTATACTGTATATTCATAGTGAGTGCAAAGGATATATATTTATACTGTATATTCATACAGTGAGTGCAAAGGATATATATTTACACTGTATATTCATAGTGAGTGCAAAGGATATATATTTATACTGTATATTCATAGTGAGTGCAAAGGATATATATTTATACTGTATATTCATACAGTGAGTGCAAAGGATATATATTTACACTGTATATTCATAGTGAGTGCAAAGGATATATATTTACACTATATTCATAGTGAGTGCAAAGGATATATATTTATACTGTATATTCATACAGTGAGTGCAAAGGATATATATTTATACTGTATATTCATACAGTGAGTGCAAAGGATATATATTTATACTGTATATTCATAGTGAGTGCAAAGGATATATATTTATACTGTATATTCATACAGTGAGTGCAAAGGATATATATTTACACTGTATATTCATAGTGAGTGCAAAGGATATATATTTACACTATATTCATAGTGAGTGCAAAGGATATACATTTATACTGTATATTCATACAGTGAGTGCAAAGGATATATATTTATACTGTATATTCATACAGTGAGTGCAAAGGATATATTTATACTGTATATTCATAGTGAGTGCAAAGGATATATATTTACACTGTATATTCATAGTGAGTGCAAAGGATATATATTTACACTGTATATTCATAGTGAGTGCAAAGGATATATATTTACACTGCATATTCATAGTGAGTGCAAAGGATATATATTTATACTGTATATTCATACAGTGAGTGCAAAGGATATATATTTATACTGTATATTCATACAGTGAGTGCAAAGGATATATATTTACACTGTATATTCATAGTGAGTGCAAAGGATATATATTTATACTGTATATTCATAGTGAGTGCAAAGGATATATATTTATACTGTATATTCATAGTGAGTGCAAAGGATATATATTTATACTGTATATTTGTACAGTAGTGCAAAGGATATTTATACTGTATATTCGTACAGTGAGTGCAAAGGATATATATTTATACTGTATACAGTGAGTGAAGGTGTGTGTGTGTGTGTGTGTGTGTGTGTGTATATGTATGTATATTTATACAGTGGGTGTGAAGCGTGTATATATACACATTCATTGCGAGTATAAAGGGTGTACATAATGATCATGGCTGATCCTTTATCTCAATACGATATTCCTGCTCTCTCCCCATACCCCTTAATGCCCTCTGTGTCTAGAAATCTATCTATCTATCTCCTTCTGAAATATATTCAGTGACTTGGCCTCCACTGCCTTCTGTGGTAGAGAATTGCACAGGTTCACCACCCTCTGAGTGAAGACATTTCTCCTCATTTCAGTCCTAATTGTCCTACTCCGAATCCTGAGACTGTGACCCCTCGTTCTGGACTCCCCAGGCAGGGGAAACATCCTCCCCTTATCCAGTCTGTGTAGCCCTGTCAGAATTTTATATGTTTCAATGAGATCCCCTCTCATTCTTCTAAACTCTCGTGAAGTGTGTGTGTGTGTGTGTGAGATGGATTTTTTATATACAGGAAGATTGTCATGGTCCTAACCAAAGTCACAAATGACACCCTCTGTGACTGTAAACATGGTCCATTATTCCTCCTTGATCTTTACGTTGCCTATGACACACTGGAGCGCACCATCCTCCTCCAGCACCTCTTCTCCATTTCCAGCTCAGTTATCTTGGCTTTTCTTGGTTCCACACTTAACCTATCCAATCATAGCCTGAGAATCTCTGGCACTGGTTTCTCGCCCTGCCTCCTCTCCATTACCTCCGGAGTTCCCTAAGGATCTATCAACGGTGGCAGAGAGGTCAAGGGGGGACAATGGACCATGGTCATAGTTATATGCAGTAAGTCTGTGCAGTGGGTTTATACTGGGGGGGGGGGGGGAGACAATTTCCATGCCGGTTTCAGTGTAATTTCTGTGCACGGAAGTCAGGGCAAGTAACTATTTGTGGCAAAAAAATGGGCGGAAGAAGTTGACACTGATTTTCTGCCCCAAAATCAATTCTCCCGTTGTACTTTTTGGCCCTTCCTGCGATCCGAATGAACTGATAAATATATGATAATGAGGGCCAGTGGTGATTCAGCTCCCAGTTTCCTGCTTTTGCACTTGCAAATTTAGACTGAAATTACTCAGATAATTGAGACAGAAAATTATAAGACACAGCTATCACAGCTGAGAGAGGCAGAAGAGAGGAGTTTGAGTCTTCAGAGTTTCATGTGATTTCTGCAGCTGGTAACCACTGTTTGCAGTGTTCTTCTTTGTTTTCCCCATTCTGCCTACACTCACCTGGACTTGCGTCTAATAATCTGAGACCACTGGAAATTCTACCCCCCCCCCCCCCCCCCCCCCCCGCCTTCATCCTTACCCACAGTGAGGTCTTCCCAGGAGCAGGTATGGCATTCTCAATGGGCATAATCTTGTGTCCAATTATCAAGGAGGAGGAGCAGCATAGCATGGAGCAAAGGAGAGTTAGGTGGCATTTAAGGATATTTACACGGGCTATATGAGGGCCTTAGTGAGGAGATATGTATAAGAGTGCTTGACCAAAGAGGCAGTGGGGCAGCTCTGCCACCTACTGCATCAGGACCTGCAGTCGCCATTGTCAGTCCGCACTGCGCTCTCTCTCTCTGGCTTTGGAGGTGACTACCGTGCTCAACGTTTATGGCACATGCTCATTTCAGGCAGCTACGGGGGATCTCCATGGATAATGACCCCAATAAGAGTGCCCAAACAGCAGCAGAGCGGCACTGCATCAAGACATTTTTGGCAGGTTTCCTGCCATGGATACCTAGTAGTCTGTCCCCTGAGCACAATTTCATTGATGAGGACTTGCAGGTCGCACTATGTGAAATTGTGACATCTTCTTCATTGCATGCGTGCCTTGGTACCTTGTTTGGTTGTGTGTCCCATCTGCCCATGTGTTAAACATTCTTGTCAAGTGGCACAAAAGCATTCACGAGACATGCAGTCAATCAAGCTGGCTGACGATCAAGTGAATGAGGCAGGCATTGTTCCTTGCTTACCTGCTGCGACCCAAGCTGCTAGCCTAATCTTCAACCAGAACTGACTTTTTAAAATGTGGAGATGCCGGTGATGGACTGGGGTTGACAATTGTAAACAATTTTACAACACCAAGTTATAGTCCAGCAATTTTATTTTAAATTCACAAGCTTTCGGAGATTTTCTCCTTCCTCAGGTAAACATTTACCTGAGGAAGGAGAAAATCTCCGAAAGCTTGTGAATTTAAAATAAAATTGCTGGACTATAACTTGGTGTTGTAAAATTGTTTACAATTGACTTTTTAAAGGCTACACTCTAATTTCAATGCACCCCAGCAGATTGTACTTGTTTTACATCAATCCTACTTTAATGTTTGTACAGCTCTCTTTCCATTGGTGTAAAAGCGATGTATCTGACTTTGTGGAAGTTCTCCTCCAGGAATTATTGTAAGCAGTTTATATGCAGGGAATCTGTGCATTGAGTGTCCAACTGGTGATTCTGACCCCTGAACCGTGGCAATGTGGTCCTTAAAGTCCAGGCAACTCATAGAAATCACAACATGGAAACAGGCTGTTTGACCCAAGCAGTCCGTAATGGTGTTTGTCCTCCACCTGAGCAGTAGTCCTAATCCCATATGCCTGCTCTGTTCCCATATCCCTTTGTGCCACCTATTGAGTATTAACATAGCCCCTGCTTCAATCACTAATTGTGCATTTTACTTTTTTACTACCCTTTGTGTTTAAAAAAAAACAAAGTTTCCTGATCTCTGTCCTATATCTCTTGCATATAATCTTGTATCTTTGTCCCCTTGTTCTAGATCCCTCAGTTACTTTAAACGGCCTGTTTTGGTGTTATCAATTATATAGAAATTATAAGCACAGCTGAGGTATATGTAAATTAATGGGAACTTTTTAAACTTTAAGTATTTTGCCCAGGAAAAAAAAAGAAAGAAATACAAGCAACTATACAGCATCTTTCATGCCCTCAGGACTTCCCAAAGTGCTTTATAGCCAATGAAGTACTTTTTGAAGTGTAGTCACTGTTGTAATGTAGGAATCATGGCAGCCAATTTGTGCACAGCAAGATCCCACAAACAACAATGTGATAACGACCAGATCACCTTTTTTTTGTTTAGTGATGTTGGTTGAGGGATAAATATTGGCCAGGACTCCAGGGAGAACTCTCCTGCTCTTCTTCAAAATTTTTTTTTAATTCATTCATGGGATCTGGGCGTCACTGGTAAGGCCGGCATTTATTGCCCATTCCTAATTGCCCTTGAGAAGGTGGTGGTGAGCCGCCTTCTTAAACTGCTGCAGTCCGTGTGGTGAAGGTTCTCCCACAGAGCTGTTTGGGAGGGAGTTCCAGGATTTTGACCCAGCGATGATGAAGGAATGGCGATATATTTCCAAGTCGGGATAGTGTGTGACTTGGAGGGGAACGTCCTGTTGTCCAGGTCCTGCTGCATGTGGGCATGGACTGCTTCATTATCTGAGGGGTTGCGAATGGAACTGAAAGCTGTGCAGTTATCAGCGAACGTCCCCATTTCTGACCTTTATGATGGAGGGAAGGTCATTGATGAAGCAGCTGAAGATGGTTGGGCCGAGGACACTGCCCTGAGGAACTCCTGCAGCAATGTCCTGGGGCTGAGATGATTGGCCTCCAACAACCAGAACCATCTTCCTTTGTGCTAGGTATGACTCCAGCTACTGGAAAGTTTTCCCCCTGATTCCCATTGACTTCAATCAATTCAAATAGTGCCATGGGATTTTTTATGTCCATCTGAGGGGGTAGGGATCTTGGTTTAACATCTCAACTAAAGGACGGCACCTCTGACAGTGCAGCACTCCCTCAGTACTGCACTGAAATGTCAACCTTGATTATGTGCTCAGGTCCCAGAAGTGGGGGTGAACCCACGACCTTCTGACTCAAGCAAGAGTGTTACCCACTGAGCCACAGCTGTTTAAATGTCTGGGCCTTGAATTTCCTCTGTATTTGCGCCTAGAGACACATATAAACGGGGCGCAAATCAATTATGTGACCTAAAAGGTATTTTGGGCAAAAGTGAGTTGTGCGCGTAAGTAATAGACCCAAAGCTCCTTTTTTTTACAGCCGTCTATCGGTCCCTCTGCTTGAACATGCCTCTGTCCATAAAACTGTCCTCGCCCCCAAGTTATAGAGCCTCTTATACGAGTTTCCTACAGTTGCGTTTGCTCAGAGGCTCTCTTACAATTATGACCAGGTTTTCAGGTGCAGCAGGAAACAATCATTTTTTTCTGGTGTTTTATTGCAATCTTTTGAGTTTTTAAAAATGTATTCTCACAGATCTGCACCTGTATTTTCTGTTTCTTTTAATGCATTTTTATGGCACAAGTATAAGTCTCATTAAAAATTGAAAAGCTTCCCCGATTGCAGGTTCTTAAATTTGTGTGCGTAACGTGTATGAATGATGGTTGAATGAGTTGAAAGTTTAATTTTCATACTTTAGTGATTTATGGTGGGGGTTCGGCACTTTCCTGGAGCTGTGTTTATTTTAAGAGTGATGTATAGCAGCATTTTTAAACCAAATGAGTGATTTTCACTCCTAATCAGTTTTTTTTCCTAGGTGGATGTGAGCTGGTAGAATTAAACTGCACAAATTGCATCTCAGGTGCACTTTTAAAAGGAAGGGAATTACATAGTGCTTGAAAAAGAGTAAAGTTAAAAGGTATGCAAATGAACAGGAGGTTGGGATTAAATTAGGTTGCAGAGATGGCCAATGACTTGTTTTTATGCTATAACATTGTATGGTTCTGTGAATTACCTCTGTTGTTGCCTCTGACTTGTGGACCTTAATTTCCCGACTGGATTAGTATACTAGCTGGTCAGCTCTAAAATCTGAATTTGAATCCATCCCAAAATGATAGGGTGAATGTATTCTCTCTTTGTTGGTTGTAAGAGTCCTTTGTAAATGTGTTTGGCAGTCTCAACTCAGTTCCTAGTTGACATGGGGACACAGGACAAAGCTAACACTAATTGGAACTCAGTTGGCAAACTCACTTGCAGAGGCCATAGAATTGCTGCTGTGGGAAATGAAGCACCGATGTAGTAAAGGACACACTCTTCTAAGGTTGGGGATGAAGCACATTGTTGAGCAGATACTGCATTGTAAAATTACAAAAGGATGGGACAAGGTAGAAGCAGACTATTTTGATGTGATGTTCGGGTGTGTCGTGACAAGTTTTGGGGGAAACAATCTTCCTGGGCTAATTCAGAAAGTATTGATACATTCTAGTTACAACAGTAGTGGAATATCTCACTGTATGTATTTAAACAAAAAAAACATACTGGTTGCTAGTCTGTTTCAAATACGGTGCTAAATGTAAAAATGATTGTCGTCTTTTTCCCAACTTCGTAGAGTTAAGACATCACTGTGTAAGTAAGCAGAAGCAAGAGGAATTAGTGAGCACTTCAGTTACATGCCAGAGATGGTGCCTTGAAGTGTTTGACAGGCAGTTACTGAAAATGAAACATTTTAAGTGCCTCTGATCAATTTAGTGCTGTAACTATGATGGCTCATGGCTATCAAACCCACAGGTGTGTGGGACTACAATTCCAGAGATGTCCGGATTAATTGGGTTTAATAATCCAGTAAGTAATCTTTGGCCAGAATAACATCTTGGTTGATAACAGCCAGTTCCCAACAAAGCCTTGCCCACTGGATCAGGAGGGATGTTGGATATTCATGTCAGTAAAACCCTTTTGAAGACACTAAGCTGCTGGAGTACTTTTCCATATATATTTTCCAGTACTTTGCCCAAGTGGCCAATCGTTTGTGAGACAATGAGTGCTGGCAGGCTATTTGATCATGTGAGGTGGGGGTATAACAACTAAACCCGATCTTGCCTCCACCCAAAGTCCCCATTGGATTGATTGTAGGATCCTATCTTGTTTCAAATCCCTCCATGGGCTCTTCCTACCTTTTTTCAGTGATCTTCTTCAGCCATCAATCCCTCCACGCTCCCTCCACTCCTCTCACGCCAGATCACTGCTTTTTCCCCACTTTCTCTGCTCCAACATCGGTGGATGTTCTTTCATACATCATGCCCATCTTCCTTCCTATATTCCTCCACTTCTCCACCTCACTCCCTGCTTTCTAAAACCTCCTGAAAATACCTCCAATTCTGCTTTTGCACCTATCCTTAGCTTCTGTTTCCCCTTTCTCTCCTGCTTCATCTGTATCCTTTTCTCCTCTCTCTAAACACTAAGATGTCTAATTTAAGTAAGTACTACTGTATAAAAATGCCAGTTGTTGACATTCCCATCCAGACACTTCCAGCAGGAGCTACTGTACACCAATCGGTACTATATTTTCACCTCTCAAACCAGTTGTAGTTGGGGATTGAAATGCCTATGACTCAACTACCTACGACTGAGCTTCTGGAAGTCACCAGGGACTTCAGCAGCAGATTAATATAAAATGTACAGTGAAGTTCAGTATGGAAGTACCCTGTGTTAGTTGAATAACATCTTGTTAATCCCCAGATGCGCCATGAGGGAGCCTGGGCCTGCACTTCTAAGGGACCTTTACTTGGCATCTAACCCTTAACTCTGTCAGTTGGCAGTTCTCGATCTTGATACTGGGTTTCTATAATCCTGAATGGAAATTATTTCATTTCCCAGCACTGACATCATTCAACTGAATGAGTGAAAAATTAGCCGAAAAGCACAGATTTTCTGTAAATGGTGCTTGCTGCTTAAAATAACTAACTTTTAAAAAATAATTTTCTTATTTCTTCCCCTTCTCTCCTGAAGGAATTGATTCTTGGGCACCCTCTGGTACTTCACTTAAGTCGTCATTCTTAATGTGTGAGCCTAGGCAGTGAGTGTCAATAGCTGATACCGATCCTATCCTTCCTGATACCACACCAACACTTTCCAGTAGAGGTCACTGGATGGGAGGCGGGAGCAGGGACTCCAGCTGATTTTCTCCTTCTGTAGACTAGGGGCACTGAAGCTAATTATGGTGCCCTAATTGCTGTCCTGGTTGAAATCAGGTAACTTTGCACAGATCAGGGATTGAACCTGGAGCCATTCTGATCTGAATGGCTCAGTACCACAGTGTGTGGTACGTTTAACCACACAGCCACCAGGAGCCCCCAAAACTTGTTGACAATTGTGCTAATAGTTAACTGTTTGCTCCAGAACATAAGGAAAACATTCACAATGGGGAAGGTGTCACGTGTGATCTGCAAGATCATGTGTTTTGTATTAGGAAATCACCAGGGACTTCAGCAGCAGATTAATATAAAATGTACAGTGAAGTTCAGTATGGAAGTACCCTGTGTTGGTTGAATAACATCTTGTTAATCCCCTGCAGTCCTGAGAGTTTGCTTTATGCATTATCTGGCACTGATGTTTTTAAAAGCATGTGACAGCATTAAAACAGCAGGGTATTTAGGAAGGATTCCGAACAGGACAAGCAGTTAGTTTAAAGTGCTTTGTCATTTGATTGCAAGCACTAGTGATGATACAAAAACAGTGGGAGATTGCAAGAACCCACAGTGTGGGAAGGCTGTAAGAGACTATCATTAGATTAAATATCATGTGTTCGAGCAGTGAGTTGCTTAAAGTCTCATATGTATCAGAAAAGCCTGGAGGGAAACTTGTGTAACAAACCGGTTTTGATTATTCACTAGATTACATTGAGTGTTTGTCTTTGCTTCTGTTTTTATCAGGCTGGGAGGGGGAAAGCAGCTATTCAGTCCAAAACATCAAAATCACTGCAAAGTAATTAACAAGATTCTCTGCACAAATTATACATTAGTATGATTGGCTTTGTAAATAGGGGCATTGAATACAAAAGGAAGGAAATCATGCTAAACCTTTCTAAATCATTGGTTAAACCTCAGCTGGCGCATTGTGTATAATTCTGGGCACCACACTTTAGAAAGGATGTCAATGCCTTGGAGAAGGTGCAGAGGAGGAGGTTTACCAGGATGATACCATGGATAAGAGCCTTCAGTTATGTGGAGAGATTGGAGAATCTGGGATTGTTATCCTTAGAGCAGAGAAGGTTAAGGGGAGTCCTAATGATATCAAAATAATGAGGGGTTTTGCTAGAGCAAATAGGAAGAAACTGTTTCCACCGTCAAGAGGATCGGTTACCAGGGGTCATAGATTTAAAACAATTCGCAAAAGAACTAGAGGGGAAAAGAGGAGAAATATTTTCAGAGGGCTATTAAGATCTGGAATGCGCTACCTGAAAAGAAATTTGCTTCCACTACCCTAGGAACTTTCAAAAGCAAATTGGACATGTACTTGAAGAGGACTAATTTGCAGGGGTATGGGGAAAGAGCTGGGAAATTGGGACTAAATTGGACAGCTCTTTCTAAGTGCCGGCACAGGCACAATGGGCCAAATGGCCTCCTGCTGTGATGTAAGATTCTATGATTAGTTTTTAGTTCTCGTTTTAAGGCACAGGAATGGTGGTATGGATTCAAACCCAGACGTCCATAAGAATGTTTTGAGCAAGACCATCAGGACTAAGCAGATTTTTTGCTTTTTGGTAGATTGACTCCACTTATCCACCTTATCTTTCAATCCTTTTGCTCTCCGAACACATCCCGTTGTCTCACAGAAAATGCTGGAAATGCTCAGCAGGTCCAGCAGCATCTGTGCAGAGGATAGACAAGGTAGCGCTTCGAGTACGACACGTGAATAGCTCAGAGATGGAGAAGCGTGAAAAATTGACAAAGCTGAGCAAGTTTCAGAAGCCCAGGAGCCTGGTAGAACTAATAGAACTGCAGAATAGCAGAGGAGGGGGGAAGCATGGAATATCTGGCAAAGAGAAGGTCCATGGCTGTTGAAGAAAGGCAGGTAGACCCCAGGGGTGTGGACCAACCCCCTGGCCGGAGGTGTTCAGCAAAGCGATCACCCAATCTGCATTTGGTCTCCGCATTGTGAGCAGCGGATACAGTACGCTAAGTTGGAAGGAGTACAAGTAAATCGCTGTTTCAGGAGCCTGGTAGAACTAAAAGGTCGCCACCAAGGCTGCAGACCACCCCTCCTTAATTCAGTGCCACTTCTCTCCAAGGAATGCCTACCTTGAAGTTCTGTTCCTTTCTTTGATGTGATATCCATTTGTCTCTTTTACCCTGTTCACCTTTAATAAATTGAGACCTCAACTATAGCTCCTACTTTTTCTCTGGTAGGAAGTGCTGTCAGTGTGGGAGGGGTGTGCTGGGACTGGGGTGAAGGAGCGGCTTGGTGCTTGGGGTGACGACACTCCATCCGAACACTGTGCTGGCGATTTTTACTTCCAGGAATTAGGAGAGATTTCAGATACTAGGACTATTTCCACTGGAGCAGAGAAGGCTATGTGGGGATTTAAGAGGTACTTTAAATTATGAAGGGTTTTGATAGTGAATAGGAAAGATTATTTTCTTAGAGGAGTCAGTGATGAGGGGACATTCATTTAAAATTGTTCCTAAGAGAGTGAGGAGAGTTGGAGAAATTTCTTTATGCATAGGGTTCTTGGAGCTTTGCCACAGGGAGTGGTTGTAACTGCAACCATTGCATATTTTTACGGGAAAATTGGATACATATTTGAAATAGAGGAAGATAGAAGACAGTGGTGAGAGAGCGGGGCAATGAGATTAGTTGCACTAGCAAAGAACTAGCACGGGTAAGATGAGCTGATGGGCATGCATCTGTGCTGTAAACTTCTATGGTCTAGTGACTGTTTTAGGCAAATTTGGCAACCATTTTGGGCGGTGCAGGATCACACAATCAGCAACAAGATAAATACCGGTTAATCTGTTTTTGCTGGTATTGGTTGAGGAAGGAATGTTGGTTAGATGACAGAAAAATGTATGCTCTTCAAATAGTGCCACAAGGTCCTTAACATCCCCTGAACTGCTAGAATGGGATGATACGGCACAGTAGGAGGCCTTGCGGCCCATAGTACCTGTGCCGGCTCTTTGAAAGAGGCTGTCTGAATAAGGCATGATGTGGAGATGCCAGTGATGGACTGGGGTGGACAAATGTAAAGAATCTTACAACACCAGGTTATGGTCCAACAGTTTTATTTGAAATTCACAAGCTTTCGGAGACTTTCTCCTTCGTCAGGTGAGTGTGGGATTCCTTGAAGGTTACCGCATATATAGTCAGAGAACAATGCCTGGTGATTCCAGATAATCTTTCCAACTGCCCGTTGTCAAGGCAATAAGACAGAGAGACAGTACATACAGGACTACTGAATATACAAACGGTCCGAACCCAAAGACAGACAGACAGAGAGAGAGAAACATCCGAAAGGAAGAGAAAGCGAGAGAATGACCAGTTGCATTAAAAACAGACGCTGAAAGACGCCCTCGTAAGAACGGGATATGACGCTCGAGTCGTCGATCGACAGTTCCGACGGGCCACAGCGAAAAATCGCATAGACCTCCTCAGAAGACAAACACGGGACACAACCAACAGAGTACCCTTCGTTGTCCAGTACTTCCCCGGAGCGGAGAAACTACGCCATGTTCTCCGCAGCCTTCAACATGTCATCGATGACGACGAACACCTCGCTAAGGCCATCCCCACGCCTCCACTACTCGCCTTCAAACAGCCACCCAACCTCAAACAGACCATCGTTCGCAGCAAATTACCCAGCTTTCAGGAGAACAGCATCCACGACACCACACAACCCTGCCACGGCAACCTCTGCAAGACATGCCAGATCATCGACACAGATACCACCATCACACGAGAGGACACCACCCACCAGGTACATGGTTCATACTCCTGTGACTCGGCCAACGTTGTCTACCTCATACGTTGCAGGAAAGGATGCCCCAGAGCATGGTACGTTGGCGAGACCATGCAGACGCTGCGACAACGGATGAACGGACACTGCGCAACAATCGCCAGACAGGAGGGTTCCCTCCCAGTCGAGGAACACTTCAGCAGTCAAGGACATTCAGCCACCGATCTTCGGGTAAGCGTTCTCCAAGGCGGCCTTTGAGACACACGACAACGCAAAATCGTCGAGCAGAAATTGATAGCCAAGTTCCGCACCCATGAGGACGGCCTCAACTGGGATCTTGGGTTCATGTCACGCTACACGTAACCCCACCAGCGAAAAAAAGTTATCTGTTTTTAATACAACTGGTCATTCTCTCTCTTTCTCTTCCTTTCGGATGTTTCTTTCTCTCTCTCTCTGTCTTTGGGTTCGGACCGTTTGTATATTCAGTAGTCCTGTATGTACTGTCTCTCTGTCTGATTGCCTTGACAACGGGCAGTTGGAAAGATTATCTGTAGTCACCAGGCATTGTTCTCTGACTATATATGCGGTAACCTTCAAGGAATCCCACACTCACCTGACGAAGGAGAAAGCCTCCGAAAGCTTGTGAATTTCAAATAAAACTGTTGGACTATAACCTGGTGTTGTAAGATTCCTTACATTTGTCTGAATAAGCACGTGGGGCTGTAGTTTAACAATCTCATCTGGCACCTCAAACCATGCCACACCTACTCAGTGCTGCTCTGCAGTTTCCTGGTGTGAGGTTTGAACCGATACTCTTTTGGCCCCAGAAGCAAGAGTGCTACAAACTGACACAAAAGCAAAATACTGCAAATGCTAGAAATCTGAAATAAAAACAGAAAATGCAGGAAACACTCAGCAGGTCAGGCAGCATCTGTGGAGAGAGTCGCAGGATGAGGGGTCAGCCAGTGATTAACTGACAAAAGCGATGGTGCAACGCAAAATAAGGTGATAATGTTACAAGCATAGAGACAAAAGATGGGGCCACAGGAGGTTTAAATGGTTACAGCAGAATAGCAGAGGAGGGGGGAAGCATGGAATATTTGGCAAAGAGAAGGCCTGTGGCTCATGAAGAAAGGCAGGTGACCCCAGGGGTGTGGACCAACCCACCGGCCGGAGGTGTTCAGCAAAGCGATCACCCAATCTGCATTTGGTCTCCGCATTGTGAGCAGCGGATACAGTACGCTAAGTTGGAAGGAGTACAAGTAAATCGCTGTTTCAGGAGTGTTTGGGGCCCGAGACGGTGGGAAGCGAGGAGGTGAAAGGACAGGTGTTGCATCTCCTACACTGGCATGAGAAGGTGCTGGGAGAGGCAGAGCAGGTGTTGGGGGTGATAGAAGTGTGCACCAGAGTATCAAGGAGGGAATGGACCCTTCGGAATGCTGGGAGGGGAGTGGAAGATGTGTTTGGCAATGGCATCGGGCTGGAGGTGACGGAGGATGATCCGTCCAATGTGGAGGCTGGTTGGGTGGAAGGTGAGGACCAGGGGGACACTATCGTGGTTCTGGGAGTGAGGAGAAGGGGTGAGGGCAGAAGTGCAAGAAATGGGACGGACACGGTTGGGGCCCGGTCAACCACAGTGGAGGGGAATCCTTGGCTGAGGAACAAAGAAGACATGTTGGAAGCTCTGGTGTGGAAGGTGGCATCGTTGGAACCGATGCGACAGAGGAACTGGGAGAATGGAATAGAGTCCTTACAGGGAGTGGGGTGGGAGGAAGTATAATCAAGGTAGGTGTGGGAGTCGGTGGGCTTGTAGTGGGCATTGGCGGACAGTCTGCCCCCAGAAATGGAGCTAGAGAAGTTAGGGAAGGGCAGAATCTGAGATAGACCATGTGAAGGTAAGGGAGGGGTGCAAATCAGAAGTAAAGTTGGTGACATTTTCCAGTTCAGGGCGAGAGCAGGAAGCGGCACGACACAGTAATCAGTGTACCAGAAAAAGAGGTCAGGGAGGGGACCTGAGTAGGACTGGAACAAAGACTGGTCCATGTGCTACAAACTGAGCTAAGCTGACACTCAGTAGAGTTCCCCAGTTACTGATTCTACAATGCTATTACTCTTTGGGTAACAAAAGGTGCACCTGACTTCCCTTCTTACTCCTAATTTCCTCAGTTTCAACTTGTGTCCTCTGAGATTTGAGCCCATTATCTCAGTATGCAATTTGCCTTAATCCATTTTGTCAATTCCTAATTTTGAAAGGTTCAATTCAGCCAAATCAGACTCCTCATTTCCAAAGAAAATAAGCCCAATTGTTCCCCCCCCCCCCCCAACATAACCACCAGGATTCTGTAGTTGGAAGCTTATAAACCTTTGAATTAATTCAGCATGGCACTCATGTGGCCTCAGTTATTGGATAGTTTCCAGAAATATATTTATTATCTCTGGTAGACACTGAGATTCGATTTGTGTTTAAGGAACTTACTAATGTTACAATATGGGCAATTAGAGACCTCGTACTGACATGGAGCCTACTGGATTCTGCCCACCCCTAATGTTTACTGTGGCATCTCCCATCTCAGCTTATGCTTGATTACTGCTGCATCTGTAGAGGAAAGCCTCCCCACTACCTGTCAGACTTCTAATTGTGAAAGCATAAAGCACCTCATTGGGTAAGCATGTTGAGGGACCGGCCGACTAGCAGGTTAAGATGTTGTAGGATATGACAAGTGTTGTGATCTGGATATTTTTTATGAAGAGTGAAAATTCCTTCGTGAAGTTGGCATCTATGCACCAACAGTGCCCACCTGGCACCAGCCAGACCATACAAAGTAAGAAGTTTGAGGTACATGTAAGTGTGAACATTTCACAGCCTCTGTATATAGATTGTAGGTGTGCACTGAGACAGGACGCTTAACAGCTGGCAGCCTCTGAGACACCAGCCAGAACTCAACCAAGTGAGTCTGGTAATGTCCTGAACTGTGGCAACAAAGTTTGTGGGTTTTCAACATCAGAACTCGAGAATCTTGGCTAAAGAACAACCTGCATTTGTATAACACCTCATCATGTCTTAGAAATTTTTACGTGCTTTACATACAATAAATTTCTTTGAAACACAGGGTCGATTTTAATGGGAGGCAGGATGGGTGCGTGGGCGTGCACCTGGAAGTCGGAAACAAAGCGATGACTGGCCCATTTTTAACTACCAGCTAGACTGCGCAATTTCCAATGGGAGACCCGGGCCACTATTTAAAGGGTGAATGCACCAGTTAAAGGGAGGTTGCAGTCACTCAATTTGAAGACTGCTTTCAGCTTGCCTTGTTACAGTGCTGCAATTAGGAGATGGCTAGAAGAAGGGGTAAAATTGCTCACAGATTTTCAGATGCCTCCCTGCAAATGATCATGTTTGGGTGCACATTAAAACCTTTGGCATTTTGGTTTGCAGAGTGTTTGTAGAGCAGCTTAGGAGTCTGTCTTGTGAATAAGTCATTGTTGTGAAAGTTGGTTGAATGTTTTCAGTGTTGGAGAATGCAAGGGGCATTGAAATTATTGTATACCCAAGTCCAAAGTTTGCAGTTGACACGAAACTTGGAAATGTAGTAAACAGTGTGGAGGATAGTAACAGACTTCAAGAGGACATGGACGGGCTGGTGGAATGGGCAGACACATGGCAGATGAAATTTAATGGAGAAAAGTGTGAAGTGATTTATTTTGATAGGAAGAATGAGGCGAGGCAATATAAACTAAATGGTACAATTTTAATGGGGGTGCAGGAACCAAGGGACCTGGGTGTGTGTGTGCACAAGTCTTTGAAGATGGCAGGACAAGTTGAGAAGGCTGTTAAAAAGGCATTATTAATAGAGGCATAGAGTACAAAATCAAGGAAGTTATGAAGGGTTTGGATAGATTAAATAAGGAGAAACTATTTCCAGTGGCAGAAGGGTTAGCAACCAGAGGATACAGATTTAAGGTAATTAGTAAAAGAACCAGAGGCGACATGAGGAAAAAATTCTACGCGGTGCGTTGTTATGATCTGGAATTCGCTGCCTGAAAGGGCGGTGGAAACAGATTCAATAGTAACTTTTAAAAGGGAATTGGATAAATACTTGAAGTGGAAAAATTTGCAGGGCTATGGGGGAAAGAGCAGGGGAGTGGTATTAATTGGATAGCTCTTTCAAAGAGCCGGCACAGGCACAATGGGCCGAATGGCTTCCTGCGCTATATCAGTCTATGATTCTATGAATAACAAAAGCCCTGAGGTATAGAAAGATGGCTAGAATTCCTGGAATTATGCCTCAGCACAAGCCTGTACCTTCAAAAGAGAGGAGAAAATTAACAAACAAAAAGCTGTATAGGCCGTGATATGGCAGCGAATTCTCCAATCACCAATCTGAGGCCAGATTCAGTGCTCCACATTGCCTTTCTTCTATTACTTAATTTCATATATCTAGTTTGTTTGCACATTTGGAAATTCAGTTCACCAATCTAGTCACTGTTTTCTCCATCAGTGCTGGGTCACGTGGCTGGTTGCTGGTGTGAAGGACAACTGATGTGAGGTTCTATTCGCTGTCGCATCACAACAGTGTACGGTAAGTGTTTGGATTGTTTCCTAAACGGTATGGTGGGGAATGAGGGCTGGGTAGTTCCCTACAGGGAGGGGCGATCACAGGATGGCCAGCATGAGAAATGATAGTGTGGTACTGGTGTCGGCGGGAGGTGCGTTTGAGGTAGGAGACGCTGTCGAGGGAATGTTATTCTGCAATTTCCTGAGCTGTACCTAACCTGGGAGTGTTTAATACTAATACTGAGTGAGTGCTTCAATGGAAAGTGTTTCATTTTCCAGCACTAAGATGAGGACAAAATGACCCCAATAAGTAGCAGAGTTTGTAAATGGGTCAAAGGATTGCTGCAATTCCATGGAGAACACTGCGTGTTAATTCCTCCTGTATTCACGCAGGATCACAAAATACTTCATGATGAGGAAGGCCATTCGGGCCATCCTAATTCATCTGTATAGGAAGAGCCTACAATCCCCATATTGATGCATCTAATTGTTGCTTAAATGTTTCTAGGGTCTGCGAGTCCATTCCAAGCATTGGTCATTCTGTATGCAGAAGAGCTTTTTGCCTTTTCCTAGTTTGAACCTGTGACCTTTTTGCCTTCTTCTGAGTTTAATTTGAAATGGAATTCCAGATGAACCTTTTCCATACCATTCACTGTCATATAACCCTCTGTAAGGTCACCTCTTGGATGCCTGCTTTCCGGGCTGAAAAGCCCCAGTCTCTCCAGTTTCTCCTTGTATCTCAGACCCTGACACTTGGGACCATCCTCGTGGGTCCTTTCTGCACTGCCTCCAGCGCTTGAGTCTCCCTTGTTTCCCGGCAACTCAAACTAAACACAGTACTCCAGATGCAGTCTGACTAGAGCGCTGTACGCTCCAGGATTAATGTTTACCTTGTATCGGGGCTCATTTATTTGCCCCAGCTGTTACCCACTCACTCTGAATCACTGATTCTCTGCTACAGCGTTTCTTCAGTGACAGAAGTGGGCAGGGGATGATTTCCACTAGTGTCTGTCTGTCTCTGCCTATCGGTAAATTTGTTACTTACATAATGATTTTAAAGACATGGATATTCTCATTCCTTTGTTTGCTGTCCACATACTGACTTTGCTGAGAATGCCAGTGAGTTAATCGCTGGCCTCCGTCACGCCAGGTTTTCTGCAGTTGCTGGCCAAATGAGCATTAGCTGCAAAGACCCATTTTTTCCCTCTGGGCCTCGGTGCCTGCTTCCGGCCTAACTGTGACTATTAAAAGTGCTACAGTACCTGCAGCATGTTTGAGGCACCCCCTCTATGTTGAGTTATCACCTATATGCCCCAGCCCTGGGCAAGTTTTGCATGAGGTGGCACTGCTAGTTGATGATATCATGATATAATGTTGTGCATGTACAGAGGCCAGTGCGTCGTGGCCATTATGGGCAAGCACTTTCCCTTTACCACCAACTAACAGTGGGACTTGTCAATTTAAAAGTAAACTTGGGAGAGCGGTGCTCTTGGGCCACTTTTCCAAGGACTGGCCCATAATGTAAAAGGCTCTTTAATCCTGTGGTTCTACTAGCAGGAAGCAGCCTAAAACAGGATTCCCTCTTTCGACCTGTTCTCCCACAGCTGCAGGCTGAGTTCAGGCTTTGTGGGGGAAGCTTGGCATCACTTAACCGACTTCAGTCAAGTCACATTCCCTCCTCTTTTTAACCTTGGTAGTGTTCAGCACTGCAGGTCTGTCAAAATATCGCCGTGGTGCTGTGTACGCGCGCGCCGTGGTGCTGTGTACGCGCGCGCGCCGTGGTGCTGTGTACGCGCGCGCGCCGTGGTGCTGTGTACGCGCGCGCGCCGTGGTGCTGTGTACGCGCGCGCGCCGTGGTGCTGTGTACGCGCGCGCGCCGTGGTGCTGTGTACGCGCGCGCGCCGTGGTGCTGTGTACGCGCGCGCGCCGTGGTGCTGTGTACGCGCGCGCGCCGTGGTGCTGTGTACGCGCGCGCGCCGCGGCGCTGTGTACGCGCGCGCCGCGGCGCTGTGTACGCGCGCGCCGCACGCCGTGACGCCCTTGAAATGTCAGTGATCGGTGAGTTGGATCATTAATAACTGGCATGTTAAAGGGTACCACGGCTCGTGTACCAGACAAACCCAGGAACTATAATGGAAGGGGTTCATACTGCAGTTTTATCCCATAAATGCTGACTGAGCAGGTACATTTGAATGTCCTTTCTGGGGCAACATGCATGAATCCTCTTCCTTCTGCAAGCTTGCTATCATTGTTTAGTCACACGAGAAAGAAATGTTACAAATCGTACCATTCAAGCACAGACTGTTGTACTGATGTTGATGTGGCAGCAGCTACCTGTACCAATAAAAGCTATCGCCCTGACCACTAGTGCTTTCTGTTTAGGTCAGCAGATGAAGCTTGTAATATCCACGCTGTTGCACTGTTGAGCGTCTAATACTGACCTGTTTTCTTTGCTTTCTGGGACAAGTGCTGTGCAAGATTCTCTAACTCAAGATGCCTGCGGGTGTATACTATTCAGTGCCGTACTGTGCCATTTTTGTTTTGCCGATCCTCCTAATGGATGTGCCAGCTGTGGAGGGATATGTGTGCGCAGTAAGTCTAGCTTAAAAATGTGAACATTTTGAAGTTTAAACGTCTTTTCCTCACCCACCCACCCACTCACTGGGTAAGAGTGGAGGTACATTTGTTATATGCTGGTCTGCTGGCCTCAAGATCTGTGGGTAAATGCACTGCTTGGTATGATACTGAGCCAGACAGTACAGCAAGGCCTCAACCACATTCAGTCCCTGGCCTGTACTAAGCCAGTTGATCTCACCAATGAGCAGAGAAGGGGTGGGGGGCACAGTAATAAATCACAATGTCCGCAGTAATAGTAGGGAAACTACCCCAACTGATATCTGGCTTGGACTGGCTAATTCAGCACAGACCAGGGGTCTGCTGGTTTGTGTGGCTCAGTGTGTATCAGGTGGTACTTTTATGCACTTGCCTTTTAGGGGAAGCAAAATATTCATGTGCATTAAGTAATCAGTTGTTTTAGTAAGGCACTTAGGCATATATTTGGATTCTTCATAAAATTTAAGCAGTTTGGAGATAGTCGTGCTCAGAGTTAAGTTCACCAGACTGTGAGTCTCCAGTGTTATTGGTTTGTCACATTATCATTCCCTTGCATGGTGGGAGGGAAGAGGAGAAAAGTGTGCAGGACTAAGATTCCCACATAGCAATTTGTGATCTTGGATGTGCTGTCCGGGAAGTTTAGAGTGGAGGAGAAAGTCTTACCCACCCAACCCAGGAAGACTGTGCTCGATAAACCTGATTGCGTTCTTTGGGGAGGCGACAGATATGGTGGATGTGGTGTACGTGGACCTTCAGAAAGCCTTTAAGGTACTGCACAAAAGACTATTTTAGATCAACAGGTGGGGAAGGGTAGCAAATTGGATTAAAATTTGGTTAGAAGAGAGGAACGGAGAGTAGGAGTTGTGGACAGTTTCTTGGCCATACAGACCAGCAGGTCCCTGGTCCAAACCCTGGTCTGTGCTGAATTAGCTGGTGCGAGCCAGGCCTCAGTTGGGGTAGTTTTCTAACTCTGCCCATCAATTATTTGGATGTAGGGCGAGAGGGAGTGTTCAAATTTGTGGATGATACTAAATTAAGATGCATAGTAAGTGATTCTGCAAGCCAAAGGAAGCTGCAGGAGATATGGATAAGTTTGTGGAATGGGCAAAAAGTGGCCGATGGGAATTCAACGTCACTAAGGCGTAAGGTGGTAAATTTTAGTTTTTAAAAAAAATAAAAGTAATAATTATAGTTTGAATGGCAGTGAAGGCTGGGTGAGGTGGAAAAGCAGAAGGATTTGAGGTTCAGGTTCAGAAGGCATTAAAAGCTATTACTCAAATGGGTGAAGTCAATTAAAAAAAAAACTAATGGATACTTTGTTTTATGGCAAAATTATAAATTTGAAGTGTAATGGCGAATCTATACCAAACCTTAGCAAGGCTATAGTTGGAGTACTGTGAACAGTTTTGGACTCCATACTATAGGAGGGATGTTGAGGCAATAGAGTGGGTTTTGTTTTATGATGTTCTTGGGATGTGGGTAACACTGACGAGGCAGTATTTATAGCCCATCCCCAGTTATCCTGAGTCAACCACGTAGTGTGGGACTGGTGTCGCATGTAGGCCAGACTGGGTAGGGGTGGAAGAAGCTCCCTTCCCTGGAGAACATTAGTCAACCTGTTGGTTATTTACAACAATCTGGCAGCTTTCGTGCTCATTTTTCTTTCCTGGTGTCCGTCAATTACCAGATGTACTGAATTCAGTTTCACAACTTGCCATGGTGGGATTTGAACTCAACCTCTGGGTTGCTCGTTCAGTATCCTAACCACTGGGCTATCCGTACAGAGCAAATTTACTAGGAAGCTGCCTGGTGTAAGGAAGTACAAGTATGAAGAAAGACTTTAAAAATTGGGACTTTTCCTGAGAACAGAGGAAATTATTGGGTAATTTGATACAAGTGTTTAAAATTATGAAAGGATGGGACAGGGTAAATAGAAACACTGTTTCCAGTGATGGAAGGGTCTAGAACAAGGGGACATTACACAGAATGTACAGTGCAGAAACAGGCCATTCGGCCCAACTGGTCCATGCCGGTGTTTATGCTCGACACAAGCCTCCTCCCTCCCTACTCCATCTCACCCTATCACCATATCCTTCTATTCCTTTCTCCCCCATGTGTTTATCCAGCTTCCCCTTAAATGCATCGATGCTATTCGCCTCAACCACTCCTTGTGGGAGTGAGTTCCACATTCTCACCACTCTCTGGGTAAAGAAATTTCTCCTGAATTCCCTATTGGATTTATTAGTGACTATTTTATATTTCTGGTCTCCCCCACAAGTGAAACATTTTCTTTACGCCTACCCTATCAAACCCTTTCATAATCTTAAAGACCTCTATCAGGTCACCCCTCAGTCTTCTCTTTTCTAGAGAAAAGATCTCCAGCCTGCTCAATCTTTCCTGATAGGTTGATTAAATGATAGATGATTAAATGTAAGAGATTTAGGACAGAAAACAAGAGAACCTTTTTCTTACATCGTGCACATCAGAGCCTCACAACCCTCTACCAAAGTTAGTGATTGAAGCAGAGACCATGACAGTATTTAAGAATAGATTATGTGGGTAGTTGAAGGATATGGGAACAAAGTGGGCACATGGAATTAGGACTACTACTCGTGGAGGGTAAACACCAACACAGGCTGCTTGGGCTAAAAGGGCTGTTTCCATGTTGTAATTTTTCCAAAACTGGAATTGGAATCCATTTCAGGCTAATTGGATTGAAACATCTTCTTTCCGCCAGTTATTAGAATCCAAAATGAAACGTTTGGGGCAGTCGCAACCCAATTCCTAGTGAACTTAGTTCATAGCACAGATGTTTGGATTGGTGCTGTATTGTCAGTCCCCATCTGTAAGGGTGGTTGGGTGCAAAATAATCCGACACGATAAAGCAGGGATGCTTAAAATCATAGTCATAGCAGCACAGAAGCTGCCCAGTTGGCCCATTGCAATTGAACTCAACTAAAGCTGCCTACTCTAATCCCCCTTCCCTGACTTTCAAAATATTTATTTTCAAATACTTATTTTATTCCCTTTTGAATGATGTTATAGACTGCCTTAATAGCCACTTGTAATAAAGCAATCCATGTTCTCGTAACCCTCTGTGTAAAAAAAATCTTTTAACTTCTGCCTTTGTTCTTATGACAATCTTGACTTTATGTCCCCTTGTTACCAGTGGAAACAATCTTTTACTGTTAAACCTCTCAAAAGCTTTCATTATTTTGAAAGCCTCTATTTAGATAACCATTAACCTTTTTTTTCAAGCATTTCTTCATAACTATAATCTTTTATTCCTGGTATCATTCTAGTAAATCTTTGCTGTCCCCTTTCCTTGGCTCTAATATTCTTCCCTGATTGGTGCCTAGAATTACACGCAATACTCTAAATGTGACCTAATTAATATTTTGTACAAATTTAACCTCACTTCCTTACTTTTGTATTCTATGTCTCCATATATAAGTTGGAATCGCAATGACCTTTGCTACCCGTACTCTTCACCTTTTAAAAGATCTATACTTCTGCACCCCCAGATCTGTCTGTTCCTCCACTCTCCTAAAGGTCATATTGTTTAGGGTATACTTTTTACTATTCTTTTGCTATTCTTTCTTCAAAATGTAGTTCTTCACATTTCTCTCCATTGAAATACATCTAACACCTATCTGCCCACTCTGCTGACTTGTCTGTGCCCATCTGCCTCCTGAAGGAAATTATATTCCCATGTAGAATCCTTTCCAGTCCTAAAACATGTTGGTAATCTTCAACCATTCTTGTACCATTTTTTCCTGAAGTTGGGTTAGTACAAGAAAATGGCAGTAGGGAGAGCTTTATTCTGCTTCTGACGTATGCTTGTTGCTGACACTGCGTTGCAAAGCTGGAGAAGAGCTCCATTATCCAGCACTAACATCCCTCATTTTGAGAAGAAAAAAATAGCAAAATATTAAAGGTTGGGAATAATGGATCTGTTTCCTTTCACAGTACACAAATAGCACCCCCAACACCACCATGATCTTTGACGACATGCCATCAATGTTTGGCTACCAGCTGCTAAAGGATGGGCTGCAGGTAGGTGTATTCCTTTCACTAAAGAAAAAGAAAGACATGCATTTATATAGAGCCTTTCACGACCTCAGGACATCCCAAAGCACTTTACAGCCAATGAAGTACTTTTGAAGTGTAGTCACTGTTGCAATGTAGGAAATTGATGAAGAAAGCTGGACTGAATAAACCGGAAAAGGGACCAGGTTAGAACAAGGGCTGAATTGAGGAGGCAAAGAACCGTGCTCCCCACAGGGAGGGGCAGTGCAGCCAGACTTTGCCACTAGTCACTTACTCTCCTCTTCCTTACCTGGTCACAACCGAGCTGCTGATTTCGGATCATTTGAACTGTTACATATTGCTGCATGTCACAAAGGGAAAATATCAGTGGGGAGCACTCTCGCCTCTGGGTCAGAAGGTCGTGGGTACAAGTCCCACTCCAGAGACTCGAGCACAAAATCTAGGCAGACACTCCCAGTGTCAGTACTGAGGGAGCGCCGCACTGTCGGAGGGTCGGTACTGAGGGAGCGCCGCACTGTCGGAGGGTCGGTACTGAGGCAACGTTGCACTGTCGGAGGGTCGGTACTGAGGGAGCGCCGCACTGTCGGAGGGTCGGTACTGAGGCAACGTTGCACTGTCGGAGGGTCGATACTGAGGGAACGCTGCACTGTCGGAGGGTCGGTACTGAGGGAGCGCCGCACTGTCGGAGGGTCGGTACTGAGGGAACGCTGCACTGTCGGAGGGTCAGTACTGAGGGAGCGCCGCACTGTCGGAGGGTCGGTACTGAGGGAACGCTGCACTGTCGGAGGGTCAGTACTGAGGGAGCGCTGCACTGTCGGGGGGGCAGTACTGAGGGAGAGCTGCACTGTCGGAAGTGACATCTTTCAGATCAGACTTTAAACCGAGGCCCTGTCTGCCCCCTCTGGTGGATATAAAAGATCCTATGGCACTAGGGCTTGATGGCCGGCGCGGACACGATGGGCCGAAGGGCCTCTATCCGTGCTGTATAACTCTATGACTCTATGACTATTCGAAGAAGAGCAGGGGAGTTCTGGTGTTCTAGCCAATATTTATGACACGATGGGCCGAATGACCGCCTTCTTTGCTGTAAATTTTCTATGATTCTATGATTTATCCCTCAACCAACGTCACTAAAACAGATTATCTGGTCACTACCTTGTTGTTTGTGGGACCTTGCTGTGCACAAATTGGCTGCTGTGTTTCACAATACCGACCACACTTCAAAAGGGCTTCATTGGCTGTAAAGTACTTTGGGACATCCTAAGGTTGTGAACGACGCTATATAAATCAAAGGGAAAATATCTTTACTCGTAGGGAAATTTGTTTTATTATAGGGCTTCAGTTAAGTACTAGTTGACTGGAATGATATTTTTGACTTTGCTGGTTAGCACTCCAGTCAAATGAGTTACTTGTGAGGTTCAATGTTCACATTTGCACCACATGTATTGCTGGTATGTAATGAGAAGGTTCTGCTGGTGTAGAAAGGTGAAATTGCCAAAGCAAGACGAGAATGTATACGGTACAAAAAATAACCTTATCCCCTCCTGCCTTGCTTTGTTTGCCCCATTCAGAACCTGGGATGAACAAGCAGCACACTAATTTGTGGATAGTTGTGCTGATGTTTTTGTATGGATGTACTTCACAGCTGTGTGCTGCTAGAGGTGGATTGGAGACTCTGGACTAGAGCAGGAAAAATGTATATTTTCTATCTTCAGATTTTGGGAGCTGGGAAAGGGGGCAGGTATGTAGTGCTTTGTACCAAACAGTGGAGGCGTGGCATGTTTCATTGGCTCTGATACTCTCCAAATAAATTGCCAACTTTCCTCCCCTGTCCCTGGGGAGGTGCTGAGTGCAAATGAGGCATTTTCCCTGATTTGGTAAGACCAGTCAACACCAAGCCTCTTCATTGTAACTGCAGGTAGCCAGGTCTCCAGAATGGCTTTTAGATTATGGGTTTCCAACTGAGTCATAAGATATTTTCCTTTTGACTGTTGTAGGGTTACCTGGTATTTGCAAAGCCTGATAATGCCTGTGAGCCCATCGCGCCACCTCCTTCAAACACCACCATCCTGGACTTCATCGTTGTGATTCGCCGATATGGATGTAATTTCGATGTCAAGGTACGTAGTGCATTGAGCTGGAGTGACACCACTACCTGGTTAAACGTCTGGAATACTTGGATTACACTGCACCAGTATCTTGAATGCTGAAATGTTAGCTACATGGCAGGGAGCTACACAGGGGAATGATGATTATGATTTGGTTTGATTTGATATGCAAATGATGGGACGAGGAAGCACCAGGAAAAGTTCACATGCCTGTTTACACATCACTGGGATAAGACTATCAGACATGAGGGGAAATATTCACAGCTCCCCTGGGAATAGTTTTATCTCTGTGAATGTTGTGCTCAAGGTGCAGGATGCTAGTCCTGGGAAATGAAACGTTGTTTGATTTCCTGCAGCAGCCATCTGGGGCAAATTTGTGCTGTGGACACTGCACCCACCAGAAACTGAATTAGACTCTCTAAGCTCATTTCATGCAGGGCCCTTGCAGCCAACAAAGAGAGGAGACTTTCATTCTATCAGCCAGGCCTGAACTTGAAGCCAGGTCTCAGAGGTGAAAGGCCAGTGTCTAACCTACTGCACCATCTAACCCTCTTTCCCTCCTTGCTGCCAGCTCTTTGGTTTTCTTATTTCTTCTTCCCCTTTCCCTTGTATTGCAATGCAGCAAAGCATAGAGCCTGTTCCATGTGTCTGCTCTTCTCTCATTGTTCCCTATACCTAGTAATCTGCACTGCTTGAGTCTGGCCCAGTGCCAGTAGAATGGATCCATGGCAGAGAGGGTTATGCAGTGAAACCTGTTCTCATTCTGTTCTCCAGCCTTGGGAGTTATTGTGTGAGGATAGATTTAATGAGAAGAGCTTTATTCAGAGGTGTTTGTCCATTTACTGATGTATTTCAATATTTGCCTTGGTTCCTGTGTTTTACAACTCAGAAGTGCAGTTTGGAGGGAGTTAAGAGCAGATATTTTGTATGATTTGCCCTCTGGTTGTGCCGTGAACCGAGAATGCTGCTTGCAACTCTTTCCTCATTCACGATTTCACTGAAAAGAGGATTTTGCACAAATGCCTCCTCTAATTCTGATCTGTAGTTTTATTGTATAAACACGAGGAGACAAAGGATTGAAAGATTGAGTGCACACAGAACCTCTAAAGCATTGTGTATCAATTCAGAAAATCCCCATGCTTTCCTCTACCTGAGCACATTGTCCTCCCAATACCCTGCCCAAGTAGTTGACATTTGAGCCCAGTTAGGGGGAGTTGTAGGGATATTTTACTATGGGGGATGGGGCATCACAGCAAAGCCCAATCCTGTTCTTTCCTGATATCTACAAGTGTGCCTTCTAGCAACGGTCACAGGATAGCAATCAGGAGCAGGACCGTTGGCTCCCCCCACCCCACCCCCAAACGCAGGGGCACTGAGCACTAAACTGCAACCTCCATGCTGCTCTAGCAGATGTCGGCCAACTCAGTACTTGGAATTTTCCTGGTCTGTGTGACTCAATACCATATTAGGTTGTGCACAAACTCAGAGGCATTGGAGAAGCCCAGTGGTATGTTTCTGATTTACAATCGAGTAAGAAAAACAAACATTTATGTAGAAACCTTAAAAGAACTTGCACTTGTCAAATCACTTCAGCACAGCACTCCTGAGCAATGAAATCCCGATGTTTATCGCAGGTGCTCCAAGCACAGCTCGCTGGGTACAAGGCTGCGATAGTTCACAATGTCGACTCGGACCGACTGCTGAGCATGCGCTGGAGCGATGGTATGTTTCAACTCTTGCAGTCTTCGTAACTGTGAAATAAATGTTCAGTCATCTTAATGTATGCCTTAATTGTATGACCGTTGCAGCAAAATAAATGGAGTTAGTATAATAAAATAAAACCCTATACCAGTTCGCTCTCTGGCCTGTGCTCTGTTAATTGATCTCAGCCTGGTTAACAATCACATTAAATCAGCACAGATGTGTTAACTGGTGTCCTGGGACTAAAGTACAGAAAAAAATAAACCTGACTGTCACCTATAATTCTATTAAATAGAAAATAGGAAATTGTCTACACAAAAGGTGCACAGAGTTTTGGTATCTACCCTGTACAGAGTAACCACATAAACTGTCTGTTTTGGCAGTTCTGTCTGCTCTTACCTCTAACTTTTCTTTGCATAGCATGCAGCTTCACTTTACAAAATGGGAATTTTTTTTTTTCTGAAGGTGATGACTCTTGCTGGGTACAGTTCCATGAGTAAGATAACAGAAGCTGGTCGATTCCCAAGTGGCCACCCTTTATGTTTGAGACTATTGAGTGTCAGCAGACGATTTTACTGTTGAGCAACGTCTTGGAGCATCTGATTTTTCTCTTGCATGCTCGTTTTCTCTTTCACGCTGCACACAGCTCACTTTTTCTCTTTGCTCTCTTCTCTCTCTCTCTCTTCTTTGCTTTGCCTTCTCTTTGCTCTTTCATCTCTCTTTCTATCTCAGTGCCATATTGGGCAGTACATTGCGCTCTGGGTCATCGGGGGGACCAGGGAAATTCTTTAAACTGCAAGTGAAATCTTTACAGCAGTTGTTCCTGTGTATAACCTGATTACCGATATACTGTAATCGCATCTTTGTGAAATGCAATCAAATCCATCTAATTTAAAGACACCAGAAAGAGTAAACGTCTCAAGTGTTTCTTGTTGGAGTTCAGTTGTATTCATGTTTGACATGCAGTACAAGTTATTCTGATCCTGTGGGTAGCTGACCCTTCTGAAATAATGAGTGTCAGTACTGGGGACACCAGTACTGACACTCATTGGACACCAGTTCCCTGCATCAGGCACTCCCAGGTTACAACATAAAGCTCCCTCTACACTGTCCCATCAAACACTCCCAGGGCAGGTACAGCACGGGTTAGATACAGAGTAAAGCTCACTCTACACTGTCCCATCAAACACTCCCATGGCAGGTACAGCACGGGTTAGATACAGAGTAAAGCTCCCTCTACACTGTCCCATCAAACACTCCCAGGGCAGGTACAGGGTTAGATACAGAGTAAAGCTCCCTCTACACTGTCCCATCAAACACTCCCAGGGCAGGTACAGCACGGGTTAGATACAGAGTAAAGCTCCCTCTACACTGTCCCATCAAACACTCCCAGGGCAGGTACAGCACGGGTTAGATACAGAGTAAAGCTCCCTCTACACTGTCCCATCAAACACTCCCAGGGCAGGTACAGGGTTAGATACAGAGTAAAGCTCCCTCTACACTGTCCCAGCAAACACTCCCAGGGCAGGTACAGGGTTAGATACAGAGTAAAGCTCCCTCTACACTGTCCCATCAAACACTCCCAGGGCAGGTACAGGGTTAGATACAGAGTAAAGCTCCCTCTACACTGTCCCAGCAATGCCCCTCTACCACCAGAGCGCCCTCTATTGCACTTATGTGACATTTTTCCATTTCTCACACCAGCCATCTTCTGGCCTCTGAATGAGATAGAAAAAAAAGAACTTACATTTACATAGCACCTTTCGCATCCTCAGGATGTCCCAAAGCGCTTCACAGACAAATACTTTTGAAGTGTAGTCACTGTGGTAATGTAGGCAAACATAGCAACCAGTTTGTGCACAGGCAGGTCCCTTAAACAGCAGTGAGAAAACTGACCAGTAATCTATTTTTGGTGATGTTGGTTGAGGGATAATGGTTGGCCAGGATACTGGGAGAAGTCCCTGCTCCTCTTTGAATAGTGCCACAGGATATATTACATCCACCCAAGCAGATGACGGGACCTTGGTTTAACATCTCATGCGAAGGCGACACCTCTGAGTGTAGCATTTCCTCAGTACTGCACTGGAGTGTCAGCCTGGAATATGTGATCAAGTCCCTGGAGCCATGGCCTTCTGACTCCTTGGTGTCAGGAGGGGCGGTGGTTTTCCGCGCGGTGTGGGGAGGTTCTGCACTGTCTGTGCTTTGTGCTATGCACCCTTGGATGTTGACATTGCCCCACATTCATTTCACATAGAACCCTTATGCTTGGAGCGAGGGGAGACTTTCACTTCATTGGTCTGAGTTGGATTTTGTGGAACGATACAGTGCAGAAGGAGGCCATTCGGCCCATTGTGCCTGTGCCGGCTCTTTGGTAGAACTATCCAATTAGTCCCATTCCCCTGCTCTTTCCCCATAGCCCTGTGTAGGACCATTTGGATCAGGTCGTGCAGGTGCCGAACCTACACCTTACCCACTGCAACACCGGCCCCTTTTGGTTCCCAGCAGTATCAGATTTTGCCCCATGTACTGTAGCAGCTTTAACCGCAGCCCTGGCAAGTTGCTGCAGGTATTCCCCAACGGGCTCATTTTGCTGTTCCACTGTATACCTGCTGTAGTTATCAGCACAGGCCCGGGCTATGGAATATATATCGGCCTGCGGACAAATTGCTGTGTGCGTGCATGCAAACTACATCTGTTTCATCTTTTTAATCTTCCCATTTTTTTTGTGTTGCTGATATTCAAGACCCAGTTTCCCCCCAATTTGCTCCTCTCTTTTCCTGAAGGCCACACCATCTCCCATTTAACTGCTTCTGCTGATAGTGGATCTCCTGTAGTGCTCCATTTAGAGATTTGAAATTAAAAATGTGCCACTCTGGATCACAGGTGAGGTGGGGGCATGTCCTCACCCTGGGTAGGCAGCTGTTACACAAGGTGGCCCGACCTGGGGGGAGATGGAGAGAGCAGGAGGCCAATGTCTGGAATCACTGCAGAGAGGGGGAGATGGAGCTGGTTTGGGATAGTGGGAGTTTGTGGGTTGCAGCTGCTGCTTGAAGGGAATGAATCTAGTGAGAGTTTGGCATGTAATCGGATGAAACTGCTGCTGGGAGGTGGAGACTGAGTGAGAAGCTGGTGCTGGGGATGAAGACGAAAGCTCAGGCGGGCCAAGATTCTGACTTTCAGCGTACTTCAGACTGATGAAGCCAAGTACTGTACTCAAAATTTGTATTTGGAAATAAAAAACTGAGGGAGAGTAAGACTGTCTAGCAGAGACAAGGTCAGTGAGGTCAAGGCTAGAAAGAGGTGGAGCAATTATTGGGAGAGAAGAACTCTGTCCTCTTCCTGCCCATGAGTCACATGGTTCCTACTGACAATCCAATCTCGAGTAGCACTCGGGGCATAGAACATGTGATTGCCAGCGATCGATCACATTAGTAGAAGGTGACCTGGATCGACCGGTCAAATCACATAACTGGAAAGGTGTGCCTTTGGTGGCAGACGCGTGCACTCTTGCCTCTAACATTATGTTATCTGTATAAAAGAGGCAACCTCAGTTTCCAGCATCCAGCACCTCATTTTTCCTGGGTCCCAAGACCGGCTGTCTGAGGCACTGCAAAATACGAGGCTGTTTCCCACTGGTCCTTCAGCAGACCCAATTGGACTTCACCTGGTAAAGACAAACTGAGGATGGTGCTTGAAGTTCACTAGTCTCTGCTTGCAGGCTGCTTTCCCAGTGTCTCCACAGTCACAGAAAAGCATTTTAACTGAATACCATCATCAAACCGATCCTTCTAACTGTGTCACTTCTAACTGTGCTATTCACAATGAACACTTACATGAGCAGAACTAGTGGTGTTTCAGTCAGAGCAGCATCAATACCAGAACCAGAAGTATACTCCACTCCTCCTACCCCATGCCTGCATCATTCTTTCCCCATTAAGTACTGCACAGGCAGCTTGCCTCCTCCTATGTCTTTGGTAATATTGCTGTTGAGTTGACTGTGGTTGATAGTGAGGAGGAAAGCTGTAGACTGCAGTAAGATATCAATGGACTGGTCAGATGGGCAGAAAAGTGGCAAA
Source organism: Heptranchias perlo (assembly GCF_035084215.1). Lineage (NCBI taxonomy): Eukaryota > Metazoa > Chordata > Chondrichthyes > Hexanchiformes > Hexanchidae > Heptranchias > Heptranchias perlo. The sequence goes on along the minus strand of NC_090359.1, from coordinate 29,436,167 downwards.
TGGAATTCAATCCAGAGAAGTGTGAGGTGATGCATTTGGGGAGGGCAAATAAGGCAAGGGAATACACAATAAATGGGAGGATACTGAGAGGTGTAGAGGAACAAAGGGACCTTGGAGCGTGTGTCCACAGATCCCTGAAGGTAGCAGGACAGGTAGATAAGGTGGTTAAAAAGGCATACGGGATACTTTCCTTTATTAGATGAGGCATAAAATATAAGAGCAGGGAGGTTATACTAGAACTGTATAAATTATTGGTTAGGCCACAGCTTGAGTACTGTGTACAGTTCTGGTCACCACATTGCAGGAAGGATGTGATTGCACTAGAGAGGGTGCAGAGAAGATTTATGAGGATATTGCCAGGGCTGGAGCATGTTAGCTATGAGAAAAGATTGGATAGGCTGGGGTGGTTTTCTTTGGAACAAAGGAGGCTGAGGGGAGATTTAATTGAGGTATATTAAATTATGACTGGACTGAATAGAATGGATAGGGAGGACCTATTTCCCTTAGCAGAGGGTCAGTGACCAGGGGGCATAGATTTAAAGTAATTGGTAGAAGGATTAGAGGGGAGCTGCGGAGAAATTTTTTCACTCAAAGGGTGGTGGGGGTCTGGAACTCGCTGCCTGAAAGGGTGGTAGAGGCAGAAACCCTCAACTCATTTAAAAAGTACTTGGATGTGCACTTGAAGTACAGTAACCTACAGGGCAAGGACCAAGTGCTGGAAAGTGGGATTAAGCTGGATAGCTCTTTTTCAGCTGGCACCATAAGACCATAAGAGATAGGAGCAGGAGTAGGCCATTCAATGAGATCATGGCTGATCTGATTTTTACCTCAACTCTACTTTCCTGCCTTTTCCCCATTTCCTTTGACTCCCTTGCTGATCAAAAATTTGTCTAACTCAGCCTTGAATGTATTCAATGACTCAGCCTCCACAGCTTTTTGGGGTAAAGAATTCCAAAGATTCACGAAGAAATTCCTCCTCATTTCCGTCTTAAATGGGCGACCCCTTATTCTGAGACTATGCCCCTAGTTTTGGATTCCCCCATGAGGGGTAACATCCTCTCAGCATCCACCCTATCGAGTCCCCTCAGAATCTTGTATGTTTCAATAAGATCTTCTCTCATTCTTCTAACCTCCAATAAGTATAGACCCAACCTGTTCAATCTTTCCTCATAAGACAACCCTTCCATACCCAGAATCAACCTAGTGAACCTTCTCTGAACTGCCTCCAATGCAAGTATGTCCTTCCTTAAATAAGGGCACCAGAACTGTACGCAGTACTCCAGGTGTGGTCTCACCAGCACCCTGTACAGTTGTAGCATGACTTCCCTGCTTTTATACTCCATCCCCCTAGAAATAAAGGCCAATATTCCGTTTGCCTTCCGGATTACCTGCTGCACCAGTATGTTGGCGTTTTGTGTTTCATGTGCGAGGACACCCAGATCCCTCTGTACCGCAGCATTTTGTAGTATTTCTCCATTCAAATAATATTTTGCTTTTTTATTTTTCCTCCCAAAGTGGATGACTTCACATTTTCCCACATAATATTCTATCTGTCAGATTTTTGCCCATTCGCTTAACCTGTCAATATCCCTTTGCAGACACTTTGTGTCCTCATCGCAACTTGCTTTTCCACTTATCTTTGTATCATCAGCAAATTTGGCCACTGGACACTCTGTTCCTTCATCCAAGTCATTGATATATATTGTAAATAGTTGAGGCCCCAGCACTGAGCCCTGCGGCACCCCACTAGTTACAGATTGCCATTTTGAAAATGACCCTTTTATCCCGACTCTTTGTTTTCTGTTAGTTAGCCAATCCTCTATCCATGCCAATTTATTACCCCCAACACCATGAGCTCCTATCTTGTGCAGTAATCTTTTATGTTGCACCTTATTGAATGCCTTTAGGAAATCCAAATATACTGCATCCATTGGTTCCCCTTTATCCACCCTGCCGGTTACTTCCTCAAAGAACTCTAATAAATTAGTCAGACATGATTTCCCCTTCATAAAACCACGTTGACTCTCCTTGATTTTGTTATGAATCTCCAAATGTCCTGCTACTACTTCCTTAATAATGGATGCTAGCATTTTCCCAATGACAGATGTTAGGCTAACTGGTCTATAGTTACCTGCTTTCTGTCTCACTCCCTTCTTGAATAGGGGTGTTGCATTTGCGGTTTTCCAATCCGCTGGGACCTTTCCAGAATCTAGTGAATACTGGAAGATTACAACCAATGCATCCACTATCTCTGTAGCCACTTCCTTTAAGACCCTCGGATGCAAGCCATCAGGTCCAGGGGACTTGTCAGCCTTTAGACCCATTAGTTTACCCAGTACTTTTTCTCTAGTGATAGGCATGGACACAATGGGTTGAATGGCCTCCTTCTGTGCCGTAACTTTCTGTGATTCTATGATTATGACTACTGTGTGTGAGAGTAACTGAATATTTGTACATTATTCGTGATTTTGATCACCTTCTCTGTTCTGTCACGGACACTGCTCAAATAATTCCTATGGGCAGTGGTCTAAGTGGCTCTGAGGTAATGCGGAGACTATTCTTTTTGGAAGTTACTTTCGCTGCTTGGCTGCCCTTTGTTGTCTCAACAATCCTCCTTGATTATCTGAAAATAAACAGGAAATGACCGGCTTTCTTTCTCTTTTGATATATTTTTTAAGGTTGTTCATTGATTTCTGTTTTAAACTAAATATAATGTCTGCTGTCTGAACTTTTATATAAATATTTTAACTTATTTTCATATCTCTGCAATTTGGCCCCGGCAAGATTCCTAGCTGAACGATGACTTTGGCGGGAGGTGCTAAATGGAGATGAGAAGGTTCCTTGCCGGGAACACTGGTGGCTGGTTTGTACCTGGGTGATCTCCTAGAAGCTGGTTGGAATGGTATTAACAGAGGCCGGGCTTGTGAAAGCAAGTCACCTAAACACTCTGTAGAAACCTTGGGGTTGGGGCAGGGGAGGAAACTATTTTAAAATCGGTTGTTGACTGACATTTCTTTTAATTCTGCAGAGAAAATCAGACATCAGATCACAATCCCGTCTGTGTTCATTGGGACCCATGCCTCTCAGTTCCTGAAGTCTCTCTTCACTTACGACAAAGGGTAGGTGATGAACGCTGCAGATTGTCATTTTAAACGTCTATAAAATATGGTGTAAATGTCATGTTTTAGGGCATGGAGTGAGATTTCATGTAATTTATCTGTGCCTCCAAGTCCAGTTTCAAATTCTGAGTCTATTATTTCCCCTACTCTTCTCTGATGGCCCAGTGGGTCATCTGATGTACTAATTGATACTGGTCTGGAAGGTCACCAGTTTGACCCCTTGGTCTGTGTTCAGCTGAGCTCTGTAAATCGGAGTCCCACATCATTTACCCACTAATCTGTGTGTGGGGGATATTTTCAACATCACCTACTTCCCCTCCACATTCTCCTCTCCTCTACAAAAGCTTAGTGTTTGTAAAACAGCAGAAAAATTCCTGTGTGTTGACATTTACCCAAACCAAATGGTGGAATGGAAACCATTGATTTATATACGTACATGGCAAAAGAACCAGACGGGAGATGAGAAGAAGTTTTTATTTATGCCGCGAGTTGTTATGATCTGGAATGCGCTGCCTGAAAGGGCGTTGGAAGCAGATTCACTAATGACTTTCAAAAGGGAATTGGATAAATACTTGAAAAGGAAAAAAATAACAGGGGGAATGGGATTAATTGGACGGCTCTTTCAAAGAGGTGGCACAGGCACGATGGGCCAATTGGCCGCCTCCTGTGCTGTCAGGTTCTATGATACTGTCCCCTTGGCCATAATTGTGCACCCCCATATTCTCCTCTTTCTCACTCTTCACCCGCCCCCCCCCCCAGCAGCGGGTTTCCGAGCAGCATTGTTGCTGATGTGGGGTATGGAAGCAGGTCGCGGGTCACAGGTCAGCCGCTCACTTAGCCCAGGATGGGTTGTAACTCAGGAACCCTAACTGGAGAAGGGAATTTACCCTCATAAAGCAAACCTGAAGAATGGACTGGCTTTTGTGGACTATCTGGAGGTGAAAGTGATCGTTCTGAAGTTACCAGTCAGCTGCCATTGCAAAAGAGCTGCTGATTTGTGCTGTGAGATTCCCTTGTGAAAACGGCAATGTTTTTAATGTTGAGCTTGATGCTGATGCCATCACAATGGTCTGTAGCTCCTTATGACATCATTGTAAGGCAGTCAGGCCCTTACTGACCCTCCCTCTTCCTCCCTGTTGTGATGTGATGTGCAGTGGGTCTAATTGCACTGTCGAGGCCATTCCCAGTAGAGACAAGTCTTGCTGTACTGTGATGCTCGTCTGCGTGTTAGCTCTATTTGTTTCTATCATGGTGGAAGTGTGTTTCCCAGAATATCAGAGCTGCCTGTATCAGTCTCCACTTCAAACATTCTTGCTTGTTCTGTCTATTCACAGTGCATATGTTGTATTGATGCCGGACCTTAACTTCCCGCTGGGATATTATCTAATTCCATTCACCGGCGTTGTTGGAATTGTGATTGTTGTCATGATCACTGTCATGGTAAGTGCACGTTGCAGACTGAGACTGTATCATTGTTATAAGTTTTGCTCAACAGAAATGATCTAAACTTGCAGTTATTTCCCAGTTGTTAATCTCTGTGGGAATGTTATTAAGCAGCATCTGTATAGCACGGAGGTTCCCAAATGATAGTCTGCAGGCTGATTCCAGACTGTTTTAACTGGACTGTACAGGATGTGAGTCAGGCGGATGAAATGGCAGGGTTGGTTGTGACCAGTGAATGCTCGGGTCTGTGCCCCAGTGACAGCGTGGATACAGACAATGGGAACAGGTTAAAAAATATCCTGCACAGAGGATCGACCTGCCAGAAGTTTATAACTTTCATTGTGATTAATATAAAGATTGGACTGTTACTGACGAGCATTTCTCTTGTATCTAATACAATAATTGTGTTGTGAGCACTGAAGCAGGCTGTGATGAAGCTGTGCAAGTTGTGAACATTTCTGAAGGCAGCGTGCAGCTAAGTTGAACAATGTGAGTGCACAGTTCTGTAGGTTGTTTACCCGTAGCTGCCCCAAGTTAGGGCCCAAGTCTAGGCATCTCGTCAGCAATTCTGGCACCAGATACTTGTCCACTTTATAAACCCAGGTTACTGCCCCAAAGACTCACTTACCAGCATTTCCCTAGTTTTTATTCTCTCTAAATTGCGAACTTTTGAAAGGGCTCAATAAAGGATGTTCAGAAAAGTCTGAGGAGGTTTGGCAATAAAGCCAGTACTTTAACCATGCCTGACTAACAGAGACAGGGAGCGAGTAACAGGGTAAAAAAAAATGAGGATAGTAACGTACAAAAATGTGAGTAACAGACAAAGGGAGAGAGTAACCAAGAAAGGCAGGAGTAACAGGAAACCTGACAAATATTAGGGAAAGGAGAGAGACCGAGAAAGGAGGGCACAGAGAATGTAGCAGAAACATGGAGAGACTACCTCAAGCTTCAGACCATCGTTAAACTTCACTGTCACAGTGACTATCGGAAGCCCCTCTTAATTATTACCCTACAATCATTCCCAACTCTGTTCTCTGAATAGTTCAGAAAATGGCTTATGATTGAAATCAGTACCGTTGAGATTGATGGATACACAACACTGTTGGGCTTATTACGTCTCTGTCAGTTTCCCCACTAATTTCAGTAATCATAGGAACAGGAGGAGGCCATTCACCCCACCCCCCCGAACCTGTTCCGATATTCAATTAGATCATGGCTGATCTGTACCTCAACTCCATTTTCCCACGTTTGCTCCATACCCTTGATACCCTTACCCAACAAAAACCTATTGTCGAGATCTTGAAAATTTCAATTGACCCTCCCCAGCACCCACAGCCTTTTGGGGGAGAGATTTTTACTACTGTTTGAGTGAAATCATGAAGCTTTTTTTCACACAGTCCAGCTGTAATTTTATTATTCCCCCACCAGAGTAAATAGTTTCTCTATATTTACCCTATTGAATCCCTTAATTATTTTAAACACCTTGATTGGATCAACCCTTAACCTTCACAGCAATGTGGTAGATTCTTAATTGCCCTCTGAAATAGCCTAGCAAGCCACTCAGTTGTAAAATCTCGCTTAAAAAAAGTCACAATAAGAATAAAACTGGATGGACCACCCGGCATCGGACCACTAGGCACCGGACACGACAAAGGCAAACCAAGCCCAGTCAACCCTGCAAAGTCCTCCTCACTAACATCTGGGGACTTGTGCCAAAATTGGGAGAGCTGTCCCACAGACTAGTCAAGCAACAGCCTGACACAGCCATACTCAGAATCATACCTTTCAGCCAACGTCCCAGACTCTTCCATCACCATCCCTGGGCATGTCCTGTCCCACCGGCAGGACAGACCGACCAGAGGTGGCGGTACAGTGATATACAGTCAGGATGGAGTGGCCCTGGGAGTCCTCAACATTGACTCTGAACCCCATGAAATCTCATGGCATCAGGTCAAACATGGGCAAGGAAACCTCCTGCTAATTACCACCTACGGCCCTCCCTCAGCTGATGAATCAGTCCTCCTCCATGTTGAGCACCACTTGGAGGAAGCACTGAGGGTAGCAAGGGCACAGAATGTACTCTGGGTGGGGGACTTCAATGTCCATCACCAAGAGTGGCTCGGTAGCACCACTACTGACCGAGCCCTGAAGGACATAGCTGCCAGACTGGGCCTGCGGCAGGTGGTGAGCGAACCAACATGAGGGAAAAACTTTCTTGACCTCGTCCTCGCCAATCTACCTGTCGCAAATGCATCTGTCCATGACAGTATTGGTAGGAGTGACTACCGCACAGTCCTCGTGGAGACGAAGTTCCGTCTTCGCACTGAGGACACCATCCAACGTGTTGTGTGGCACTACCACCATGCTAAATGGGATAGATTCAGAACAGATCTAGCAGCTCAAAACTGGGCGTCCATGAGGCGCTGTGGGCCATCAGCAGCAGCAGAATTGTATTCCAGCACAATCTGTAACCTCATGACCCAGCATATTCCTCACTCTACCATTACCAACAAGCCTGGTTCAATGAGGAGTGTAGAAGAGCATGCCAGGAGCAGCACCAGGCATACCTAAAAATGAGGTGCCAACCTGGTGAAGCGACAACTCAGGACGACATGCATGCTAAACAGCGGAAGCAACATGCTACAGACAGAGCTAAGCGATTCCACAACCAACGGATCAGATCAAAGCTCTGCAGTCCTGCCACATCCAGTCGTGAATGGTGGTGGACAATTAAACAACTAACGGGAGGAGGAGGCTCTGTAAACATCCCCATCCTCAATGATGGCGGAGTCCAGCACGTGAGTGCAAAAGACAAGGCTGAAGCGTTTGCAACCATCTTCAGCCAGAAGTGCCGAGTGGATGATCCATCTCGGCCTCCTCCCAATATCCCCACCATCAGAGAAGCCAGTCTTCCGCCAATTTGATTCACTCCAAGTGATATCAAGAAACTGCTGAGTGTACTGGTTACAGCAAAGGCTATGGGCCCCGACAACATCCCGGGCTGTAGTGCTGAAGACTTGTGCTCCAGAACTAGCTGCACCTCTAGCCAAACTGTTCCAGTACAGCTACAACACTGGCATCTATCTGACAATGTGGAAAATTGCCCAGGTATGTCCTGTCCACAAAAAGCAGGACAAATCCAATCCGGCCAATTGCCGCCCCATCAGTCTATTCTCAATCATCAGCAAAATGATGGAAGGTGTCGTCGACAGTGCTATCAAGCGGCACTTACTCACCAATAACCTGCTCACTGATGCTCAGTTTGGGTTCCGCCAGGACCACTCGGCGCCAGATCTCATTACAGCCTTGGTCCAAACATGGACAAAAGAGCCGAATTCCAGAGGTGAGGTGAGAGTGACTGCCCTTGACATCAAGGCAGCATTTGACTGAGTGTGGCACCAAGGAGTCCTAGTAAAATTGAAGTCAATGGGAATTTAGGGGGAAAACACTCCAGTGGCTGGAGTCATACCTAGCACAAAGGAAGATGGTAGTGGTTGTTGGAGGCCAATCATCTCAGCCCCAGGGCATTGCTGCAGGAGTTCCTCAGGGCAGTGTCCTAGGCCCAACCATCTTCAGCTGCTTCATCAGTGGGCCGATGAATGGCAGATGGAGTTTAATTTAGATAAATGTGAGGTGATGCATTTTGGTAGATCGAATCGGGCCAGGACCTACTCCGTTAATGGTAGGGCGTTGGGGAGAGTTATAGAACAAAGAGATCTAGGAGTACAGGTTCATAGCTCCTTGAAAGTGGAGTCACAGGTGGATAGGGTGGTGAAGAAGGCATTCGGCATGCTTGGTTTCATTGGTCAGAACATTGAATACAGGAGTTGGGATGTCTTGTTGAAGTTGTACAAGACATTAGTAAGGCCACACTTGGAATACTGTGTACAGTTCTGGTCACCCTATTATAGAAAGGATATTATTAAACTAGAAAGAGTGCAGAAAAGATTTACTAGGATGCTTCCGGGACTTGATGGTTTGACTTATAGGGAGAGGTTAGATAGACTGAGACTTTTTTCCCTGGAGAGTAGGAGGTTTAGGGGTGATCTTATAGAAGTCTATAAAATAATGAGGGGCATAGATAAGGTAGATAGTCAAAATCTTTTCCCAAAGGTAGGAGAGTCTATAACGAGGGGACATAGATTTAAGGTGAGAGGGGAGAGATAAAAAAAGGGTCCAGAGGGGCAATTTTTTCACTCAAAGGGTGGTGAGTTTCTGGAACGAGCTGCCAGAGGCAGTAGTAGAGGCGGGTACAATTTTGTCTTTTAAAAAGCATTTGGACAGTTACATGGGTAAGATGGGTATAGAGGGATATGGGCCAAGTGCAGGCAATTGGGACTAGCTTAGTGGTATAAACTGGGCGACATGGACATGTTGGGCCGAAGGGCCTGTTTCCATTTTGTAACTTCTATGATTCTATAACTTCCCTCCACCATAAGGTCAGAAATGGGGATGTTCGCTGATGAATGCACAGTGTTCAGTTCCATTCGCAACCCCTCAAATAATGAAGCAGTCCGTGCCCGCATGCAGCAAGACCTGGACAACATCCAGGCTTGGGCTCATCAGTGGCAAGTAACATTTCGCGCCAGACAAGTGCCAGGCAATGACCATCTCCAACAAGAGAGAGTCTAACCACCTCCCCTTGACATTCAATGGCATTACTATCGCCGAATCCCCCACCATCAACATCCTGGGGGTCACCATTGACCAGAAACTTAACTGGACCAGCCATATAAATACTGTGGCTACAAGAGCAGGTCAGAGGCTGGGTATTCTGCGGCGAGTGACTCACCTCCTGACTCCCCAAAGCCTTTCCACCATGTACAAGGCACAAGTCAGGAGTGTGATGGAATACTCTCCACTTGCTTGGATGAATGCAGCTCCAACAACACTCAAGAAGCTCGACACCATCCAGGACAAAGCAGCCCGCTTGATTGGCACCCCATCCACCACCCTAAACATTCACTCCCTTCACCACCGGCGCACAGTGGCTGCAGTGTGTACCATCCACAGGATGTACTGCAGCAACTCGCCAAGGCTTCTTCGACAGCACCTCTCAAATCCGCGACCTCTACCACCTAGAAGGACAAGAGCAGCAAGCACATGGGAACAACACCACCTGCACGTTCCCCTCCAAGTCACACACCAACCCGACTTGGAAATATATCGCTGTTCCTTCATCGTCGCTGGGTTAAAATCCTGGAACTCCTTTCCTAACAGCACTGTGGGAGAACCGTCACCACACGGACTGCAGCGGTTCAAGAAGGCGGCTCACCACCACCTTCTCGAGGGCAATTAGGGATGGGCAATAAATGCTGGCCTCGCCAGCGACGCCCACATCCCAAGAATGCATTACAAAAACAATTCAAGGGAATGCAAGCCAAGTTTGTGTAATCAGTCCCCACGATTTAACCCTTTAAAATCACAAAATGGGCACATTCAGGAAAAAGACAGGATGTTGGATTTTGTCAGGAAGCTGATGTAGTTGTATACATTTTAAAAGTAGAATTAATAGACGACACAGAGCTGTGTGTAATTTGCCACTAATTGGCAATCTGAGACACACAGGATGGCTAATATGAGACATGGAAAAATGTTGCACTACTGCAGTGTAGGTGTACTTCTGAGATTGGGGCTGAGTCACATGGGAATTGCACAGGGAAGGCTTTACTTTACATTTAACCCGTACTGTACCTGCCCTGGGAGTGTTTGACTGGACAGTGTAGAGGGAGATTTACTCTGTATCTAACCCATGCTGTTCCTGCCTGAGAGCGTTTGATGGTCTTTATAAACTTACCGTTTCCTTTTCTTACTCCTCCAAATCAAACAATAAAGGGAAGTCAAAAGCAAAATTCTGCGGATGCTGGAAATCTGAAATAGAAAATGCTGGGATCACTCAGCAGGTCAGGCAGCATCTGTGGAGAAAGAAATAGAATTAAGGTTTCAGGTCGATGACCTTTCGACAGAACTGGAAGAAGTAAACATTTAACTGTGTTTAAGCAATTGCACAACTCCTCTAGAACATCTTTTGTTTCTTGTCCCATTACCAATAGAGTTCAAAAGCAGGGAGGTTATGATGAACCTTTATAAAGCGCTGGTTCGGCCACAACTGGAGTATTGTGTCCAATTCTGGGCACCGCACTTTAGGAAGGATGTGAAGGCCTTAGAGAGGGTGCAGAGGAGATTTACTGGAATGGTTCCAGGGATGAGGGACTTCAGTTAAGTGGAGAGTCCGGAGAAGCTGGGATTGTTCTCCTTCGAGCAGAGAAGGTTGAGAGGAGATTTGATAGAGGTGTACAAAATCATGAGGGGTCCAGACAGAGTAGATAGAGAGAAACTTCCCGTTGGCGGAAGGGTTGAGAACCAGAGGATGCATATTTAAGGTGATTGGCAAAAGAACCAAAAGCGACATGAGGAAAAACTTTTTTACGCAGTGAGTGGTTATGATCTGGAATGCGCTGCCTGAAAGGGTGGTGGAGGCAGATTCAATTGTGGCTTTCAAAAGGGAATTGGATAAGTACTTGGAGAAGAAATTCGCAGGGCTACGGGGAAAGGGTGGGGGAACGGGACTAGCTGGATTGCTCTTGCAGAGAGCCGGCACAAGCTCGACAGGCCGAATGGCCTCCTTCTGTGCTGTAACCATTCTATAATTCTATGATTACATTGCCTTGCACCATCATTCCTTTTGTCATTTAATCACTCCAGCCCTCCACCCTATTACTGACCTTCCCTTTTGTTCTTTCCTGCCCTCCGCTTCTCTTCCCCCTCTGTATCCCCTGGCTCTGTACTTGCTTAAAAACTGTTAAATCTTTACTTCTTCCAGTTCTGACGAAAGGTCATCGATCTGAAACATTAATTCTGTTTCTCTCTCCACAGATGCTGCCTGACACGCTGAGTGTTTCCAGCATTTTTTGTTTTTATTATTAATAAAGGGAAGTGCCTGGAGTGTAAGACCATAAGACCATAAGAGATAGGAGCAGGAGTAGGCCATTCGGCCCCTCGAGCCTGCTCCGCCATTTAATGAGATCATGGCTGATCTGATTTTTACCTCCACTCCACTTTCCCGCCTTTTCCCCACATCCTTTGACTCCCTCGCTGATCAAAAATTTGTCTAACTCAGCCTTGAATGTATTCAATGACTCGGCCTCCACAGCTTTTTGGGGTAAAGAATTCCAAAGATTCACGACCCTCTGGGAGAAGAAATTCCTCCTAATTTCCGTCTTAAACGGGCGACCCCTTATTCTGAGACTATGCCCCCTAGTTTTAGATTCCCCCATGAGGGGTAACATCCTCTCAGCATCTACCCTATCGAGTCCCCTCAGAATCTTGTATGTTTCAATAAGATCTCCTCTCATTCTTCTAAACTCCAATGAGTATAGACCCAACTCAGGGCATGGATGGGTACATGGGACTGGGATGTTATAGCTATTACTGAAACATGGCTAAGGGAGGGGCAGGACTGGCAGCTCAATGTTCCAGGGTACAGATGCTATAGGAAAGATAGAGCAGGAGGTAAGAGAGGAGGGGGAGTTGCGTTCTTGATTAGGGAGAACATCACGGCAGTAGTGAGAGGGGATATATCCGAGGGTTCGCCCACTGAGTCTATATGGGTAGAACTGAAGAATCAGAAGGGAGAGATCACTTTGATAGGATTGCACTACAGACCCCCAAATAGTCAACGGGAAATTGAGGAGCAAATATGTAAGGAGATTACAGACAGCTGCAAGAAAAATAGGGTGGTAATAGTAGGGGACTTTAACTTTCCCAACATTGACTGGGACAGCCATAGCATTAGGGGCTTGGATGGAGAGAAATTTGTTGAGTGTATTCAGGAGGAATTTCTCATTCAGTATGTGGATGGCCCGACCAGAGAGGGGGCAAAACTTGACCTCCTCTTGGGAAATAAGGAAGGGCAGGTGACAGAAGTGATAGTGAGGGATCACTTTGGGACCAGTGATCATAATTCCATTAGTTTTAAGATAGCTATGGAGAATGATAGGTCTGGCCCAAAAGTTAAAATTCTAAATTGGGGAAAGGTCAATTTTGATGGTATTAGACAGGAACTTTCAGAAGTTGATTGGGAGAGTCTGTTGGCAGGCAAAGGGACGTCTGGTAAGTGGGAGGCTTTCAAAAGTGTGTTAACCAGGGTTCAGGGTAAGCACATTCCTTATAAAGTGAAGGGCAAGGCTGGTAGAAGTAGGGAACCTTGGATGACTCGGGAGATTGAGGCCCTAGTCAAAAAGAAGAAGGAGGCATATGACATGCATAGGCAGCTGGGATCAAGTGGATCCCTTGAAGAGTATAGAGATTGCCGGAGTAGAGTTAAGAGAGAAATCAGGAGGGCAAAAAGGGGACATGAGATTGCTTTGGCAGATAAGGCAAAGGAGAATCCAAAGAGCTTCTACAAATACATAAAGGGCAAAAGAGTAACGAGGGAGAGAGTAGGGCCTCTTAAGGATCAACAAGGTCATCTATGTGCGGAACCACAAGAGATGGGTGAGATCCTAAATGAATATTTCACATCGGTATTTACAGTTGAGAAAGGCATGGATGTTAGGGAACTTGGGGAAATAAATAGTGATGTCTTGAGGAGTGTACATATTACAGAGAGGGAGGTGCTGGAAGTCTTAACACGCATCAAGGTAGATAAATCTCCGGGACCTGATGAAATGTATCCCAGGACGTTATGGGAGGTTAGGGAGGAAATTGCGGGTCCCCTAGCAGAGATATTTGAATCATCGACAGCTACAGGTGAGGTGCCTGAAGATTGGAGGGTAGCAAATGTTGTGCCTTTGTTTAAGAAGGGCGGCAGGGAAAAGCCTGGGAACTACAGACCTGTGAGCCTGACATCTGTAGTGGGTAAGTTGTTAGAGGGTATTCTGAGAGACAGGATCTACAGGCATTTGGAGAGGCAGGGACTGATTAGGAACAGTCAGCATGGTTTTGTGAGAGGAAAATCATGTCTCACGAATTTGATTGAGTTTTTTGAAGGGGTAACCAAAAAAATAGATGAGGGCTGTGCAGTAGACGTGGTCTACATGGACTTTAGCAAAGCCTTTGACAAGGTACCGCATGGTAGGTTGTTACATAAGGTTAAATCTCACGGGATCCAAGGTGAGGTAGCCAATTGGATACAAAATTGGATTGACGACAGAAGACAGAGGGTGGTTGTAGAGGGTTGTTTTTCAAACTGGAGGCCTGTGACCAGCGGTGTGCCTCAGGGATCGGTGCTGGGTCCGCTGTTATTTGTTATTTATATTAATGATTTGGATGAGAATTTAGGAGGCATGGTTAGTAAGTTTGCAGATGACACGAAGATTGGTGGCATTGTGGACAGTGAAGAAGGTTATCTAGGATTGCAACGGGATCTTGATCAATTGGGCCAGTGGGCCGATGAATGGCAGATGGAGTTTAATTTAGATAAATGTGAGGTGATGCATTTTGGTAGATCGAATCGGGCCCGGACCTACTCTGTTAATGGTAGGGCGTTGGGGAGAGTTATAGAACAAAGAAATCTAGGAGTACAGGTTCATAGCTCCTTGAAAGTGGAGTCACAGGTGGATAGGGTGGTGAAGAAGGCATTCAGCATGCTTGGTTTCATTGTTCAGAACATTGAATACAGGAGTTGGGATGTCTTGTTGAAGTTGTACAAGACATTAGTAAGGCCACACTTGGAATACTGTGTACAGTTCTGGCCACCCTATTATAGAAAGGATATTATTAAACTAGAAAGAGTGCAGAAAAGATTTACTAGGATGCTTCCGGGACTTGATGGTTTGACTTATAGGGAGAGGTTAGACAGACTGGGACTTTTTTCCCTGGAGAGTAGGAGGTTAAGGGGTGATCTTATAGAAGTCTATAAAATAATGAGGGGCATCGATAAGGTAGATAGTCAAAATCTTTTCCCAAAGGTAGGGGAGTCTATAACGAGGGGGCATAGATTTAAGGTGAGAGGGGAGAGATACAAAAGGGTCCAGAGGGGCAATTTTTTCACTCAAAGGGTGGTGAGTGTCTGGAACGAGCTGCCAGAGGCAGTAGTAGAGGCGGGTACAATTTTGTCTTTTAAAAAGCATTTGGACAGTTACATGGGTAAGATGGGTATAGAGGGATATGGGCCAAGTGCAGGCAGTTGGGACTAGCTTAGTGGTATAAACTGGGCGACATGGACGTGTTGGGCCGAAGGGCCTGTTTCCATATTGTAAACTTCTATGATTCTATGATTCTAACCTGTTCAATCTTTCCTCATAAGACAACCCTTCCATACCCGGAATTAACCTAGTGAACCTTCTCTGAACTGCCTCCAATGCAAGTATGTCCTTCCTTAAATAAGGGCACCAGAACTGTATGCATACTACAGGTGTGGTCTCACCGGCACCCTGTAAAGTTGTAGCATGACTTCCCTGCTATTTATACTCCATCCCCCGAGAAATAAAGGCCAATATTCCGTTTGCCTTCCGGATTACCTGCTGCACCAGTATGTTGGCGTTTTGTGTTTCATGTACGAGGACACCCAGATCCCTCTGTACCGCAGCATTTTGTAGTATTTCTCCATTCAAATAATATTTTGCTTTTTTATTTTTCCTCCCAAATTGGATGACTTCACCTTTTCCCACATTATATTCCATCTGCCAAATTTTTGCCCATTCGCTTAACCTGCCAATATCCCTTTGCAGACACTTTGTGTCCTCATCGCAACTTGCTTTTCCACCTATCTTTGTATCATCAGCAAATTTGGCCACAAGACACACTGTTCCTTCATCCAAGTCATTGATATATATTGTAAATAGTTGAGGCCCCAGCACGGAGCCCTGCGGCACCCCACTAGTTACAGATTGCCATTTTGAAAATGACCCTTTTATCCTGACTCTTTGTTTTCTGTTAGTTAGCCAATCCTCTATCCATGCCAATTTATTACCCCCAACACCATGAGCTCTTGTGCAGTAATCTTTTATGTGGCACCTTATTGAATGCCTTTTGGAAATCCAAATATACTGCATCCATTGGTTCCCCTTTATCCACCCTGCCGGTTACTTCCTCAAATACCTCTAATAAATTTGTCAGATGTGATTTCCCTTTCATAAAACCTCTGTAGCCACTTCCTTTAAGACCCTCGGATGCAAGCCATCAGGTCCAGGGGACTTGTCAGCCTTTAGACCCATTAGTTTACCCAGTACTTTTTCTCGAGTGATAGGCACGGACACTTGATTGTATTATGAATCTCCAAATATCCTGCTACTACTTCCTTAATAATGGATTCTAGCATTTTCCCAATGACAGATGTTAGGCTAACTGGTCTATAGTTACCTGCTTTCTGTCTCACTCCCTTTTTGAATAGGGGTGTTGCGTTTGCGGTTTTCCAATCCGCTGGGACCTTTCCAGAATCTAGTGAATTCTGGAAGTTTACAACCAATGCATCCACTATCTCTGTAGCCACTTCCTTTAAGACCCTCGGATGCAAGCCATCAGGTCCAGGGGACTTGTCAGCCTTTAGACCCATTAGTTTACCCAGTACTTTTTCTCTAGTGATAGGCACGGACACAATGGGTTGAATGGCCTCCTTCTGTGCAGTAACTTTCTGTGAGTCTATGATTATGACTATTCTGTGTGTGAGAGTATCTGAATATTTGTACATTATTCGTTATATTGATCACCTGCTCTGTTCTGTCATGGACACTGCTCAGATAATTCCTATGGACTTTTTCTCTAGTGATAGTGATTGTTTTTAGTTCCTCCCTCCCCTTTGCCCCTTGATTTTCTACTATTATTGGTATGTTACTAGTGTCTTCTACTGTGAAGACAGATACAAAATATCTGTTCAATTCCTCTGCCATTTCCTTGTTTTCCATTATTATTTCCCCAGTCTCATCCTCCAAGGGACCAATGTTTACTTTAGCTACCCTCTTCCTTTTTATATACTTGTAGAAGCTTTTACTGTCAGTTTTTATATTTCTTGCTAGTTTACTCTCATAATTTATTTTCTCTCTCTTTGATTATTCTTTTAGTCATCCTTTGCTGGTTTTTAAAGTTTCCCCAATCTTCGGGCTTACCAGTAATCTTTGCCATGTTTGCTTTTTCTTTTAACCTGATACCAATCTTGACTTCCTTGGCCATGGTTGGTTCACCCTTTTTGTGGAGTCTTTCCTCCTCACAGGGATATATTTTTGTTGCGAGTCATAAAATATCTTTTTATATGTTTGCTACTGCTTATCCACCTTCCTACCATCTAATCTGTTTACCCAGTCCACTTTAGCCCATTCCGCCCTCATTCCTTTATAGTTGCCCTTATTTAAGTTTAATACTGTAGTTTCAGACCCAAGATCCTCGCTCTCAAACTAGATGTGAAATTCTATCATGTTATAGAAACATAGAAAATAGGAGCAAGAGTAGGCCATTCGGCCCTTCGGGCCTGCTCCGCCATTCAAAATGATCATGGCTGATCGTCTAACTCAGTACCCTGTTCCCGCTTTTTCCCCATATCCCTTGATCCCTTTAGCATTAAGAAATATATCGATCTCCTTCTTGAATATATTTAATGACTTGGCCTCCACTGTCTTCTGTGGTAGAGAATTCCACAGGTTCATTACCTTCTGAGTGAAGAAATTTCTCCTCATCTCGGTTCTAAATGGCATACCCCGTATCCTGAGACACTGACCTCTGGTTCTGGACTCCCCAGCCACTGGGAACATCCTCCCTACATCTAGACCTGTTAGAATTTTATATGTTTCGATGAGATCACCTCTCATTCTTCTAAACTCTAGTGAATATAGACCTAGTCGACCCAATCTCTCCTCATACATCAGTCCTGCCATCCCAGGAATCAGTCTGGTAAACCTTCGTTGCACTCCCTCCATGGCAAGGATATCCTTCCTCAGATAAGGAGACCAAAACTGCACACAATACTCCAGATGTGGTCTCACCAAGGCCCCATACAACTGCAGTAAGACATCCCTACTCCTGTACTCAAATATTCTTGCAATGAAGGCCATTCGCCTTCCTTACTGCTTGCTGCACCTGAATGCTCGCTTTCAGCGACTGGTGTACAAGGGCACCCAGGTCTCGTTGCACCTCCCCTTTTCCCAATCTATCACCATTCAGATAATAATCTACCTTTCTGTTTTTACAACCAAAGTGGATAACCTCCCATTTATCCACGTTATACTGCAAAATGATCACTGCTTCCCAAGGGATCCTTCACTTTGAGATCATTAATTAATCCTGTTTCGTTACCCATTACCAGATCCAAAATGGCCTGTTCCCTGGTTGTTTCCCAACGTATTGGTCTAAGAAACAGTCCCTAATACATTCTGTGAACTCCTCCTCAGGGCTATTTTTGCCAATTTGATTTGTCCAAACTATGTGAAAGTTAAAATCGCCCATGATTATTGCATTACATTTTTTACAAGCCCCCCCTTATTTCCTGATTAATATTTTGCCCTACAGTGTAGCTACTGTTTGGGGGCCTATATACTACTCCCACCAGTGATTTCTTTCCCTTGCTATTTCTTGCCTCCACCCAAATTGATTTGACATCTTGATCTTCTGAGCCAAGATCATTTCTCACTATTCTACCAATTTTATCCTTTATTAACAGAGCTACCCCACCACCTTTACCTTTTTTCCTATCCTTCCGAAATGTTAAATAACCCTGGTCACCTTGCAGCCACGTCTCTGTAATGGCCACGAGATCGTACCCATTTGTTTCTATTTGTGCCTTCATTTCATCTATCTTATTACGAATGCTGCGCGCATTCAGATAAAGAACCTTTAATTTTGTCTTTTTACCATTCTTTCCTACCCCGGCCCCATTTGCTAGTACACTCTTATGTTTGTACGCTCTGTCCCTTCTGACACCCTCTGTTTATCATTACCCCCATCACTTTCCTGTACTACTTCCTTGTCTTTTCTCTTTATCAATCTAAACTTCACCGCACCTGAGCCCTTCTACCGCCCTAGTTATTCGGTTTGCCAGAACACTGGTCCCAGCATGGTTCAGGTGAAGCCCGTCCCAACGGAACAGCTCCCTCTTTCCCCGGTACTGGTGCCAGTGCCCCATGAATCAAAATCCATTTCTCCCACACCAATGTTTGAGCCACGCATTCATCTCTCTGATCTGATTCACCCTGTGCCAATTTGCTCATGGCTCAGGTAATAATCCGGAGATTATCACCTTTGTGGTTCTGCTTTTTAATTTAGTCCCTATCTGTTCAAACTCCCTCAGCAGAACCTCTTTCTTAGTCCTACCTATGTTGTTGGTACCCACGACAACTGGATCCTCCCCCTCCCACTCCAAGTTTCTCTCCAGCCCTGAGGAGATGTCCTTAACCCTGGCACTGGGTAGGCAACACAGCCTTCGGGACTCGCTCTTGGCTGCAGAGAACAGTGTCTATCCCTCTAACTATACTGTCGCCTTTATCATTCCTTTTTACTCCCCCCCCCCCCCCCCCCCGCCCCCCCCATTTGAACGGTCCCCTGAGCCACTGTGTCGTGGCCAGTTTGCTCATCCTCCCTGCAGTCCCTGCACTCGTCCACAAGGGCTGCAAGAACCTCGTATCTATTGGACAAGTGCAGAGGCTGAGGCTCCTGCAATGCTCCCTCCTGGATCCCCGTACCTGCCTCACTCGCAGTCACACCCTCCTGTCCCTGACTACGTGCCAATTCTACAGTATTTAGTCTAAGGGGCGTGACTGCCTCCTGGATCAAAGTGTCCAGGTAACTTTCTCCCTCCCTGATGCCTCGCAATGTCTGCAGCTCAGACTCCAGCCCCTCAACTCAGAGCCAAAGTTCCTCGAGCTGCAGACATTTACCACAGATGTAGTCGCCCTGGACGATACTGTCCAGTAGCTACCACATATTGCAGCTGCAACACATCTCTTGCCCTGTCATAACTATTTTATTTATTTAATTGATTACTACAATGCCAGTCAAATTATTTTTAGGTTGAACCAAGTACTGGCCTTGTTTAATTTATTAAATTGAGTTTAGTTTTTCTTTTAAAAAAATTAGTTTTATGCTATAAGTTACTGAGCCCACAGTCCTAAGAAAGAAGAAAACAGAAGAGATTCTCACCACCAACCACCTACCTGCCTTACCTGTGAAGTCACACTGCAGTTTTGTTGTTGCTGTGACCCGCTCTCGGTGCGCCCCTCTCCGCTCTCGGTGCGCCCCTCTCCGCTCTCGGTGCGCCCCTCTCCGCTCTCGGTGCGCCCCTCTCCGCTCTCGGTGCGCCCCTCTCCGCTGACTAATCAAATGCACCTCACCCCTTGCTGCACCGAATCCCCTCACTCACCAAATTCCCAATTATACACTCTGTCAAAACCAGACTCTGTCGATAGTAGTGTGCTGATGCCCTGACATACTGTACAATACCGTGCTACTTTACTGTACTGCAGGATCCAGATTTTTATCACGTACTTCAAAAACAATTTACACCTGTACCTAACAAGACAACCACCCAAAACCAAGCTGATTTGACTTTCTAAGCAGGTTATGCAGGATTGATATTCACAAGAGATTTAAAAAAAACACATCCATTCTCCATGTTACATTTTTAAAAAGATTTTCAATCCATCTTGCTATCGTACCAAACATTTAAAAACAAAAGAATACTTGGAGGAGTGAGAGGCTCAGGTTGCATACTCTGCGAAGAGCTGACAGTTGAGACAGGGGTATGGGGTTTGGTGCCCTGAGAAAGAAGCTGGGGGGCTGGGGCCGGGACTGGGCCTGGGCCGTGCGATGCTCTCTTCCTGTCCCAGCCTGGTGTGAATGGGGATGTTTGGAGCTTGCGATGTAACATAACTTGATCGAGTTTTTTGATGAGGTAACAGAGAGGGTCGATGAGGGCAATGCAATTGATGTGGTTTATATGGACTTTCAAAAGATGTTTGATAAAGTGCCACATAATAGGCTTGTCATCAAGATTGAAGCTCATGGAATAAAAGGGGCAGTAGCAGCATGGATACCAAATTGGCTAAGTAACAGGAAACAAAGAGTAGTAGTGAACGGTTGTTTTTCAGACTGGAGGGAGGTATACTGTGGTGTTCCAGGGGGATCTGTACTAGGACCACTGCTTTTCTTGATATGTATTAATGACTTGCACTTGAGTGTACAGGGCACAATTTTCAAAGTGAAGAGGATAATGATAGACTGACTGCTGGCATGGGCAGACACGTGGCAGATGAAATTTAATGCAGAAAAATGTGACATGATACATTTCGGAAGGAAGAATGAGGAGAGGCAATATAAACTAAAGAGGCACAATTCTAAAAGGGGTACAGGAACAGAGAGATCTGGGGGTATATGTGCACAAATCATTGAAGGTGGCAGGGCAGGTTGAGAAAGTGGTTAAAAAAGCATACGGGATCCTGGGCTTTATAAATAAGAACATAAGAAATAGGAGCAGGAGTAGGCCAATCGGCCCCTCGAGCCTGCTCCGCCATTCAATAAGATCATGGCTGATCTGATCCTAACCTCAAATCTAAATTCATGTCCAATTTCCTGCCCGCTCCCCGTAACCCCTAATTCCCTTTACTTCTAGGAAACTGTCTATTTCTGTTTTAAATTTATTTAATGATGTAGCTTCCACAGCTTCCTGGGGCAGCAAATTCCACAGACCTACCACCCTCTGAGTGAAGAAGTTTCTCCTCATCTCAGTTTTGAAAGAGCAGCCCCTTATTCTAAGATTATGCCCCCTAGTTCTAGTTTCACCCATCCTTGGGAACATCCTTACCGCATCCACCCGATCAAGCCCCTTCACAATCTTGTATGTTTCAATAAGATCGCCTCTCATTCTTCTGAACTCCAATGAGTAGAGTCCCAATCTACTCAACCTCTCCTCATATGTCCACCCCCTCATCCCCGGGATTAACCGAGTGAACCTTCCTTGTACTGCCTCGAGAGCAAGTATGTCTTTTCTTAAGTATGGAGACCAAAACTGTATGCAGTATTCCAGGTGCGGTCTCACCAATACCTTATATAACTGCAGCAATACCTCCCTGTTTTTATATTCTATCCCCCGAGCAATAAAAGCCAACATTCCGTTGGCCTTCTTGATCACCTGCTGCACCTGCATACTAACTTTTTGATCTTCTTGCACTAGGACCCCCAGATCCCTTTGTACTGCAGTACTTTCCAGTTTCTCGCCATTAAGATAATAACTTGCTCTCCGATTTTTCCTGCTAAAGTGCATAACCTCACATTTTCCAATATTGTATTGCATCTGCCAAATCTCCGCCCACTCACCCAGCCTGTCTATATCCCCTTGTAGGTTTTTTATGTCTGCCTCACTCTCCACTTTCCCTCCCATCTTTGTATCATCTGCAAACTTTGATATGTTACACTCGGTCCCCTCCTTCAAATCGTTAATATAGATTGTAAAGAGTTGGGGACCCAGCACCGACCCCTGCGGAACACCACTGGCTACAGGTTGCCAGTCCGAGAATGAACCATTTATCCCAACTCTCTGCTTCCTGTTCGATAACCAATCCTCCACCCATGCCAGAATATTACCCCCAATCCAGTGATTCTTTATCTTGAGCAATAATCTTTTATGTGGCACCTTGTCGAATGCCTTCTGGAAGTCCAAATACACTACGTCCACTGGTTCCCCTTTATGCAATAGAAGCATAGATATAAAAGCAAGGAAGTCATGATGAACCTTTATAAAACACTGGTTCGGCCACAACTGGAGTATTGTGTCCAGTTCAGGGCACTGCACTTTAGGAAAGATGTGAAGGCCTTAGAGAGGGTGCGGAAGAGATTTACTGGAATAATTCCAGGGATGGGGGACTTCAGTTACGTGGATAGACTGGAGAAGCTGGGGTTGTTCTCCTTGGAACAGAGGAGATTTGATAGAGGTATTCAAAATCATGAAGGGTCTAGACAGAGTAGATAAGAGAGAAACTTCGCATTGGTGGAAGGGTCAAGAACCAGAAGACACAGATTTAAGGTGATTGGCAAAAGAACCAAAGGTGACATGAGGAAAAACATTTTTACAGTGAGTGGTTAGGATCTGGAATGAACTGCCTGAGGGGGTGGGGGAGGCAGATTCAATCATGGCCTTCAAAAGGGAACTAGATAAGTACTTGAAAGGAAAAAATTTGCAGGTAATAGGGCGGGGGGAGTGGGACTAGCTGGATTGCTCTTGTAGAGAGCCGGCACTGACTCGACGGGCCATATGGCCTCGTTCCGTGATGTAACCTTTCTATGATTCTAAGGGCGTGCAATTCCCCATGTCCAGTGAGAATCATCGGTTTCAGCCTCCGTCTCCTTGTTCCCCATTCACCCACCAGTGGAAATAATCTTCCATTATTTACCCACAGTAAAGTCCCCAGGTTTAGGAACATAGGAACAGGAGTAGGCCATTCAGCCCCTCGTGCCTGCTCCGCCATTTGATAAGATCATGGCTGATCTGTGATCTAACTCCACATACCCGCCTTTGGCCCATATCCCTTAATACCTTTGATTGCCAAAAAGCTATCTATCTCAGATTTAAATTTAGCAATTGAGCTAGTATCAATTGCCGTTTACAGAAGAGAGTTCCAAACTTCTACCACCCTTAGTGTATAGAAATGTTTCCTAATCTCGTTCCTGAAAGGTCTGGCTCTAATTTTTAGACTGTGCCCCCTACTCCTAGAAATAGTTTCTCTCTATCCACCCTATCTGTTTCCCTTAATATCTTCTAAACTTCGATCACATCACCCTTAACCTTCGAAACTCCAGAGAATACAACCCCAATTTGTGTAAAATCTCCTCCCAACTTAATCCTTGAAGTCCGAGTATCATTCTAGTAAACCTACGCTGCACTCCCTCCAAGGCCAATATGTCCTTCCGAAGGTGCGGTGCCCAGAACTGCTCACAGTACTCCAGGTGCGGTCTAACCAGGGTTTTGTATAGCTGCAGCATAACTTCTGCCCCCTTGTACTCTAGTCCTCTAGATATAAAGGTCAGCATTCCATTAGCCTTATTGATTATTTTCTGCACCTGTTCATGACACTTCAATGATCAATGTACCTGAACCCCTAAGTCCCTTTGGACATCCACTGTTTCACTTACCCTCTCTCAGTGCCGCTCTCACTCACCAGGTTGTTGCTGATGCTTCTCCCGGTTCTGCAGGAAATGCTGGTCCCCACACCCACACAACCCCACCGTATTACCCAGTCCTTTTTTTTTCTTCCCCCCCCCCCCCCCCCCCCCCCCCCCCCGGTCATCTGAGCCCCAATCTCCCCAACAACAACAACTTGCATCTATATAGCGCCTTTAACGTAAAAATCTCAAGCCGCTTCACAGGAGCGATTATCAACAAAATATGACACCAAGCCACATAAGGAATCATAGAAAGGTTACTGCACAGAAGGAGCCCATTCGGCCCATCGAGTCCACACTGGCTCTGTGCAAGAGCAATCCAGATAGTCCCACTCCCCCGCCCGTTCCCCATAGCCCTGCATATTTTTTCCTTTCAAGTACTCATCCAGTTCCCTTTTGAAGGCCATGATTGAATCTGCTTCCACCACCCCCTCGGGCAGTGCATTCCAGATCCTAACCACTCATGTCACCTTTGGTTCTTTTGCCACCACCTTAAACCTATGTCCTCTGGTCCTTGACTCTTCCGCCAATGGGAACAGTTTTTCCTCTGTCTGGACCCTTTTGTTAGGACAGGTGACCAAAAGCTTGGTCAAAGAGGTAGATTTTGAGGAGCTTCTTAAAGGAGGAGAGAGAGGTTTAGGGAGGGAATTCCAGAGCTTAGGGCCTACCCAGCTGAAGGCACGACCACCAATGGTGGAGCGATTAAAATTGGGGATGCGCAGGAGGCAAGAATTGGAGGAGTGCAGGGATCTTGGAGGTTTGTAGGGCTGGAGGAGGTTACAGAGATAGGGAGGAACGAGGCCATGGAGGGATTTGAAAACAAGGATGAGAATTTTAAAATCGAGGCGTTCCAGGTCCGGGAGCCAATGTAGGTCAGCGAGCACAGGGGTGTTGGAAGAATGGGACTTGTAACCCCATTCTCTGGACTCCCAATCTCCTGATGCCCACTCTCCAGTCCCCTGGTCTTTGTTCACTCTCTTTCAGTCTAGCCCAACCCCTCAGCTCTCCCTGCTGTCTGTCTCTCTCTCTCTCTCTCTCTCTCTCTCTCTCTCTCTCTCTCTCTCTCTCTCTCTCTCTCTCTCTCTCTCTCTTTCCTCTCCACCAGACCTTTCCGGTCACCCATAAGCGGGTGCCGGCTGTCCGTTGGGGGGAGGGTGGGTGGGTGCTAACCCATTGTGAACTGTAAAGGGCGTAGTTCTCCCAGGCTATTAGAAACAGTGCCTGGGAGATTCATGTCTCATTCCGGGAGATTTGGCATCCCTCAGCACAGCACACTGCAGGCCAGCTGAAACTGTTCCGCCGGCGTGAAACAGATCCGCTGACTGGATTGATGGCGGAGTCCAGCACGTGAGTGCAAAAGACCAGGCTTGAAGCGTTTGCAACCATCTTCAGCCAGAAGTGCCGAGTGGATGATCCATCTTGGCCTCCTCCCGATATCCCCACCATCACAGAAACCAGTCTTCAGCCAATTCGATTCACTCCAAGTGATATCAAGAAACGGCTGAGTGCACTGGATACAGCAAAGGCTATGGGCCCAGACAACATCCCGGGCTGTAGTGCTGAAGACATGTGCTCCAGAACTAGCCGCGCCTCGAGCCAAGCTGTTCCAGTACAGCTACAACACTGGCATCTACCCGACAATGTGGAAAATTGCCCAGGTGTGTCCTGTCCACACAAAACAGGACAAATCCAATCCGGCCAATTACCGCCCCATCAGTCTACTCTCAATCATCAGCAAAGTGATGGAAGGCATCGTCAACAGTGCTATCAAGCGGCACTAATTCACCAATAACCTGCTCACTGGTGCTCAGATTGTGTTCCTCCAGGACCTCTCAGCTCCAGACCTCATTACAGCCTTGGTCCAAACATGGACAAAAGAGCTGAATTCCAGAGGTGAGGTGAGAGTGACTGCCCTTGACATCAAGGCAGCATTTGACCGAGTGTGGCACCAAGGAGCCCTAGTAAAATTGAAGTCAATGGGAATCAGGGAAAACTTTCTAGTGGCTGGAGTCATACCTAGCACAAAGGAAGATGGTAGTGGTTGTTGGAGGCCAATCATCTCAGCCCCAGGACATTGCTGTAGGAGTTCCTCAGGGCATTGTCCTTGACCCAACCATCTTCAACTGCTTCATCAATGACCTTCCCTCCATCATAAGGTCAGAAATGGGGATGTTCGCTGATGATTGCATAGTGTTCATTTCCATTCGCAACCCCTCAGATGATGAAGCAGTCTGTGCCCGCATGCAGCAAGATCTGGACAACATCCAGGCTTGGGCTGATAAGTGGCAAGTAACATTCGTGCCAGACAAGTGCCAGGCAATGACCATCTCCAACAAGAGAGAGTCTAACCACCGCCTCTTGACATTCAACGACATTACCATCGCCGAATCCCCCACCATCAACATCCTGGGGATCACCATTGACCAGAAACTTAACTGGACCAGCCACATAAATACTGTGGCTACAAGAGCAGGTCATAGGCTGGGTATTCTGCAGCGAGTCACTCACCTCCTGACTCCCCAAAGCCTTTCCATTATCTACAAGGCACAAGTCAGGAGTGTGATGGAATACTTTCCACTTGCCTGGATGTGTGCAGCTCCATCAACACCCAAGAAGCTCGACACCATCCAGGACAAAGCAGCCTGCTTGATTGGCACCCCATCCACCACCCTAAACATTCACTCCCTTCACCAGCGCACTGTGGCTGCAGTGTGTACCATTCACAGGATGCACTGCAGCAACTCGCCAAGGCTTCTTCGACAGCACCTCCCAAACCCGCGACCTCTCCCACCTAGAAGGACAAGAGCAGCAGGCACATGGGAACAACACCACCTGCACATTTCCCTCCAAGTCACACACCATCCCGACTTGGAAATATATTGCTGAACCTTCATCATTGCTGGGTCAAAATCCTGGAACTCCCTTTTGAACAGCACTGTGGGAGAACCTTCATCACACGAACTGCAGCAGTTCAAGAAGGCGGCTCACCACCACCTTCTCGAGGGCAATTAGGGATGGGCAATAAATGCCGGCCTCGCCAGTGACGCCCACATCCCATGAACGAATGAAAAAAAAAATTTGGCCCACGGACCAGGTGAAACTGTTCCGCTGGCTGGATTCGGCTCGCACGCTGTACATTCAAAAATCCTGATGTATCCCCAAGAAGCGTTGCTGCCTTAAAATGCTCCTCTTGTGGTGGTTTTTGATGATTTTTCTCCCCATCTCCTCTGAAGATGGTGACTCTTGACTGTAGTCCAGTTCCATAGGTGCCAGCCCTTCTCTGGTATCTCATCCTTTTCATTTGTGAGCCCAGACACTGAGGTTGTGGGCAGGGTATGATGGAGCCACAGCAAAGCCTGATTGATGCCTGCTCAGACATCCACATGCATATCTTTCAGCAGGAGGCACTGGATAAGGATTAACAACAGGCACCCTGCCTGGTTATTTTCCCTCTCTTGCTCGCCCCAGGGTTTCTGAGATCATTTGTAGTACCCTGGCTGACTCAGATTACTGAGCCCGAGCCCAAGCCGGAGCCTGAGCCTAGCTGCTTCAACTCTGCCTCACATCTTGGGGAGTGAAAATATGTTTGTGTGTGTTTATTGTAAAGAGTGAATACAGAAATGTTTTGTTTTATTATATGCTAACTGAGTTGAGCAGCAAGATCCCAGAAGTGCTACTCTACCATGTGTGTGTTGCACGGGACAGATGTTTCTCATGTGTGGAGCTTTGAGCTTGCAGGGCTGGGACAGCGTCTCAAACTGAGGAAAGTTTGAGCGATTTTGTGCGGCCACCAGAACCTATAACATGAGATCATTGTTTCTCTCTCCTCTGGTCCAAGGTCTTATTTTATTTTGTTTATTGTAGATAGTAAGATGTGTGCAATACCGGCGACGAATCATGAGGAACCGGCTGTCAAAGGACCAACTCAAGAAAATTCCAGTTCATAAATTCGACAAAGGTAGGGGCACTGGGAGAATTGCAGCCTGACTCATAGACAGGGATGGATGGTTCTTTGGGAATGAAAAGGTTTACATTGGTGCAGTAGAGGGCACTCCTTTAAGATTGGGACAAAGGCAATGAGTTGGGGTCACGTTGAAGAGCCTTGTTTGAAGTGCCCCTTGAATGAGATTGCCAATTTGGTGATAGTCAGTGCAGAATTAATGTGTACTGCTGTGTGAACATAGTCCACCAGGAGGTGACTTGAAACTACCTACACTCATGTATTATTGGAGAGTAACAGACTCAAGTGGCAGTGTATTGTCGTATTGGGCCACAATTTGCTATCAAAATAACGGTGTGGCTAATGGCGCTCGCCGTTATTTAAGGGAGGGGGAGATGTGCCATTAAACTCAAAAATCCAAACGTTGCTGTCTGCCGTTAGCTTCGCGAAAATGCCATCTCACCGTCTGCCTCACCATTGAAATGCATTGAATGGCGTGAAGTTGCTGTATTTGCACGGTAGATACAAACTAAACTCGCCACAAAGTTCAGTTTTGTCCATTTCAGTCTAAGTAACCTTTTAATGATGTGGTAGCTGTTAATTAATGCCAGTCAATCTCTCTGGCACCGAAAATTAACTATTAAAGGTCTGGAGTCTCATTCCTTCAGGTATTAATTGTTGGAGATTTAAAAAAGGTAAAATTTAAACTTTTTTTAAATTTTTCCATTCTCTTTTTTTCTCTGTGACTAGTGGGGTATCACATGGATCAGTGCTTGGGCCCCAGCTATTCACAATCTATATCAATGATTTGGATGAGGGAACTAAATGTAACATTTCCAAGTTTGCTGATGACACAAAACTAGGTGGGAATGTGAGCTGTGAGGAGGATGCAAAGAGGCTTCAAGGGGATATAGACAGGCTAAGTGAGTGGGCAAGAACATGGCAGATGGAATATAATGTGGAAAAATGTGAAGTTATCCATTTTGGTAGGAAAAACAGAAATGCAGAGTATTTTTTAAATGGTAAGAGATCAGGAAATGTTGATGTTCAAAGGGGCCTGGGTGTCCTTGTACATGAATCACTGAAAGCTAACATGCAGGTGCAGCAAGCAATTAGGAAGGCAAATGATATGTTGGCCTTTATTACAAGAGGATTTGAGTACAGGAGGAAAGATGTCTTACTGCAATTATATGGGCCTTGGTGAGACCGCACCTGGAGTATTGTGTACAATTTTGGTCTCCTTACCTAAGAAAGGATATACTTGCCATAGAGGGAGTGCAACGAAGGTTCACCTGACTGATTCCTGGGATGGCGGGATTGTCGTATGAGTAGAGAATACAGTCCTAGTCTACTCAATCCCTCGAGTTTAGAAGAATGAGAGGTGATCTCATTGAAACATACACAATTCTTACAGGGCTTGACAGGGTAGATGCAGGGAGGATGTTTCCCCTCGCTGGGGAGTCTAGAATCAGGGGTCACAGTCTCAGAATAAGGGGTTGGCCATTTAGGACTGAGATGAGGAGAAATTTCTTCACTCAGAGGGTGGTGAATCTTTGGAATTCTCTATCCCAGAGGGCTGTGGAGGCTCAGTCATTGAGTACATTCAAAACAGAGATCGGTAGATTTCTAGATATTAAAGGCATCAAGGGATATGGGGATAGTGCAGGAAAATTGCATTGAGGTAGAAGATCAGCCATGATCTTGTTGAATGGCGGAGCAGGCTCGAGGGGCCAGCTGGCCAACTCCTGCTCCTATTTCTTATGTTCTTATGTGTTCTCTCTTAATCCAATCTTTATTTCTCTTTCTGTACCTGATTTGACATTGAATTCACCCACCCTCTCATTCCTTGCGCTGTTTATTTCACAATCCTTCAATCTGGTTGGTTAAGGAGATACCCTGTTCACTCCGGTCCCAGACGCCCTGTTTCCCTTGCTGCCCCATTGTCAGCTCGCACTTTCAGCAACTTACCAAATTTAAAAACTTAAACATGCCAGGGAAAGTCTAACTAACAGCAGACCCTTTTAGATGCCCTGCTACAGCAAAATCTGACGCAATAGGTCACCAACATGTTCTACAACAGTGAGCTGGTTTAACCCAATTTACCCCACCTTTCCTATAGGCTCTAACTTGTGGTGGGGTGCGGTTCCACAGATGATTGCCCTCCGGTACTGTCTTCAGGTGGCCATTCTTCATGTGAGTGGGCTATTCAGCTGTGGGATGGGCAATAAATGCCGGCCTCACCAGCGACGCCCACATCCCATGAACGAATTTTTAAAAAACCACAGACGGTGCAGTCATTAGAGGCCCACAAACGATGTCCACTTTTCGAGCAGGAATCACTAAATACCATCGGGTCTGATATTGCTCCTCCCACTCCAAGTATGGAGACCAGTTTTGTGGTCTCAACTGCTGCCCCAACTGAGAACAGTTCACTCAGCCAGACTGATGATGGGACCTAGAATCTTCATGGTCTTTATGACAGTACCACGCTGGGCTGTGCATCACGGGAGCCCATTAGTGTTTTCTAAAGTGAAATCGTGACTGCTTGTAGAACAGCTTCAGCTTACACCTTACTAAATGTAGTCGCAGATTATTCAAACATTTTCCAAGTAATTTGGAGTGATGTGTGTAGCTGCAAGCTTACTTTGCACCTGAGATTTAGGTATGACTTTTTTTCTGAGAGGTGGGAGAATTTAATAAAAGGGATCCATGCATCTTGACACCATTTTATTCCAACTTGTGTTAAGGAGGGGTTTAATTGACCCAGTTGTTCGACCGAGACTTCCAGTGTGGGTAGAGCACTATGGAGAGCTGTCTGCAGGTGGCGATCTTGTTCCAATACACTTCCTACCCACCTTCTCAAACTGACTTTCATGCAGCAATGGTTTCTGTGCTGCTCGCACACCAACAGTTTTTTGTTACTTTAAGTGTTTTAAACTTTTTTTTTTGTAATGCAAGATTGCCCACAATAAAAGTGTGATCCTATGTGAATGAGAAGTGACCAGATGTGACTCGGTGAGGAGGACACTGACATCTTTTTTCTTGCCAGTTTTCCCCTTCTCTTCCAGTCCATCACCGGCATCACTTCCTGAAGGTGCTGACACTTGTTGGGTTTGGTTCCATAGGTGATAGCTACTCTAGGGTACCTTATCCCAATTGCCTTTTATTCAGGTGTGAGACTGGCCAGGTGAGTGCCAGTTAGCATGCTGCTCAGCCTTGGGGGCATCGCAGTAGAACCCAAACGCTGGATGATTTCCCTTCCATAGGGCAGAGGCCTTGAAGCCAATTTTATTGCCTGCTAAGATCTGCTAACTCAGCATAGACCAGGGACAGAACCTTGAACCGAGAACTTTCCTGTCCGGTGTGATTCAGCACTCACTCAGTAAACATGCTGAACAATTGGGGAAGAAACATTCTAATTATTAAACCTTCCATTTTTCCCAGCTGTAAAAACTGCATGCAGAATGTGATGGTTTAAAGGATTATTGTGGATTTACCAAAATCATTGGCACGGCTGCAGGGGTGAGGGGTATTTTCAAGGCCCGAATCTCGTGCAGCTCTTAAAACTCGTGGACAAATTCGCCATTCTTTTCAAAACCAGAAAGCCTCGGAAAGCCACGCGTGCAGGATATTCTAAAACTTAATTGAAGATTGACCAACCTTTAGCTCCGATTATGTGGCTCTCCATCCACAGGGGCCCCGAGTTGGAATCGCAGCCTCAAACAATGGTCACATTCTGTGTTACAGTTCCTAGCTAGTGAGAGGGAAGAATTGTAATTATAGCTAGAAAGAGAAAAAGGCTGTAAGATCTGGAGGGCAGAGGGTTGCAGGATGGAACATTTCGACAGCAGTACTGTTGGGGTGGTGTTGTCTGGTTTGCTCTGTAAATATGACCCCCATCAGCCCATTAAAGTTTGATGAGTAGTGTCTGGCCTGGGTTGCTCTGCCCTGCCCATAACCGAAGGAGGAAGTGTGGTGGAAGAGAGAAGAGAGGAGATGTACAGAAGTGATAACTCCAGCATTTTAAAACTGAACTCCTGACTGGCTATAAATTTAATCTCAGCTCAGGTGCTGTCAGTGCAGGGCTTGCACTGGGTCTTCAATAGAGCAGGGAGGTTGAGGTATGGGGTTTAGACATGAGATGTAATCCTACAGGGGGAGCACTCAATGTTGTGTAGGAACAGGAGGAGGCCATTCTGCCCTTTGAGCCTGTTCCATCATTGAATTAGATCATGGCTGATCTGTACCTTAACTCCATTTACCTGCCTTTGCTTCATATCCCTACCCAACAAAAATCTATCTCAGTCTTGAAAGCTGCAATTGACCCCCAGCATCCGCAGCCCTTTGAGGGAGAGTTCCAGATTTCTGCTACCCTTTATGTGAAGAAGTGATTCCTCATTATACTCCTGAATGGCCTGGTTCTAATTTTAAGGTTATGCCCTCTTGTTCTGGACTACCCCACCAGAGGAAATAGTTTCTCTGAATCCCTTTTATCATTTGAAACACCTCTATTAGTTCACTCCTAAATCTTCTATACTCAAGGGAATACGAGGCTAGACTATGCAACCAGTCCTCATAATTTAACCCTTAAGTCCTAGTATTCTGGTGAATCTGTGCTGCACCCCCTCCAAGGCCGTTGTTGCCTTACTGAGGTGTGGTGCCCAAAACTGAATGCGGTACTCCAGATGAGGTCTAACCAAGACTCTACACAACTGAAAGCATATCTTCCTCCCCTTTGTATTCTAGTCCCCTTGAGGTGAAGGCCAACATTCCAATAGCTTTTTTAATTGCTTTTTGCACCTGTCCACTAGCACCTCTTGAGTGCTGCGCCTGACCTTGTGTGTGAGGCTTCAATGCATTATTGCATGCAAAGCTGAAAAGGTCTCAGATTCATGCTTAGTCTGTCCTGAGTTAGCTGACCACAGTGCACAAACTGCTATTTTAGCTATCTTGGGCCTCAGTGATCTGGGCTAGGATCAGCCAAAGATCCCACTCCTGTCCTTCTGGAAAGTGCGTGTGTGTGGACGTTGACTGACAGTAGGATTAGGCTCAGCTATGGTGCCCCATGTTCAAATAGCCTGCAACACTCATTGTCTAGACTTACACAAGCAGAATGACAACTGGGGTGAAATACAAGAGGGCAGCAGTGCCCATAGAACTGGTATCCCAGAGCTTTCAGGACAGGAGGAGAGAAAACTAGAGTTAAAAACCATAGTTAGAATAGAAATGAATAGAGTTTAAGATATACTGCTGAAGGAATGTTCAGTGCAGTGAAAGGATCTCTGGAGTAACATTATTTAAAATGAGAGGAAAAGGTGCTCAACAAAATTGGTAATGAGTGGAAACTTTTTTTTAGTGGGGAAACTTTGTTGGTAGATATTTGACTCACTAGTAGACTCGGTTACTGATTTGTAAAGTTTAATTTCGAAACCCGAGAATCAGTATGTTAAGCGAGCGGTTGTGGTAAAGGTAGTTATCAGCCCAGGCTCTTCCTCTATGCGTCAGCAACTCCGCTTCCCAGCATTCATCTTTTGTGCTATGTGAGGTTACTGGCTTATTAGAACCTATCTTATTGGGGGTGGGGAGAGAAATGGAGCTGAAATACAGAGCAAAGTGATAGCTGAATAGGTTCAGTAACTCAGAGCTCCCATCTCCACAGTGAACCCTTCCCCATCACAGCCTGGCACCATCAGTGGGTTAGCTATACTCGAGGTTATTCTCAGAATATTTACAGCTTTTCATATTAAAGCTCTTATGACACATTCATATCAAATCTCTTACTCGGCGTATTGCGACGTTAACCCTTTATGAACTAGTTAATGCTTTATTAAAATGATTGAGGATGAAATGCGATAAGCATTCATGCTCAAGTGTCCCAAAACAATTTCAGGGCCTTCAAGAACAAATGTAATTGAAAGATTACAGCCTGTCAATCAATCCAGATCTTACTTTGACATCCACTGCCGTGTGGGTAAAGTTTAACAAAAAATGTAGAGGCCCCTTGCTGAAGTAGGAGGCTGTTCTATATTGCATAACCAAAAATGGAACAAAGCACAGTCCTTTCATGCGTGGTATGATTTTTTTTTTTAAGGTCGTCTCTCCCCTTCACTTTCTGCAGCCACTCCAGGTTAATAGGACAGGTGCCCAAGCCCCCAAATCAGATCAGGTAATTCTGCATGCACCAGGGATCCAACCTGGGACCTTCCTGGTCTGTGTGGTTTAGTACCACACCAAGTGGGGCATTTGCAGGTTGTGCTGTTGGGGAAAGTCAAAAAGAAAGTCTTTAACATGGACCAGTCTTTCCCCAGCAGTATACAACATCCCATAATTTAGGCAACCAACCGGGCTATAGTTGGTGACATACACAGGATCATTAGACAGAATAAAAAACAAGGCATCGTGCAGCTGTTTTTAATGCACTGAACTTCCCAGTCTATTGTAAAGGACAGACCATTATACACAGTATCCTTCAGACAGTTTAAGGGGATCCATTTCAACACTTATTTTAGGCAAATACCTTTGTTCTGCTTTTTTTTTCCCCTTTGACTTAATGTTGTCCTGGACAACCATAAGTGCAGCAAGAGTCATCAGCTGGATGAGCTCGAGCTCCAAATTTCGGAGCTTGGGCAACAAATGGCATCATTGCAATGCATCCGCGAGGTTGAGAGCTACGTGGCTAGCATGTTTCAGGAGGTGGTCACCCCGCAGCTTAAAAAAGAGCAGGCAGAGAGGGACTGGGTGACCGCCAGACAGACACGGAGGACCAGGCAGGTAGTTCAGGAATCCCCTGAAGGCATCTCACTCTACAACCAGTGTTCAGTTCTGAATACTGGTGGGGGAGAGGGTTCCTCTGGGGAGTGCAGCCAGAAACAAGTCCACAGCACCATGGGTGGCTCAGCTGTACCAGTGGTGGTGGTGGGGGAAGAAAGGTCAGGAGAGCAATAGTGATATGGGAATCCATAGTTAGTAGACAGGCATTTCTGCGGCCGCAAATGTGATTCCAGGATGGTATGTTGCCTCCCTGGTGCCAGGGTCATGGATGTCACTGAGCGGCTGCAGAACATTCTATGGCGGGGAGGGTGAACAGCCAGAGGTCGTAGTCCATATCGGTACCAACGACATAGGTAGAAAGAGGGATGAGGTCCAGCAGGCAGAGTTTAAGGAGTTAGGAAAGAGATTAACAAGCAAGACCTCAAGGGTAGTAATTTCCAGATTACTCCCAGTGTCACGCGCTAGTGAGTATAGAAGTAGGAGGATAGAGCAGATGAATGCATGGCTGGAGAGATGGTGCAGGAGGGAGGGCTTTAGATTCCTGGAGCGTTGGGACCAGTTCTGGGGGAGGTGGGACCTGTCCAGGCCGGACGGGTTGCACCTCAACAGGGCCGGGACCAATGTCCTCGTGGGGAGGTTTGCTAGTGCTGTTGGGGAGGGTTTAAACTAACTTGGCAGGGGGCTGGGAACCTGAGAGGTGATTCAGAAGGGAGAATAACAGTGCTGGAAGTGGAAGGCAGAAAAGTAGTAAGTGAAATTGGAAGGCAGAGGAAACAAAGGCCAGCAGCAAATAAGGCAAAATCAAAGGCACTTTATCTGAATGCACGCAGCATTCGCAACAAGGTAGATAAATTGACAGCACAAATTGAAGTAAATGGGTATGATCTAATTGCCATTACAGTGACGTGGCTGCAGGGTGACCAAGGCTGGGAACTGAATATTCAAGGATATTCGACATTTAGGAAGGACAGGCAAAAAGGAAAAGGAGGTGGGGTAGCGCTGTTAATAAAGGACAAGATCAGTACAATAGTGAGAAAGGATCTTGGCTCAGAAGATCAAGATGTAGAATCAGTTTGGGTGGAGCTAAGAAACAGCAAGAGGCAGAAAACATTGGTGGGAGTTGTTTATAGGCCACCAAACAGTAGTGGTAATGTAGGGCACGGTATAAAGCAGGAAATTAGAAGAGCATGTAACAAGGGTAATACAGTAATCATGGGGGACTTTAATCTACATATAGATTGGACAAACCAAATTAGCAGTAATATTGTGGAGGACGAATTCCTGGAATGTGTACGAGATGGTTTTCTAGATTAGTATGTTGAGGAATCAACTAGGGAACAGGCTACTTTAGATCTAGTATTGTGCAATGAGAAAGGATTAATTAATAATCTTGATGTAAAGGAGCTCTTAGGGAAGAGTGACCATAATATGATCGAATTCTTCATTAAGTCTGAAAGTGATGTAGTTCAATCCGAAACTAGGGTCTTAAATCTAAACAAAGGAAACTACGAAGGTATGAGGCGCAAGTTGGCTGTGGTTGATAGGGGAACTACATTAAAAGGTATGATGATAGACAGGCAATGGCTGGCATTTAAAGAATTATTACATAATTTGCAACAAATATATATTCCCTTTAAGGCACAAAAACCCAACAGGAAAAGTGGTGCAACCGTGGCTAACAAGAGAAATTAAAGATAGTATTAAATCAAAGGAACAGGCATATAAAGTTGCCAGAAAAAGCAGTAAGCCTGAGGATTGGGAGCATTTTAGAATTCAGCAAAGGAGGACCAAGAAATTGATAAAGAGGGAAAATAGAATATGGGAGTAAACAAGCGAGAAACATAAAAACGGACTGTAAAAGCTTCTATAGGTATGTAAAAAGGAAAAGTCTGGCGAAGGCAAATGTGGGTCCCTTACAGACAGAGACGGGAGAATTTATAATGGGGAATAAGGAAATGGCAGAAAAATTAAACAAATACTTTGTGCCTGTCTTCACAGAAGAAGACACAAAAACCTCCCAGAAATACTAGAGAACCAAGGGGCTGGCGAGAATGAGGAACTGAAGGAAATTAGTATTATTAAAGAAAAATAGTACTAAAGAAAGTAATGGGAGTGAAAGTCGATAAATCCCAAGGACCTGATGATCTACATCCCAGTGTTTTGAAAGAGGTGTCTATAGAGATAGTGGATGCATTGGTTGTCATCTTCCAAAATTCTATAGATTCTGGAACGGTTCCTGCAGATTGGAGGGTAGCAAATGTAACCCCACTATTTAAGAAAGGAGGGAGAGAGAAAACAAGGAACTACAGACCTGTTAGCATGACATCAGTAGTAGGGAAAATGCTAGAATCTATTATAAAGGATGTGATAACAGGACACTTAGAAAATAATAATAGGATTTGGCAGAATCAACATGGATTTATGAAAGGGAAATCATGTTTGACAAACCTACTGGAGTTCTTTGAGGATGTAACCAGTAGAATAGATAAGGGGGAACCAGTGGATGTGATGTATTTGAATTTTCAGAAGACTTTCGATAAGGTCCCACACAGGAGGTTGGTGAACAAAGTTAGAGCACGTGGAATTGGGGGTAATATACTGGCATGGATTGAGAATTGGTTAACAGACAGCAAACAGAAGGTAGGAATAAACGGGTCTTTTTCAGGTTGGCAGACTGTGACTAGTGGGGTACTGCAGGGATCAGTGCTTGGGCCCCAGCTATTCACAATATATATCAATGATTTGGATGAGGGGACCAAATGTAATATTTCCAAGTTTGCTGATGACACAAAACTAGGTGGGAATGTGAGTTGTGAGGAGGATGCAAAGAGGCTTCAAGGGGATATAGACAGGCTCAGTGAGTGGGCAAGAACATGGCAGATGGAATATAATGTGGAAAAATGTGAAGTTATCCACTTTGGTAGGAAAAACAGAAATGCAGAGTATTTTTTAAATGGTGAGAGATTGGGAAATGTTGATGTACAAAGGACACCCAGGTCCCTTTGAACATGAGTCACTGAAAGCTAACATGCAGGTGCAGCAAGCAATTAGGAAGGCAAATGATATGTTGGCCTTTATTACAAGAGGATTTGAGTACAGGAGTAAAGATGTCTTAATGCAATTTTATATAGGGCTTGGTGAGACCACACCTGGAGTATTGTGTACAATTTTGGTCTCCTTACCTAAGAAAGGATATACTTGCCATAGAGGGAGTGCAGTGAAGGTTCACCAGACTGATTCCTGGGATGGCGGGATTGTCGTATGAGCAGAGATTGAGGCCTGTATTCTCTAGAGTTTAGAAGAATGAGAGGTGATCTCATTGAAACATACACAATTCTTACAGGGCTCGACCGGGTAGATGTAGGGAGAATGTTTCCCCTGGCTGGGGAGTCTAGAACCAGGGGCCACAGTGTCAGAATAAGGAGTCGGCCATTTAGGCCTGAGATGAGGAGGAATTTCTTCACTGAGGGCGGTGAATCTTTGGAATTCTCTACCCCAGAGGGCTGTGGAGGCTCAGTCATTGAGTACATTCAAAACAGAGATCGATAGATTTCTAGATATTAAAGGCATCAAGGGATATGGGGATAGTGCAGGAAAATGGTGCTGAGGTAGAAGATCAGCCATGATCTTGTTGAAAGGCGGAGCAGGCTCGAGGGGCCGGATGGCCTACTCCTGCTCCTATTTCTTATGTTCTTATTTTGAGTTTCTTCAGTTTGTTTTTGTGCTGACTCTTTAGGAACACTGGGACACGTTTCCAGTGAGGAAAGGGGCATTGAAACAGGAGTAGGCCATTCGGGCCCTCAAGCCTGCTCTGCCATTCAGTTAGTTCATGGCTGATCTGTATAAGGGGCAGAACCAACTCTGGAGCAAGAATGGACTCTTCAGCCTATCTGCCTCACTCCAACCGGAGTCCATATGTGATTATTCTATCCTTCTAGAACAGCAAAGTATCTTCCCCTAACTCCTCTGAACAAAAAAAAAACAAGCAATGCTGTTAATATCTTTCTAACCCCCTTCTGAACAGATAGCAAGGTGCAGCCAGGAGCATTATTCTGTTTGAGGTTCCCTTGCTACATGAAACAAGGTGGGGCTGCTTGCTGATTCCAAGAATACTTGATCGTTGTCGCACAATGCCGAACATCTTCACTGCTTGTGATCAGAGGATACAATTATCTAACATGAATAATTCAATGTAGGTTTTTGATGCTCATCCTTCAGATTTATAATTCCCATCAAGGTTTACTGAAAGCTCTAACCATTTAAGAGCTCCCCTGGCTGGGTGACTGCATTACCCAAATTGTTGCTTCACCCCAGCAATGCTTCCTGCTGTAACATATGGCTGATTGACTGTTGTCTTCATTCAACACTACTCCCGCATTTGGTCTTGAACCTTTCCACGTTATTTTTTTCTTTTTTTTTACACACACAGTTTTGGGAATGATTGATGCTTACAAATAAGGGGAAAAAAGGGGAGATGAGAGAAGTGGGACATTGGAGGAAGAAGGGAGAGAAAGAGACTAAAAGTACAGTCAGAAAGCTAGGTTTTTCAGAGGCTTTTGAGAGAAGTGAGAAAAGAGGCAAGGTGAGAGAGTTCTGTGGGTAGGAACACGGTGAATGAAAGATTGGCTACTAATGGTAGAACAGAGGCAGTAGGGACAAACCGTAAGGTAGTAGAGGGTGTGTGATGGGATGTCCATTTGGACGATATGCTGTGGACAGGAAGTCAGTGGAGCTCGATAAGAGAGTGAGTAATGGGAGAGTATGAGAGGATACATCCTTGACATGAAGAGGGCTGTGAAGATATGAATGAGTGTTACAAAACAGGAAATAGCTCTGCTGACCTGTCCAATTCGACAGTATAGATCATACAAAGCCCCTTTCTCTACTTGGTGTACCCTCACACCTGCACCAACTCACATTCTGTGTGTGTGTGAACGTTGGGTAAAAACAGGCTGCGATGCCCTCCAAGGTGAAATAGCCTGCCAACACTCGCTCCCAAGTTCCTCTCATGAAAAAATGGCCATTTTGGATGTGTAATTGAAGGTAATTGGCCCCTTCAGAAGAGGTGGAGACTGGATGTGTTGGGCAATTTTTGAATATGATGATGGTTGTTCTGTCAATTACTTGATTGGGTTCAAGAGTTTGAGTCTCCTTGGCAGGTGCTCAATGTGTGTTTCTCCTTCACAGCATTATGTGAAGAGCAGCGAGCCCTTGATAGCGAACACCATTTTATGCCCCCACCTGGGTGTGTATCAGTAAGAAGTCTGTGTGGGACTCACAGCTGAGCTTGTATGTAGTGTAAAGGGCCGTAGCGCATTCAAAAAAAATAAATTTAGAGAATATTTAATGAATCAGCTCATTTATCAGTTCTATTTTCCAGTTCCCAACAGAATGGTGTTTCAATAGCTTCACTCTCTCTCTTTAAATCAGCTTCCCCTTGTTTTTTGAAAAACAGGAAGTGTTTACTTCTCCTTCCTATGTTGCAGCCACTAGTAGAAAGGAAGTGGTTGAGTTTCATTGCCTCTCACTTTGCATTTGCAGTGTAGCAGAGCTCTGCAACTTCAGGGGGTTTAGTTCCTCACCGAGATCTGTGACTAAAAGTTAGAGTAGAATGCATATAAAACTGATCATTTGATTTTAGCTTTTTTGTTGGTGCTGTCAGTAAAATCACAGCTGCGCCATGCTGGGATGGGAGAATAAACCCACTCTGCAACGAATGCTATTATCAGCTGCAGTGCAGCATTAGATGGTGCGTTTTCCCCCACCCCCTTCTCTCTCTGCTTGCAGCGAAACGGTTCCATTTGCCCTGACAGCCTTCAGAAGCTCACCACCTCCTGCATGAGTCTAGACAATGAGTGTCTGCAGGAAATCTGACCATGAAGGACGTTACAGCCAATTCCGAGCCCTGTCCTTGCCCAGCATGGGTCACTGAAAACTGGCCAGGACCAAGCTGGATATCCCACCACCACCAAAGGCAATGAGGCTAGTTGTAGCACCAAACCACTGCTGTGTCTAAGAGTACCTAACTCTGTACAGACTGGGATGCTGCTGCTCTGTGTGGCACTGCACTACACCCTCCGGTGCTTTTGTGTACTGAGCCATTAATACACTCAGTTCACAAACTCCATTAAGTGTTTTACAAGGCGACAGGTCTGCAGTTCACTCATTTCTATTCTATCGGTGATTAATTGCCATGGGTCAATTATATTTTCAGATTTCTAAATTTGCTATTTTTGCCTTTTAATATAGGCTTTAACAAAATGGCTTTGTGGCCATTAACCTGTATTTAGGATTTCTGTCTTTATGACCATAAGACCTTAAGAAGACCATAAGAGATAGGGGCAGGAGTAGCCTGCTCCGCCATTTAATGAGATCATGGCTAATCTGATTTTTACCTCAACTCCACTTTCCCGCCTTTTCCCCATATCCTTTGACTCCCTTGCTGATCAAAAATTTGTCTAACTCAGCCTTGAATGTATTCAATGACTCAGCTTCCACAGCTTTTTGGGGGAAAGAATTCCAAAGATTCACGACCCTCTGGGAGAAGAAATTCCTCCTCGTTTCCGTTTTAAACGGGCGACCCCTTATTCTGAGACTATGGCCCCTAATTTTAGAGTCTCCCATGAGGGGTAACATCCTCTCAGCATCTACCTTATCGAGTCCCCTCAGAATTTGTACGTTTCAATAAGATCTCCTCTCATTCTTCTGAACTCCAATGAGTATAGACCCAACCTGTTCAATCTTTCCTCATAAGACAACCCTTCCATACCCGGAATCAACCTAGTGAACCTTCTCTGAACTGTCTCCAGTGCAAGTATGTCCTTCCTTTATGCAATTGAATATTTCAATTTTTATTTTTTTTTGCTGTTGATGGCTTAAAAAAAAGATAAGCTTCAATCTGCTGGAGTATGTACATTAGTTTAATGAGTGGCCAGGTGGTACATTGGGTCAGCATGAGAATGGTGGGACTCCTGTTTGAGCTAAAGACCATTCCTCTCCATGGTTAAATACTGTACCCTGCTGACACTGGACCCACGCGTGGATGGCCACCACGAGAGGTGCTAGAAGGTGACTGCAGTGTAGAAACATACCCCAGCAATAGTCGGCATTTAAGAGGAATAGAAGAAATGGCCTGGGAAATGGTATCCTTTGTTACTGCAGAGTCGTATGTCCTTCTGAGGGTCCACTGCCATGAATAATCGGGCATTGTACTCGGATACTTAGCATTCCTCCAATTTTAACCCTTGGGGCCTCGTTATTTAGAAAGTGACTACTGCTTCAAGGCACCATTTAGATTGTGTGAAATGGAGCCATTGGCCAGCCTTGAACACCCAATGGACTGTCGGAGATGTCCAGATAAAGTATTACAGTAACCTCCATTGTAATAGAAGTAACTGAATAATCAAATTCAAGTACCAGTTTTATTTGCTTGTACTGTACTGACCTATTACATAAGAACATAAGAAATAGGAGCAGGAGTAGTCCATACGGCCCCTCGAGCCTGCTCCGCCATTCAATTGGATCATGGCTGATCTTTGACCTCAACTTCACTTTCCTGCCCGATCCCCATACCCCTAGAGTGCAAAAATCTATCCATCTCGTTCTTGAATATATTCAATGACCCAGCATCCACAGCCCTCTGGGGTAGAGAATTCCAAAGATTCACAACGCTCTGCGTGGAGAAATTCCTCCTCATCTCAGTCTTGAATGGCCGACCCCTTATCCTGAGACTATACCCTCTAGTTCTAGACTCTCTAGTCAGGGGAAACAATCTCTCAGCATCAACCCTGTCAAGTCCCCTAATAATCTTATATGTTTCAATGAGATCACCTCTCATTCTTCTAAACTCCAGAGAGTATAGGTCCATTCTACTCAACCTCTCCTCATAGGACAACTCTCTCATCCCAGGAATTAATCTAGTGAACCTTTGTTGTACCGCCTCCAAGGCAAGTATATCCTTCCTTAGATAAGGAGACCGAAACTGTAAACAATACTCCAGGTGAGGTGTCACTAAAGCCCTGTACAGCTGTAGTAAGACTTCCTTACTCTTGTACTCCAACCCCCTTGCAATAAAGGCCAACATGCCATTTGCTTTCCTAATTGCCTGCTGTACCCGCATACTAACTTTTTATGTTTCTCGTACAAGGACACCCAAGTCTCTCAGAA
Source organism: Heptranchias perlo (assembly GCF_035084215.1). Lineage (NCBI taxonomy): Eukaryota > Metazoa > Chordata > Chondrichthyes > Hexanchiformes > Hexanchidae > Heptranchias > Heptranchias perlo. The sequence goes on along the minus strand of NC_090359.1, from coordinate 29,393,648 downwards.
CACCAACATTTAATAGTTTCTCACCATTTAAGAAGTATTGATGTTTGTTAACTTTGTCTAATTGCAACATTCACCTCAGCCTTTAGCTGAGCTGCTGGGTGGATATAACTTCCTCTTTACATCTTGCTTAGTCATATTAGAAACGGTCAAATTCTCACTACCCTGTTGATTGGTAGGATGAGGTTACAGAGGTGAGTTTGCCATCAGCTCTAATGGCCCAGTGATACCATATCCGCCTCTGAATCAGAAGGGTTGGGTTTGAGCCCCACTCCAGACAGCACCAATGAGTGGAGACCAGAGTATGGTTGACATCAGTGGGGTACTCGCGCCTGGACTGAGTGACCACTGGTTCCGTGGTAGTATTGACACCTCTGAATCAGAAGGGTTGTGTTTGGGCCCCACTCCAGACAGTCCCGGCGAGAGGAGTGGGACCTGCCGGCTCTGAAAAATGGGGTGATGTCCATCTGATGGGTGTGATTGCCCCCTCCCCCATTGTAAAGGGTAGGTTGGCTCTTTAGCCTTGGTTACAGTCCACCGAGGAGAAGGTACTCCAAAGATTAAAAATTGTGAGGAAGGCAAAGGGAAAACCACCTCAGCTCCTCTCACCTAGTAAGTGGCTTAGGAATCTCGTATGTGAGACTTGAGTTAGGACCTGTCCTAGGGCAGAACATGGATGGTCTGGTTTTGTATCATACCTCCACTGTTTGTCAGTAGGTTTACCCATTAACAGTTCAACCCAGTTTACTCTGGTCAATTTATTTCTCATCCCTTTGAAGTTTGCACCATACCCTTTGCTGAATTTGTGCTTCTAACTCATTTTATTTCTTATGCTATGTGCATTTGTGTATAGAGCTCTTATCTTGGTAACTGTCCCCACCCTGCCCATATGTCCTGGTCTTTTTCACTCAATTTTGACTTGGTGGGGATTTTCCCCTCCCACGCTGCATTTATGTATGAGGGACTGCATGTATGTATGAGGGACTGCATGTGCTTGGCCAGTAGGGCCTAGGAAGGATGGAATAGCAGGATTGAAATCAGATGTGTGAGGAAGTGAGAATGCCAAAGGATGGCATGCAAATGAGACTAGCAGGAATGGGCCTTAGTATAGATGAATGTTCTGATGTGGAGATGCCGGTGATGGACTGGGGTTGACAATTGTAAACAATTTTACAACACCAAGTTATAGTCCAGCAATTTTATTTTAAATTCACAAGCTTTCTCAGGCTTCCTCCTTCGTCAGGTAGATGAATGTTGGCAAAGTAACAAAGTGGCATGACACTTATGCTGCTTCTGAAAATCACAGCAACCAAAATGTCTGTTAGCTTTTGGATACGGTGAGTAGTTTAATTTACTTCATACTAAATAAACTGATTGTCAAATACCATTTGTGTAAGGGTGGGGCAGGAGTTAAATGTGGATGAAAGAACACATTCCCTAATTGGCTGAAGGTAAATTTACATTGTGGTGGGGGATTGAGCCATATGGACCAGGTAGGCTGCAGGTTCGATACTTAGGATATGTACTGAGCTAACTGGACATTACATACATAGAATTACATAGAATGTACAGCACAGAAATGGGCCATTTGGCCCAACTGATCCATGCCGGTATTTGTCCCACCCCTCTTCATCGAACCCTATCACCATAACCTTCTAAGCAGAGTGTCAAAAGCCATCTTCCTAAATTCTCACCAGCGATGCGTCCCTTATTGACTACCTCCTCCTCCCCCCCCACCCCCCCCGAGTCTAAATCCAGAGGTGTAAAACCTCCACCAGCTGAGCTTTTTGCCCCGCATGCAGTCAGAGAGCTCACGCCCGTCTCCTGAGCATTGTCCAATTATGGCTGTATCTCTTTCCCACCATTGCTGAAGCTCACCACCTTGAGGGATGACTTCTCCGATGCTCTCCTTGATGGCCTCACCCTGCACTGCTACAGTTAAGGGGAAGCTAGATAAGCACATGAGGGAGAAAGAGATGGAGAGTTATCCTGATAGGGTGAGATGAAGAGGGGTAGAAGGAGGCTCATGTGGAGCATCAACCCTGGCATGGACCTGTTGGGCCGAATGGCATGTTTCTGTGCTGTTAATTCTATGCATTTCCTTTCTCCCTCATGTATCATTGTAGGTATACAGCACAGGAGGGGGGCCATTTGGCCCATCGTGCCTATGCCGGCCCTTCCTCATGTCGCCTCTGGTTCTTTTGCCGATCACCTTTAAATCTGTGTCCTCTGGTTCTGTCACTGGAAACAGTTTCTCCTTATTCGCTCTGTCAAAACTGTTCATGATTTTGAACACCTCTATCAAATCTCCCCTTAACCTCCTTGGAACAGAGAAGAACAACCCCAGCTTCTCCACATAACTGAAGTCCTCATCCCTGGCATCATTCTAGTGAATCTCTTCTGCACCCTCTGCAAGGCCTTGGCATCTTTCTTAAAGTGTGGTGCCAAGAATTGAACACACTACTCCAGCTGAGGCCTAACCAGTGTTTTATAAAGGTTTACCATAACTTCCTTGCATTTGTACTCTATGCCTCTATTAATAAAGCCCAGGATCCCGTATGCTTTTTTAACAGCCTTCTCAACTTGTCCTGCCACCTTCAAAGATTTGTGTACATACACCCCCAGGTCTCTCTGTTCCTGCACTTCCTTTAAAATTGTACCATTTAGTTTATATTGCTTCTTCTCATTCTTCCTACCAAAATGTATCACTTCACATTCTCTGCATTAAATTTCATCTGCCACGTGTCTGCCCATTTCACCAGTCTGTCTATGTCCTTCTGAAGTCTATTACTATCCTTCACATTGTTTACTGCATTTCCGAGTTTCGTATCATCTGCAAACTTTAAAATTATACCCTCTATACCCAAGTCCAGGTCATTAATATATATCAAAAAGAGCAGTGGTCCTAATACTGACCCATGGGGAACACCACTGTAAACTTCCCTCCAGTCTGAAAAACAACTGTTCACCACTGCTCTCTGCTTTCTGTCCTTTAGCTAATTTTTGATCCACGCTGCCACTGTCCCTTTAATCCCATGGGCTTTAATTTTGCTAACAAGTCTATTATGTGGTATCATATCAAATGCCTCTTGAAAGTCCACATACACAACATCAACCGGACTACCCTCATCAACCCTCTCCATTACTTCATTAAAGAACTCAATCAAGTTAGTCAAACACTATTTTCCTTTAACAAGTCCATGCTGAGTTTCATTTATTAGCCCATACTTTTCCAAGTGCTAATTAATTTTGTCCTGGGTTATTGTCTATAAAAGTTTCACCACCACCGACATTAAGCTGACTGGCCTGTAATTGCCGGGTTTATCACTCTCCCCTTTTTTGAATAGGGGTGTAACATTTGCAATCCTCCAGTCCTCTGGCGCTGTTCCCATATCTGTAGGTCCCTTACAGTCAGAAACGGGAGAATTTATAATGGGGAACAGGGAAATGGCAGAGCAATTAAACAAATACTTTGGTTCTGTCTTCACGGAAGAGGACACAAATAACTTCCCAGAAATCCTAGGGAACTAAGGGACTAATGAGAAGGAGGAATTAAAGGAAATTAGTGTTAGTAAAAAAAAATAGTGCTGGAGAAATTAATGGGATCAAAAGCCAATAAATCCCCAGGGGCCTGATAATCCTGCATCCCAGAGTACTAAAAGAGGTAGCCATGGAAATAGTGGATGCATTAGTTGTCATCTTCCAAAATTCTATAGATTATGGAAAAGTTCCTGCAGATTGGAGGGTGGCAAATGTAACCTCACTATTTGAAAAAGGAGGGAGAGAGAAAACAGGGAACTAGAGACCGGTTAGCCTAACATCTGTAGTAGGGAAAATGCTAGAGTCTATTATAAAGGATGTGATAACAGGACACTTAGAAAATATCAACGGGACTAGACAAAGTCAACATGGATTTATGAAAGGGAAATCGTGTTTGACAAACCTATTGGAGTTTTTTGAGGATGTAACTGGTAGAATGGATAAGGGATGTGGTGTATTTGGATTTTCAGAAAGCCTTTGAAAAAGTCCCACATAAGAGGTTAGTGTGCAAAATTAAAGCACATGGGATTGAGGGTAATATACTGGCATGGATTGAAAATTGGTTAACAGACAGGAAACCGAGAGTAGGAATAAATGGGTCTTTTTCAGGGTGTCAGGCAGTGACTAGTGGGGTATCGCAGGGATAAGTGCTTGGGCCCCAGCTATTCACAATATATATCAATGAGGGAACCAAATATAATATTTCTAAGTTTGCTGACGACGCAAAACTAGGTGGGATTGTGAGTTGTGAGGAAGATGCAAAGAGGCTTCAAGTCGATTTAGACAAGTTGAGTGAGTGGGCAAATACATGGCCGATGCAGTATAATGTGGATAAATGTGAAGTTATCCACTTCGGAAGGAAAAACAGAAAGACTGAGTATTATTTAAATGGTGATAGATTGGGAAATGTTGATGTACAAAGGGACCTGGGTGTCCTTGTACACCAGTCACTGAAAGTAAACATGCAGGTGCAGCAAGCAGTTAGGAAGGCAAATGGTATGTTGGCCTTCAGCACAAGAGGATTTGAGTACAGGAGTAAGGGTGTCTTACTGCAGTTATACAGGGCCTTGCTGAGACCACATCTGGAGTATTGTGCGCAGTTTTGGTCTCCTTACCTAAGAAAGGATATACTTGCTATAGAGGGAGTGCAACGAAGGTTCACCAGACTGATTCCTGGGATGGCAGGACTGTCGTATGAGGAGAGATTGGGTTGACTAGGCCTGTATTCACTCGAGCTTAGAATGAGAGGGGATTTCATTGAAACATATAAAATTCCGACAGCGCTAGACAGATTGGATGCAGGGAGGATGTTTCCCCTGGCTGCGGACATAGTCTCAGGATACGGGGTAGGACATTTAGGACTGAGATGAGGAGAAATGTCTTCACTCAGAGGGTGGTGAACCTGTGGAATTCTCTACCACAGAAGGCTGTGGAGGCCAAGTCACTGAATATATTTAAGAAGCAGCTAGATAGATTTCTAGACACAAAAGGCATCAAGGGGTATGGGGAGAGAGTGGGAATATGGTATTGAGATAGAGGATCAGCCATGATCATGTTGAATGGCGGAGCAGGCTCGAAGGGCCGAATGGCCTATTCCTGCTCCTGTTTTCTATGTTTCTAAGGAGGATTGGAAGATTGTGGCCACAACCTATGCAATTTCCACCCTTCTCTCAGTAACCTAGGATGCATCCCATCTGGACTGGCTGTCTTTTCTACTTTGAGTACTGCCCACCTTTAAATACCTCCTCTTTATCTATTTTTATCCTATCCAATATTGCTACTACCTCCTCCTTTGCTGCTACAATGGCAGCATCCTCTTCTCTAGTGAAGACCGATGTGAAGAATTCATTTAGTACCTCGGTCATGCCCGCTGCCTCCTCACGAAGATCTCCTTTTTTGTCCCTATTCAGTTTCATCCTTCCTTTGACAACTCTTTTGCTATTTATATGTTTATAAAAGACTTTTGGATTCTCTTTATTGTTAGCCGCTAATCTATTCTCATAGTCTCTTTGCCCCTCTTATTTCCTTTTTAGATCTCTGTATTTTATGTATTCAGCCTGGTTCTCTACAGTATTATGAACCTTTGTCATAAGTCTCCTTTTTCTGTTTCATTTTAATCTCTATGTCTTTAGTCATCCAGGGAGCTCTAGCTTTTGGATACCCTTCCTTTCCCCCTCATAGGGATGTATCTACTCTGTACCCAAACCATCTCCTCCTTGAAGGCCTCCCACTGTTCAATTACTGTACATTAATGTACTTATCTATCTTCCCTTTAAATTCATCAATGCCATTCGCCTCAACTACAGCAATGGATGTGGATGAATGGCCTCTGCATCCTCAGGCTAGGGAGAGAGAAAATCCGCTGGGGTTCCTGACTGGTATTCTGTGACCAGCGGACCCGTGTGCATGGATTTTAGGCGAGAACCAGATCCAGTATTTTTGTGATGAGGTGCCCATACTCCTGCTCGAACATACCACCAGCACTCACTGTCCAGCTTCACGTGGGTCACTTGGCTGACATACCAGAGGGCTAATGTACGTGCGACCCCAGCATGAAGGCTATTTTCAGGAAAGGAGTGGAATAAAAAGCATTCTATACTCGTTACACACATGGGGTGAGGAGGCTGGGATGTGTTGGGAGCTGTCTTCTTTTGTTGTTTCAAAATTTTTGGCTTGTTTTAAGATTTTTGTCACTGCCCAACCCCTGAAAGGTATGAATAGTTTCAGCAAGCTTCACAGGATATGACATGTTTTACAGAGTGCACAGTCTGCGTGAATTCTTGGTTCTTGTTCCATTTCCTGTGTGGTTCCAAGAAGCAGCTTTTTTTAAACAAAAAAAGCCTTTTTAGGTCAACGGAGGCCTGCTACAGAGATCAGATCTACAGAATATATTCCTTCTAGTCTAACATTTACTGCTGCAGGGATCAGAATATATTCTAGTTTAACATGCTAATTTTAACAGAATCTAACATATTGCCAGTATAAATGGTCAGTACAGCCTGAGAGTGGGGTCTATTTTAAAAAATAAGCAACCTTCCTCTATTCTGCTCAGCATGGAGAACTGTCATAACCTTATACTAGAATTACATGTACAGACTGCTTCATCTCGCAATAGTGTGCTATAAAACATGAACAGTTGACTTTTTTCTTCTCTCCTCCTCTGAAGGAGCTGGCTGTTGTTAGAGTTCCACGGTCACCAGCCGCCCTCCAGAGCCTCATCCAAGTGACCATTTGTCCTGTGTGAGCTTGGTTAGTGAATGTTAGAAGGTTATTGAAGCAAGCCCAATCCTGCTCTTTGCCCACACTTTCCAGTAGGGATCGTTGAATAGCCATCAGGAGTGGGAACCAGAGACAATTCCGTGTCATGACCCAGGAGCATTGAGGCCAGGTATTGTGCCCCCGCCGCCCCAACTAACATCAGATAACTTGGCACCAAGCAGGAACGGAGTATGAGACCCCCTGACCTGTGTGGCTCCATACCGCGTCGCGTCGCGCGGTGCATGTAACCGCGGTGCATATATCCACTGAGTGTCAGAGCAACAGTGAAACGTTTCAGTGCGACTCATCTTAGAGAGTTGAGACAACGATGATAAACCGCCTGTTTTCTGCTTGCAGTTTGTTCTTTTAGCCCTCAGCAGTTTGTGTATTATCCCATAAACACATTCATATTTGATTAAAAGCTTCGGGGTTGATAATTTCATCAGAAGCTTTCCCCTGAGTAGTTAAAATGTAACCGTCAGCCTGTCCTTTACATTTTCATGAAAGGGATTCTGTGCTGCCTTTCCAGCTGGTTGTGTTCAGATGAGACTGAGTACAGTAAGATGGTGTGAAGTCTGCTGCTTTGCTGCTTTGTTTTTGCATAATATATAGAATGTACAACACAAACAGGCCTTTTGGCCCAGCAGGTCCATGCAGGTGTTTATGCTCCACACGAGCCTCCTCCCCCTCTTCTTCATCTAACCCTATAAACATATCCTTAAATTCCTTTCTCCCTCATGTGTTTATCTAGCTTCCCCTTAAATGCATCTATGTTAGTCGCACTCCTTGTGGGAGCGAGTTCCACATTCTCACCACTCTCTGGGTAAAGAAATTTCTCCTGAATTCCCTATTGGATTTATTAGTGATTATCTTATATTTATGGCCCCTAGTTCTGGTTCCCACACAAGTGGAAACATCTTTTCTACATCTACCCTATCAAACCTTTCATAATCTTAAAGACCTCTACCAGATCACCCCTCAGTCTTTTTTCCAGAGAAAAGAACCCCAGACTGTTCAATCTTTCCTGATAGTTCTAACCTCTCAGTTTTGATATCATCCTAGTAAATCTTTTTTGCTCTTTAAATCCCTAATGCCTCTATATCCTTTTTATAATATGGAGACCAGAACTGTTCACAGTACTCCACATGTGGTCTTACCACGGGTCTATACAAGTTTAACATAATTTCCCTGCTTTTGAATTCTATCTCTCCAGAAATGAACCCCAGTGCTTGGTTTGCTTTTTTTTATGGCCTTATTAACCTGTGAAACTGCATTTAGTCATTTTATAGAATCATAGAAAGGTTACAGCGGGAAGGAGGCCATTTGGCCCATCGAGTCCATGTTGGCTTTATGCATAAGCAATCCAGCTAGTCCCACTCCCCCGCCCTATCCCCGTAGCTCTGCAGATGTTTTCCTTTCAAGTACTTATCCAGTTCCCTTTTAAAAGCCATGATTGAATCTACCTCCACCGCCCACCCTGGCAGTGCATTCCAGATCCTAACCACTCTCTGTGTAAAAAAGTTTTTCCTCATGTCACCTTTGGGTCTTTTGCCAATCACCTTAAATCTATGTCCTCTGGTTCTTGACCCTTCTGCCAATGGGAACAGTTTCTATCCAAAGTGTCTAGACCGTTCATGATTTTAAATATCTCTGTTAAATCTCCTCTCAATCTTTTCTGTTCCAAGGAGAACAACCCCAGCTTCTCCAGTCTATCCACATAACTAAAGTCCCTCATCCCTGGAATCATTCTAGTAAATCTCTTCTGCACCCTCTCTAAGGCCTTCACATCTTTCCTAAAGTGCGGTGCCCAGAACTGGACACAATACTCCAGTTGTGGTCGAACCAGTGTTTTATAAAGGTTCATCATGACTTCCTTGCTTTTGTACTCCACGCTTCTATTTATAAAGCCCAGGATCCTGTATGCTTTTGTTTAACTGCTTTCTCAACCTGCTCTGTCACCGTCAACAATTTGTGCACATGTACCCCCAGATCCCTCTGTTCCTGTACCCCCTTTAGAATTGTGCCCTCTAGTTTATATTGGCTCGCCTCGTTCTTCCTACCGAAATGTATTACTTCGCATTTTTCTGCGTTAAATTGCATCTGCCACGTGTCCGCCCATGCCACCAGCCTGTCTATATCCTCTTGAAGTCTATCGCTATCCTCCTCACTGTTCACTACACTTTCAAGTTTTGTGTCATCTGCAAATTTTGAAATTGTGCTCTCTGCATCCAAGTCATTAGTATATATCTAGAAAAGCAGTGGTCCTAATACCAACCCCTGGGGAACACCACTGTACACCTCCCTCCTGTCTGAAAAACAACCATTCACCATTACTTTCTGCTTCCTATTATTAAGCTAATTTTGTATCCATGCTGCCACTGATCCCTTTAGTCCATGGGCTTCAATCTTGATGACGAGCCTATTGTGTGGCACTTTATCAAACGCCTTTTGAAAGTCCATATACACCACATCAACCGCATTGCCCTCATCTACTCTCTCTGTTACCTTATCAAAAAACTGTTATCAAGTTAGTTAAACATGATTTGCCTTTAGGGAAAGACAGCACGGATTTGTTAGTTAATCCACACTTGTCCAAGAGACTGCTAATTTTGTCCCGGATTATCGTTTCTAAAAGTTTCCCCACCACCGAGGTTAAACTGACTGGCTTGTTGCTGGGTTTATCATTACACCCTCTTTTGAACACGGTTGTAACATTTGCAATTCTCCAGTCCTCTGGCACCACCCCTGTATCTAAGGATGTTTGGAAGATTATGGCCAGTACCTCTACAATGTCCACCCTTACTTCCCTCAGCAACCTAGGATGCATCCCATCCGGCCCGGGTGACTTATCTACTTTAAGTACAGCTAGCCTTTCTGGAACTTCCTCTTTATCAATTTTTAGCCCATCCAGTATCTCAACTATATCTTCCTTTATGGAGACTCTGTCAGCATCTTCTTCCTTGATAAAAACAGATGCAACGTACTCATTTAGTACCTCAGCCATTCCCTCTGCCTGCATGAGTAGATCTCCTTTTTGGTCCCTCCTTTTACTGTTTACATGTCTGTAGAAGACTTTTGGATTCCCTTTTTATATTTGCCGCCAGTCTATTCTCACTCTCTCTTTGCCCCTCTTATTTCCTTCTTCACTTCCCCTCTGAACTTTCTATATTCAGCCTGGTTCTCACTTGTGTTATCAACCTGACATCTGACAAACGCCACTTTTTTCTGCTTCATCTTACTCTCTATCTCTTTTGTCATCCGGGGAGCTCTGGCTTTAGTTGCCGTACCTTTATCCTGTGTGGGAATGTACCTAGACTGTACCTGAACCACCTCCTCTTTAAAGGTTCCCATTGTTCAATTACAGTTTTGCCTGCTAATTTACCCGGGCCAGATCTGTTCTCATCCCACTGAAATTGGCCCTCCTCCAATTGAGTATTTTTACTTTAGAGTGGTCCATGTCCTTTTCCATAGCTATTCTAAACCTTATGATACTATGATCGCTGGTCCCTAAACGTTCCCCCACTGACACTTGCTCCACTTGGCTCACCTCATTCCCCAGAACTAAATCCAGTAATGTCTCCTTCCTCGTTGGGCCGGAAACGTACTGGACAAGAAAGTTCTCCTGAATGCACTTCAAAAATTCCTCCTCCTCTTTGCCTGTTATATTATTACTATCCCAGTCTATATTAGGGTTGTTGAAGTCCCCCAGTTATCACAACTCTATGGTTTTTGCACCTCTCTGTAATTTTCCTGCAAATTTGCTCCTCTATATCCTTCCCACTAGTTGGTGGTCTATAGAATACATCCAGTAATGTAATGGCACCTCTTTGTTTCTTAACTCTAACCAAATAGATTCCGTCCTTGACCCCTCCAGGACATTCTCTCTCCAGCACTGCAATATTCTCCTTAATCAATACTGCCACCCCATCTCCTTTCTTTCCTTCCCTATCTTTCCTGAACACCTTATATCCAGGAATATTTAGTACCCAATCCTGCCCTTTTTTGAGCCAGGTCTCTGTTATCGCCATAACATCATATTCCCATGTGGCTAATTGCACCTGCAGCCCTCCAACCTTTTTACCATGCTTGGGTTCACAGTGCACATGTAAACACACTATCTTAGACTTTCTTGTACTCTCTCTTAGTCTGGTCCCATTTACTATCATATTATTTCTTGCTCTAGTGCTATCTTTCTCTCCCAATCCTTTGTGCACCTTGCTTCTCCTTTCCAATGCTACATTCTGGTGCCCATCCCCCTGCCAAATTAGTTTAAACCCCTCCCCCTTAGCACTAGTGAACCTCCCCTTGAGGATATTGGTCCCAGCTCTGTTGAGGTGCAACCCGTCCGGGCCTGTACAGGTCCCACCTCCCCCAGAAGTGATCCCAATGCCCCAGGAATCTAAAGCCCTCCCTCCTGCACCATCTCTCCAGCCAAGCATTCATCTGCTCTATCCTCCTATTTCTATACTCACCAGCGGGTGGCACCGGGAGTTTTTTTTTTACTCGTCCATAGGATATGGGCGTCGCTGGCAAGGCCAGCAGTTATTGCCCATCCCTAATTGCCCTTGAGAAGGTGGTGGTGAGCCGCCTTCTTGAACTGCTGCAGTCCATGTGGTGAAGGTTCTCCCGCAGTACTGTTAGGTAGGGCGTTCCAGGATTTTCCTGGAACTTGCCAACGACGATGAAGGAATGGCGATATATTTCCAAGTCGGGATGGTGCGTGACTTGGCGGGGAATGTGCAGGTGGTGGGTGTTCCCATGTGCCTGCTGCTCTTGTCCTTCTGGGTGGTAGATGTTGCGGGTTTGGAAGGTGCTGTCGAAGAAGCCTTGGCAAGTTGCTGCAGTGCATCCTGTGGATGGTACACAGTGTGCTGGTGGTGAAGGGAGTGAATGTTTAGGGTGGTGGATGGGATGCCAGTCAAGCAGGCTGCTTTGTCCTGGATGGTGTCGAGCTTCTTGAGTGTTGTTGGAGCTGCACTCATCCAGGCAAGTGGAGAGTATTCCAACACACTTGTGACTTGTAGATGGTGGAAAGGCTTTGGTGAGTGACTCGTCGCAGAATACTCAGCCTCTGACCTGCTCTTGTAGCCACAGTATTTATGTGGCTGGTCCAGTTAAGTTTCTGGTCAATGGTGACCCCCCAGGATGTTGATGGTGGGGGATTCGGCGATGATAATGCCGTTGAATGTCAAGGGGAGGTGGTTAGACACTCTCTTGTTGGAGATGGTCATTGCCTGGCACTTGTCTGGTGCGAATGTTACTTGCCACTGATGAGCCCAAGCCTGGATGTTGTCCAGGTCTTGCTGCATGCGGGCACGGACTGCTTCATTGTCTGAGTGGTTGTGAATGGAACTGAACACTGCAATCATTAGCGAACATCCTAATTTCTGACCTTATGATGGAGGGAAGGTCATTGATGAAGCAGCTGAAGATAGTTGGGCCAAGGACACTGCCCTGAGCAACTCCTGCAGCAATGTCCTGGGGCTGAGATGATTGGCCTCCAACAACCACTACCATCTTCCTTTGTGCTAGGTATGACTCCAGCCACTGGAGAGTTTTCCCCCTGATTCCCATTAACTTCAATTTTACTAGGGCTCCTTGGTGCTACACTCAGTCAAATGCTGCCTTGATGTCAAGAGCAGTCTCTCTCACCTCACCTCTGGGATTCAGCTCTTTTGTCCATGTTTGGACCAAGGCTGTAATGAGGTCTGGAGCCGAGTGGTCCTGGCAGAGCCCAAACTGAGCGTCGTTGAGCAGGATATTGGTGAGTAAGTGCAGCTTGATAGCACTGTCAATGACACCTTCATCACTTTGGTGATGATTGAGAATAGACTGATGGGGTGGTAATTGGCCGGATTGGATTTATCCTGCTTTTTGTGGACAGGACATACCTGGACAATTTTCCACATTGTCGGGTAGATGCCAGTGTTGTAGCTGTACTGGAACGGCTTGGCTAGAGGCGCAACTAGTTCTGGAGCACAAGTCTTCAGTACTACAGCCGGGATGTTGTCAGGGCCCATTCCAGTCCCACTGTATCCAGTGCACTTAGCCGTTTCTTGATACCAAGTTGAGTGAATGGAATTGGCTGAAGACTGGTTTCTGTGATGGTGGGAATATCGGGAGGAGGCCGAAATGGATCAACCACTCGGCACTTCTGGCTGAAGATGGTTGCAAATGATTCAGCCTTGTCTTTTGCACTCAAGTGCTGGACTCCGCCATCATTGAGGATGAGGATATTCACGGAGCCTCTTCCTCCCGTTAGTTGTTTAATCGTCCACCACCATTCACGACTGGATGTGGCAGAACTGTAGAGCTTTGATCTGATCCGTTGGTTGCGGAATTGCTTAGCTCTGTCGATAGCATGTTGCTTCTGCTGTTTAGCATGCGTGTAGTCCTGTGTTGTAGCTTCACCAGGTTGGCACCTCATTTTTTTTAGGTACGCCTGGTGCTGCTCCTGGCATGCTCTTCTACACTCCTCATTGAACCAGGGTTGATCCCTTGGCTTGTTGGTAATGGTAGAGTGAGGAATATGCCGGGCCATGAGGTTACAGATTGTGCTGGAATACAATTCTGCTGCTGCTGATGGCCTACAGCGCCTCATGGATGCCCAGTTTTGAGCTGCTAGCTCTGTTCTGAGTCTATCCCATTTAGCACGGTGGTAGTGCCACACAACACGTTGGATGGTGTCCTCAATGTGAAGACGGGATTTCGTCTCCACAATACTGTCATGGACAGATGCATCTGCGACAGGTAGATTGGTGAGGACGAGGTCAAGTAGGCTTTTCCCACGTGTTGTTTTGCTCACCACCTGCAGCAGGCCCTGTCTGGCAGCTATGTCCTTCAGGGCTCGGTCAGTAGTGGTGCTACTGAGCCACTCTTGGTGATGGACATTGAAGTCCCCCACCCAGAGTACATTCTGTGCCCTTGCTACCTCAGTACTTCCTCCGAGTGGTGCTCAATATGGAGGAGGACTGATTCATCAGCTGAGGGAGGTAGTAATCAGCAGGAGGTTTCCTTGCCCATGTTTGACCTGATGCCATGAGATTTAATGGGGTCCAGAGTCAATGTTGAGGACTCCCAGGGCCACTCCCTCCTGGCTGTATATCACTGTACCGCCACCTCTTGTGGGTCTGTCCTGCCGGTGGGGCAGGACATACCCAGGGATGGTGATGGAAGAGTCTGGGACGTTGGCTGAAAGGTATGATTCTGTGAGTATGGCTATGTCAGGCTGTTGCTTGACTAGTCTGTGGGACGGCTCTCCCAATTTTGGTACAAGTCCCCAGATGTTAGTGAGGAGGACTTTGCAGGGTCGACTGGGCTGAGTAATCTGGAGATCACTACCTTTTGAAGTCCTGCTTCTTAATAGAATCATAGAATCATAGAAGTTACAACATGGAAACAGGCCCTTCGGCCCAACATGTCCATGTCGCCCAGTTTATACCACTAAGCTAGTCCCAATTGCCTGCACTTGGCCCATATCCCTCTATACCCATCTTACCCATGTAACTGTCCAAATGCTTTTTAAAAGACAAAATTGTACCCGCCTCTACTACTGCCTCTGGCAGCTCGTTCCAGACACTCACCACCCTTTGAGTGAAAAAATTGCCCCTTTGGACCCTTTTGTATCTCTCCCCTCTCACCTTAAATCTATGCCCCCTCGTTATAGACTCCCCTACCTTTGGGAAAAGATTTTGACTATCGACCTTATCTATGCCCCTCATTATTTTATAGACTTCTATAAGATCACCCCTTAACCTCCTACTCTCCAGGGAAAAAAGTCCCAGTCTGTCTAACCTCTCCCTATAAGTCAAACCATCAAGTCCCGGTAGCATCCTAGTAAATCTTTTCTGCACTCTTTCTAGTTTAATAATATCCTTTCTATAATAGGGTGACCAGAACTGTACACAGTATTCCAAGTGTGGCCTCACCAATGCCCTGTACAACTTCAACAAGACATCCCAACTCCTGCATTCAATGTTCTGACCAATGAAACCAAGCATGCCGAATGCCTTCTTCACCACCCTATCCACCTGTGACTCCACTTTCAAGGAGCTATGAACCTGTACTCCTAGATCTCTGTTCTATAACTCTCCCCAACGCCCTACCATTAACGGAGTAGGTCCTGGCCCGATTCAATCTACCAAAATGCATCACCTCACATTTATCTAAATCAAACTCCATCTGCCATTCATCGGCCCACTGGCCCAATTGATCAAGATCCCGTTGCAATCCTAGATAACCTTCTTCACTGTCCACAATGCCACCAATCTTGGTGTCATCTGCAAACTTACTAACCATGCCTCCTAAATTCTCATCCAAATCATTAATATAAATAACAAATAACAGCGGACCCAGCACCGATCCCTGAGGCACACCGCTGGACACAGGCCTCCAGTTTGAAAAACAACCCTCTGCAACCACCCTCTGTCTTCTGTCGTCAAGCCAATTTTGTATCCAATTGGCTACCTCACCTTGGATCCCATGAGATTTAACCTTATGTAACAACCTACCATGCGGTACCTTGTCAAAGGCTTTGCTGAAGTCCATGTAGACCACATCTACTGCACAGCCCTCATCTATCTTCTTGGTTACCCCTTCAAAAAACTCAATCAAATTCGTGAGACATGATTTTCCTCTCACAAAACCATGCTGACTGTTCCTAATTAGTCCCTGCCTCTCCAAATGCCTGTAGATCCTGTCTCTCAGAATACCCTCTAACAACTTGCCCATTACAGATGTCAGGCTCACCGGTCTGTAGTTCCCAGGCTTTTCCCTGCCGCCCTTCTTAAACAAAGGCACAACATTTGCTACCCTCCAATCTTCAGGCACCTCACCTCTAGCGGTGGATGATTCAAATATCTCTACTCGGGGACCCGCAATTTCCTCCCTAACCTCCCATAACGTCCTGGGATACATTTCATCAGGTCCCGGAGATTTATCTACCTTGATGCGCGTTAAGACTTCCAGCACCTCCCTCTCTGTAATATGTACACTCCTCAAGACATCACTATTTATTTCCCCAAGTTCCCTAACATCCATGCCTTTCTCAACCGTAAATACCGATGTGAAATATTCATTCAGGATCTCACCCATCTCTTGTGGTTCCGCACATAGATGACCTTGTTGATCCTTAAGAGGCCCTACTCTCTCCCTAGTTACTCTTTTGCCCTTTATGTATTTGTAGAAGCTCTTTGGATTCTCCTTTGCCTTATCTGCCAAAGCAATCTCATGTCCCCTTTTTGCCCTCCTGATTTCTCTCTTAATCTCTTTCCTAACTCCTTAAAATCTGCCTCCAGGACCTCATCCTTCTTTCTATCTATGTCATTGGTACCGATATGGACCACGACCTCTGGCTGTTCACCGTCCCCCTCCAAAATCATCTGCAGCCGCTCAGTGACGTCCTTGACCCTGGCACCAGGGAGGCAACATACCATCCTGAAATCACGTCTGCGAGCGCAGAAACGCCTGTCTGTTCCCCTAACTATTGATTCTCCGATCACTATTGCTCTCCTGTCCTTTCTTCCTCTCTTCCCCCACCCCTGTACAGTTGAGCCACCCATGGTGCTATGGTCTTGCCTCTGGCCGCACTCCGCAGAGGAACCCTCTCCCTCACCAGTATTCACGCTACACGTTACCCCACCAGCGAACAAATGTTATCTGTTTTTAATATAATGGGTCATTTGCTGGCTCTCTCTGCCTTCCGGATGTTTCTGCCTCTCTCTGTGTTTTTTTTTCTCTGTTTTTTTTCCCTGTTTGTTTTTTTGTTGAATGTGTATTCGGGGGTTCTGCAGATGACACCTCTCTGTCTGAACACGGTGATTGCCTTGGCAACGGGCAGTTGCAGGGGCAGTCTGTAAACACCATGTATTATTCAATATGTATAAATGCGTAGGCTTCAAGGAGATCCTGAACATTTACCTGAGGAAGGAGAGAATCTCCGAAAGCTTGTGAATTTAAAATAAAATTGCTGGACTATAACTTGGTGTTGTAAAATTGTTTACAATTGTCAACCCCAGTCCATCACCGGCATCTCCACATCATCACCAGTATTCAGAAGCGAATACTAGTTAGAGAGTGAGATGCCCTCAGGGGACTCCTGCACTACCTGCCTGGACCTCCTTGTCTGTTTGGCGGTCACCCAGTCCTTCTCTGCCTGCACTCTCTTAAGCTGCGGGGTGACCACCTCCAGAAACGTACTGTCCACGTAGCTCTCAGCCTCGCAGATGCACTGCAGTGACGCCAGCTGCTGCTGAAGCTCCGAAACACGGGAAGCGTCCTGGAGATCCCACATGGCACAGGATGTGCATTCGATGGGACTGAGGTGCCCTGCCATGCCTCCTATTTATTAGATTATTAACTAAACTTAACAAAAATAAATGAAAAGACTTCAAAAAAAAACTCACCAGAAAAAGAACACACCAGCTACCCACCAATCAGCTCCTTCCCTTGTGCTAACGGCCCCCTCCCGCTCTCCTTGGTTTTAATGTGTGCCCACACCTGACATTTATGGCTATGAAGTACCCAGAAAGCCAGTGTCTCTTTGAACCTATGGGGTGTGAGTGCCCTTTGCATTTTAAGACTCTGAAGTAAAGCTGTCCGATGTTCCCTAACGTTCTAACAGCTAAGCGGAGGGCGAACCTGAAATTTGCTGATTCCTAGAGGCCCAGAGGAAGAGTTATATAAACTTTTCACCAGTGGACAGCGGTTCAGCGTGTGGTTTACAACTAGCTTTACTACCGGTTCAGCCAGAAAATACTTTTCATATTAGAGTGGGATGAAATAGGAATGTGTGCAAATTGGCTGCCATGTTTGTTGACATTACAACAGGGAAAAAATTACTTCATTGGCTGTGAAGTGTTATAGGGCAACCTGAGGGTGTGAAAGGTGCTATATAAATGCTAGTTCGATTGTTCTTTATTGCTGGGGTATATTTCCACAAATGCTAGCTTCCATCTAGTACTTTGTCAGATAGTCATTGTTAATGTTTGAGGCTAGGTGGTGAGTACTGCAAAGCTGCTGTTGCGTGGGAGCATCACAGTGGAGCCCGATATATGCGCGCACACATCCGAGGCAGTACAAAGTCTGTTAAAGCAACGCAATGGGAGCAGTACACCCTGGATCCCCGTTCAGTGCATCACATTAGGAACTGTCTAAGTACAAGTGTACTACTGAGAAGTCACTTTAGGCAACATACAATGAAGCTGTGGCTGCACTCTGTGCAGAGCAAGTGGAACGGAAGCAATCTGGCTAAATTTACAATGTTCTCCATTGCTAGTGTGGCTACTAATGGGCCTTCTGGCTGAAATGTTAGACTTGGGAGCATGATGTGCAGCTGCTAATGTAATAACCTCGAGGGTAATTCCTTGGTATTTGCTGCACTTTATTCATGTTACAGAACATCAGAGAAGAACGTCCAAACATTGCGTCAGTGCAGGCAGCCATTATCTGGTTTAGTACAGCTTGACTAACCACTTCTTGTGCAGTTAATTTTAATGCTGTGTACAGGAAACTGAGCTGCTGCTAGTTATGAGATTGTGGTACAGGAGCAGATTCCTGTTTGTAATCTGGATTAAAAGGTCCTTTGAAATATCCCAGTTGAAACTTGACTGGTAGATTTCATGCTGTAAAATGGCAATAGCTGTGAAAATCTATCCTAATAGGAGGTTTGTGTGAGTATAATCACATAGTCAGCATCAAAACCCTAAGTAACTGCATATTTAGCATTTGAAAGGGAAGTGCTGGCAGCCTCTGCTCGGCAGTGGATAAATGCATGCACAGCCTGGTGTAGCACTGAGCCTTGCAGCCCAGAGATATTGCAGGCTCAGTGCCATAACTGTGCTGAGTTTACAATGTGGGCAGGGGAGTGGGAGGGACGGAGGTGGTTGGGGGGGTGGGGGTGGTGAGGTATAGAAAAAAGACTTGTGTAAATTTTTACTAACTAAATCACTGTACTTTGTAGTAATTCGTTGTGTGAAGCACTTTTAAGATGTTTCAAATGATAAGGCTCTGTGTAAATACAGTCATTTAATGTGATTGATGTTTTTTTCCCCCTTGTATGAAACTCCCATGCAGTCAATTTACAATTGATAGTTAGTCCATGTTCTTCCAAGTTAGTTCCAATATGTCTTGCATTGTTTTTCTCGCATCCCTTGGAAGAAGCATTGACCTGTATAATATGCAATATTCTTAGTACTTTATAGAGGAAAAACTTGACTAGGGAGTCTTCCTTCCTCTTTCATCATCTGTAATTTTCTCCTTTCACGCACAATTCACAGTGGATGAGAGGAGGCTAAGGAACCTGCTTTGCCTGACTGTTCTTCATTCACTCTGTGTACCCTCAGCACCTCACACACCTGCCCAGTAGGTAGACACTTAGCATGACAGTCACATGTCTCCAGGTGCTTTTATCCACAGTGCAGCCACCCATAGGCCTGCACTTCTCACTGGATCAGTGCTCTCTCACATATAAATTGATGGACTCTCAGATGAATTAGATCTACAAAAGTGGGTCCACAAATCTGTACCTCTGGTTCCAGCAAATTAAACGTAGGGAACCAGTCCTTCAGGTATTGCGCAGTGGAACGCCGCACACTGACACAAATTGGCACAGGCACCAAACGCATACGGTGGTGCATGTTGGGCCTAATGATCCCTTCGTGTCCCTATAATTTCTAATGTTATCAGGTTTCAATTGCAGTGCACAGCAATCACTCCCTCAAGACAGGAATGATTAAAACTGGCAAATTAAAGCTTCTCTTCCACTGAGCTGCAGTTACACCATTAACAGCCCTCAAAGTACCAGATCAAAGTCATTTCCACTCAGTGTTTCTTTGAGTTTTTAATGTGTGTTTAAACAGTGAGTCCCTGGTGATCTTGACTAGGGACTCAGCTGGCAGGAGTTGCTCAGCCTGGGCATGTGAGGGAGAGCTGAATTAACATTTTAAAGGATTAAAAAAAGGCTTAATCACCCTTGGGTTGCTGGTCACCTCTGCTGAAATTAAGTCTACTTCCTGTTGCTGTCAGGCTGAGAAACTCTCTGAAACCACTTCCTCTAATGAGTTGCTCACTGCTCATAGAACAAAAAATGGGCAGAAAAAAAGCACAGAAAAAAAATCCACTTTTTAAAAATTATTTTATTAAGCAGCCCCCTCCACCAAGAAAAAAAAAGCCTGATGGGATGGTCAACTAACCTGCCCCCAGATCTCTTACACCGTGCAAGGCACTAGGAGGGGCATGAAAGGTCAGTCATCAGCTACCTCACCATTTGAATCCCTCCATCAACATTTTACAGAAAGCACTTGGTCCCCTTTTGACAGTTGTTCAGTTTCCTGTTTTGAGTGGGTGGTCAGAAGAGGTGAGGAGCCATACACTGCTTGCAGGATTAGTACAACAAGCTTTTGCAACCGTTAACCAATAGATCCCTTTATTAAGGAAAATAAATTGGAGGAGTTGGTGTGAAAAGGGGGTGTGTTACAGTGAGCACAGCTTGAGCCCCGTCAGTGGGAAGCACCTGTGAGAAGGTGCCCAGGGAGGATGTGTGTCTCTGAGCAGGCATGCTTCCGAGGGAAGGGAAGAAAGATGATGGAGTATCCATAATTGAGGAAAGGTTAAAGTCGGGCTTATTTTTTTTAGAAAAAAGATGACTTTGAGATAATCTAATTGATCATTTCAACATTGAGGGGAATTGATAATGATAGAGGATGAACTCTCTGAAAGACTCAAATGTCACAGAACACAAGTTTAAAAATGAGGAAGTTAAGAATATGAAGGGACCTCTTTTACTCAAAGTGGAATAGAGTTGTGGAATAAGTTACCAGGAAAAAAATCACTATCTTTGGAGAGAGAAAGGATTAAGGAATATGGGAGATGCTAATATATGTTTGGTCCAATGATTTCTTTCTGTCCCTATAATTTCTTATGCCAATAGGTTTTAATTGCATTACTCACTGTCCAGTTGCTTATGTAATCATTGTGTTTTGTTTGAATCCAGGGGATGGATATGATGTCTGTGCAATCTGCCTGGATGAGTATGAGGAGGGTGACAAGCTTCGAATACTGCCCTGCTCTCATGGTAAGCCAATTCTGTTATTTATGTAATTTTATACACTGCAGGTGGTGGAAGATGTCTTGTTACTGGGGAACAGCAGTATGGCACTGCACACTGGGAATTATTGACATTCAACGAGAGTGAAGCAGGCGCCCAATGACCCGCAAGGAATGGAACCACAATGTGGGGGTAGATTTTCAACTTGCCACTGGGCATCAAGCTGACGTCGTGGATCGGAAACAGCCCAGCTTTTAGTCCCATCGAAATCAATGCAAATGAATATCGTGCGGTTTGTGTAATGGGCAGCTGATCCACAACACCATTCTTCCAAAAATTTACCCCGTCCCCTCTGAAAGCATTCCATGCAACGTGGAGATTATTTTCAGAGTGAAAATAATACAAGTACAACAATCTCTTATTCTGCCCCTCTGTCCAAACATGACTGGCTCCCGGTGTCCTCCCTCTGATGAGGAGTGAGAATGCAGGTGAATGAAATATTGGACATTAGAACTCGAGAGAGAGGCTTTAGTGAGCAAATGCACTGTTCAATGTGGTACTGAGGCAGTGGAACAGGAGTGTTCCAGTTAGCTGATCTTGGCTGGGGTAACAGTCCAAGTGCTAAAGTTGGTCTCAGCACCCCTGGATAGTGGCACAGAAAAATATGTTGTGGCTCCTGCTTCTGGTCACTATCCAGCAACTCCTGCAGAAAAGTGAATGTGTGGACAGGCGAGGATAGGACTGGGCTCAGCTGTGATGCCCTCCTTCATTACATTGCCGAGTAGCGCTGATTGGCTTGGTTCACACATGAAGAATGAGCACCTAGCGAGGTGTCAGATTGCAGACCAAAGCTCTGCCTCTCTGGGGAGGGGGATCCTTTGGGTGGGGTACTAGGAGTGGCTGAGTACAGGAAGTTCATGGCTTTATTGACAAGGAAGCCATTCGGCTTGGCTTGGCCTGGCCTGACTTGACCTGACGTGACCTGTAGAGGTCCTGACTGTACACATGAAAAAAATTTGTTTGACAAATTTATTAGAGTTCTTTGAGGAAGTAACAAGCAGGGTGGATAAAGGGTAACCAGTAGATGTATTTGGATTTCCAAAAGGCATTTGATAAGGTGCCACATAAAAGGTAACTGCACAAGGTAAGAGCTCATGGTGTTGGGGGTAATATATTAGCATGGATAGAGGATTGGATAACTAACAGAAAACAGAGAGTTGGGATAAAGGGGTCACTTTCAGGATGGTAATCAGTAACTAGTGGGGTGCCGCAGGGATCAGTGCTGGGCCTCAACTATTTACAATATATATCAATGACTTGGATGAAGGAAGCGAGTGTACTGTGGCCAAATTTGCTGATACAAAGATAGGTGGAAAAGTAAGTTGTGAGGAGGACACAAAGGGCTCGATTTTACCACCCGCTATCGGGTGCGTTTTCCATGGGGGGGCCCCGAAAATCGCGAAATCCAGGAGCGGGACCGGATCCCGCCTCGATCCCGCCCACTTCCAGGTTCCCTGCTGACGCGCCGGCGTGCGCGCACAGCCCCCGCTGGTGGGAATCCCGCAGGCAATTAAAGCCAGCGGGATGCCACTTGACAATATTTAGTTTGGTATTTCAGGTCATTAACTGACCTGATTAAGGGACTATGTGGGATTTTGGAACAACATGGGACTGTTTCCCACACTGGGGGAAACACTCCCAGGTCGAATGGACGTGTTGAGCTGTCAGCCTGTGGCAGCTGCAACGGTCCATTTGACAGGTGGGGGGGGGGGGGTGAGACCCTCACCCATTGCAGGAGGCCACTCTGTCACTTGGGACAAAGTTTGGCCTCCACCATCCTCCTCCTGACAGTCAAAGTCACCAACCTGCACACTTACCCCAGGGTCCGGAGACATGTACCTACCTTGCGGACCCCCTCAGATGTACATCTTGCGGATGGGGGCCGCCGTAGCTGCAGTCATGACCTCCTCGGAGGGCGAACAGCATCACCAGCCACACCATCCACGCCGTCCACCTCTGAAACGTGGAGCTCCACAACAGAGTGCTGTGACACATCCACCTGCACAGCAGGAGGGAGGGCTACCGCAGAGAGAGATGCGTCGCAGAGGGCACTACCCTCGCCACAGGTTCCACAGACCGAGGCTCAGCCTCCTGGACATCTCTGAGCAGCAGTCCACACGGAGGCTCAGAGTCACTCGACATGTAGCCGTGGACATCTGCAGCCTCTTTCATGCCGAGCTGCTCCTGGCTGGCCCGTGCACCACGTTCCTATCTGTCGCTGTCAAAGTCACCACTGCCCTCCCGAACTTCCAGGGTGCAACCGGGGACATCGCCGATGTCTCTCAGTCGTCTGCGCAGAAGAGCCCTGCAAATACACCTACACCCACTCTGCAGTGACACAATGGGTGGCATCAGTGGTGGGTCCTCATAGTGATACCCAGGAGCGGGCATTATTGCACAAACCGGACAGGATTCGCGAGGACATGGCAGTAGTGGTGCCAATATAATGCGTGATGTGAGTTGTTCTGAAATTCAATATAAGTAACAACCATGACAAACCCTCAAACACCCTTGTGCATCCCCTTCATGCTCACGACACGTTTGCCTTACGCTGCCTACTGCACATGTGTGATGCATGCCCTGTGGCTGCAGCACAGGTGGTGGCAGGTTGAGTGAGGCTGGCCGTGAGAGAGATGCACGAGAGGGTGAGTATGGGATAGAGCCATGAGATTGTATGAGGATTGGGTTGAGTGGTAGTGGCAGGATGAGTACTGGCGAGGTGAGTAAGTGCAGGTAAGATGAGGATGGGGTTTGAGTGGGTATGAGGGGTGATGTGACAGAGTAGTGTTGGCAGTGCCGAAGGAGATGTGGGGTGGGGGCAGTGATGTGGCAGATGGAGTGTAGGGGAAAGACTACGTGTACTCACTGTGGCTGATCTACTGAGGTCATTGAACCGCCTCCTGCACTGTGTGCAGGTGGGCGATATGTTGGTGGCGCAGGTGACCCCCTCTGCCACCTCGAGCCAGGCCTTCCTGGTGGCGGAGGCGGGCCGCTTCCTCCAGGAACCAGCCGGGGCTCCGGTTTCTGACCATTAACCTCTGCCCCTGAATTAGGGAGTGGGTGTGGAACCAGCCGCGATTCCTGCTTCTGACCATTTAACCTCTTCCGGAAATGCATGCGTGTGGTCATTGGCTAGGGACTGTGTTTGAGCTTAGCTGTTTACCCTCCATGGGTGACTATGCTGCCAACACCCCTGTGTAGGCTCACACATGAAGAATAGCCACTTGGGCTAACCATGTCCGTGGAACCCAAACGCCAGCAAAAGTCAACGTCTTCAGGAGAGGAAAGTAGTGAAGAAAAGCCAGTTAGCAGATTGTTCTTGGGGTTAATGACTATCCATCAATACGAAGCTCCCTCAAGGTGTTTACCTGAGTAATTCCTCCAACCAGTTTTTTATATCCTGCTGATATAATCACTGACAGAACAAATTTTTAATCAACAACAGATGATAAAGGCTCTGTCAGTGAAATATGTATAATCCAATCTTTGAAGGTTTTTTTTGGGACGGTAGAAGACCCATTTTTCCCTATGCCTTTGTATCTGTGTGCCATCTTTGGTAGGGTTAGCTTGTGACCCTCTGAAGTGGCCTTGGGGAGGTACCAGAACATGGTCTAGGCTTGGATTTTCTGCTGGTTACTTTCCCCTTGCTTTGAGCAAACACCTGACCTGTATTCAGTGGCATGGTTCCAATCAGCAGCTCCACCCCTTAGCAACTGGTGTGATGATCCCCATGTTGCGTTGCTCCAATCTATCAGTGTTTCCTCTCCTCCATTGCAGCATTGACAGCACTTACAGTGCTCTACCGTCACCCTGGATTAAGATCCTTAGTCTATATGACTTAGTTCCACTCTGGGCAATGCATTTTCCAGTTGAGGGAACACTACAGCAGAACCTGATGCAGCCATTTATAATGTGTTCAGACTGCCCTAATAAAACCGTTCAGTGGGCAGAGTGTAGAATCCATTCAAAGCCCACCTGAGTGACTTCTAAATCACTTGCCTGCTCCCCGTAACCCATTTTCTTAGCGTACTTTTTTTTAAATAACAATGCTATTGTCAAATGATTTGAGTTGTGTTTGTCACTGAGTGGAGCAGAAACCAATGTTATTGGCTGAAAAACGGTTTATTGACTATGTGACATGGAAAGTAACCTAAATCATGTCTTTGGAAAGCATACGTCCAATTTTCCGGATCTTTGTGTGCTCTTAGCAACCACCAGAACCACCAGAATTGTCTCTGCCTCCACCAAATGTACCAAAGAAAAGACTTCATCAGACTTCTGAGTTACATGTTCCCAATATTGTTTCATGGATTATCTTCTGCATCCAGCCATTCACCGCATATTGTCCATTTTAGCAGGACCACAGAAAAATCCAAAAGTGCAGTGAAGAAGTGGGCTTCGAAATAATCTGCATTTGCTGTTTTTGCTTATCCAAGTAATACTTCATCAACAAGTTGAGGGAAGCTTTCCTGTCAATCAGATGATCTGTGTGCAAATTATAATTTAGATGGAAAAATGTACTGAGCACTCTGATACTGAGGATACGGGACAGACTCTCTCCTGCTGTAGCTCTGGCAATCACTCCTTCAGCTTTCATGCTTGAATCCTCACCGTGTACCTTGGTTGAACTTTATTTTTAATTAAGAAAACCAGAGTGAAGGGCCAAGGCCAATAGTGCAGACACTAGGAAAGTTGAAAAGAGTAGGAGAGGACAAAGTAAATGGAGACGAGGTGGCTGGGTGATACCAGGCTTGGATTTTAAAACCCTAGGAAGAGAAGACTGAAGGAGGTAAGGAGCTTCATATTTGGGAAGCCCTGGTAAAGAATGAGCTAGGCAGTGGGAGACCGTGAGATGAGCCTTGACTTAGGCACAATGAGGAGGGAGAATGTGCAGGATGGAGTATTTAGAACTTGGGGAATAAAAGAGGAAATCTCTGGGAAGGAATAACTTTATTAATATTGATTTAAAATGGAGAGAGAAAGGAAAAATGGCATTGTGGACTAGAGTGGAGACCAGCTGTTTTTGTACCTTGTCCTGAAGTTTGCGAAAGGAGTTGGAAGAGCTGCCCCAAATTTGGGAGCACAATTGAAGCCTTGGATAGAGAGTTAACAAGTTTTAAAAGACAAATGCTTTGCACAAAAAGAAAACACAGCTTCCTGGAGGCAGCTTTAGTGCTGGAGAAGATGTGGAAGTTCTGTGTGAGATCAGTGGAGATGGTGAGGCCAGGAGTGTCAATAGATGAAGGACTGGGGATGGAATCCTCAAAAGTAAGACGTGGGACTTGTTGGATGGGCTTGGGAGAAATATGAGGAAACTGTCTTTGAAGAACTTAGGAACATAGGAACAGGAGTAGGCCATTCAGCCCCTCGTGCCTGCTCCGCCATTTGATAAGATCATGGCTGATCTGTGATCTAACTCCATATACCTGCCTTTGGCCCATATCCCTTAATACCTTTGGTTGCCAAAAAGCTATCTATCTCAGATTTAAATTTAGCAATTGAGCTAGTATCAATTGCAGTTTGCGGAAGAGAGTTCCAAACTTCTACCACCCTTTGTGTGTAGAAATGTTTTCTAATCTCACTCCTGAAAGGTCTGGCTCTAATTTTTAGACTGTGCCCCCTACTCCTAGAATCCCCAACCAGTGGAAATAGTTTCTCTCTATCCACCCTATCCGTTCCCCTTAATATCTTATAAACTTCGATCAGATCACCCCTTAACCTTCTGAACTCCAGAGAATACAACCCCAATTTGTGTAATCTCTCCTCGTAACTTAACCCTTGAAGTCCGAGTATCATTCTAGTAAACCTACGCTGCACTCCCTCCAAGGCCAATATGTCCTTCCGAAGGTGCGGTGCCCAGAACTGCTCACAGTACTCCAGGTGCGGTCTAACCAGGGTTTTGTATAGCTGCAGCATAACTTCTGCCCCCTTGTACTCTAGTCCTCTAGATATAAAGGCCAGCATTCCATAAGGCTTATTGATTATTTTCTGCACCTGTTCATGACACTTCAATGATCAATGTACCTGAACCCCTAAGTCCCTTTGGACATCCACTGTTTTTAACTTTTTACCATTTAGAAAGTACCCTGTTCTATCCTTTTTTGATCCAAAGTGGATGACCTCACATTTGTCTACATTGAATTCCATTTACCACAGTTTTGCCCATTCACCTAATCTATCAATATCCCTTTGTCATTTTATGTTTTCATCTACACTGCTTACAATGCCACCAATCTTTGTGTCATCGGCAAACTTAGATATGAGACTTTCTATGCCTTCATCTAAGTCGTTAATAAATATTGTGAATAATTGAGGCCCCAAGACAGATCCCTGCGGGTCTCCACTAGTCACATCCTGCCAATGTGAGTACCTACCCATTATCCCTACTCTCTGTCACCTTTCGCTCAGCCAACTTCCTAACCAAGTCTGTACTTTTCCCTCTATTCCATGGGCTTCTATCTTAGCTAACAGCCTCTTATGTGGGACCTTATCAAATGCCTTATGGAAGTCCATATAAATAACATCCATTGACATTCCCCTGTCCATTACTTTAGTCACCTCTTCAAAAAATTCAATCAGGTTTGTCAGGCACGACCTACCTTTCACAAATCCATGCTGGCTCTCTCTGATTAACTGAAAATTCTCGAGGTGTTCAGTCATCCTATTCTTAATTATAGACTCCAGCATTTTCCCCACAACAGATGTTAGGCTAACTGGTCTATAATTCCCTGGTTTCCCTCTCTCTCCTTTCTTAAAAAGCAGAGTGACATGTGCAATTTTCCAATCCAGAGGGACAGTTCCTGAATCTGGAGAACTTTGAAAGATTCTAGTTAGGGCATCTGCAATGTGCTCACCTACTTCCTTTAAAACCCTGGGATGGAAACCATCTGGTCCTGGGGATTTGTCACTCTTTAGTGCTGTTATTTTCTTCATTACTGTTGCTTTACTTATATTAATTTTATTGAGTCCCTGTCCCCGATTCAATATTAGTTTTCTTGGGATTACCAGCATGCTATCCTCTTTTTCTACTGTAAATACTGACGCAAAGTAATCGTTTAACATGTCCGCCATTTCCCCATTGTCAATGACAATATCCCCACTTTCAGTTTTTATGGGGCCAACACTGCTCCTGACCACCCTCTTTTTCCTAATGTAACTATAGAAGTTCTTCGTATTGGTTTTGATACCCCTTGCAAGTTTCTTTTCATACTCTCTTTTTGTAGCTCTTACTATCTGTTTTGTGACCCTTTGTTGATCTTTGTATCTTTCCCTTTCGCCAGGATCTGTGCCATTTTTTGCCTTTTAGAAAGATAACTTTAGAAAAGATACTGATTGCTGCATTGAAGGGCACGGAGGATATCCAGAAAACATGATTCAGGCATTATCATAGAATGATACAGCATACTGGATGGGACTGGAGGGTGTGATATCTAACGGAAATTTGTGAATGTTGAGTGCAGACATCAGCAAAAGTGTGGATAGGATTGGCTGCTGAGTGAAGGAACAGAGTGGGAAAGGCAAAAGAATGAGTGGTCCATTACTTAATGCAGTATGGTTTGAGAGGACAGTATAACATCTGTTTATTCTCGTTTTTAATCAAGGACTTCAAAAAAAAATTTAATTTTTAAAAAATTCTTGCCTCCTCCCCTTAAGACAGCGACTTTTGATTGGGCTAGAAAGGCTATTGAGGCTTGAGAGGGTGCAAAGCAGATTCACGCGGCTGCTTCCGGGTGTGAGGAAATAGAAATACGAATAAAAAGCTTAAAAAAGTCATTTTTTTCTCTCGTTAGAACAATGCAGATTGTGGAGTGATATGATAGAAGTGTTTAAAATGATGAAAGGGTGGAACAGGATTGCTGGAAGCAGCATGTTTCCAGTCATTAAGGGACCAAGAACGAGGGGCCATCGATACAAGATTAAATGTAAGAGATTTAGAACAGAGGGCAAGAGGAACTTCTTCACAGAGAGTTGTGAGGCTGTGGAATTCACTGCCAGGGTTGGTGGATGAGACAGAAACTATGTCAACATTCAAGATTAGACTGGAGAGGTAGATGAAGGGATATGGGAAGAGGGCAGGTAAATGTGATTAGAACTGTTTGTTCGCGTGGAGAGTAAACGCTGACATGGACTGGTTGGGCCAAATGGCCTGTTCTGTGTTGTAATATCTATGTATTTCTTCTGCATGCTATCCTTTTCACTAAATTGTTTCTTATTTGTATATTTATCTCATCTATTTTTTCCTTCTCTGCCTGCTCTTTCTGGTTGCTTTCATTTTCCCTGCCCCTTCCTTCCTTCCTAGTTTAAATGAGTTAGAAAAGGCTTGTATGGGCAGATGACACAAAACTTGGAAGTGTAATGAACAGTGAGGAGGATAATGATGGACTTCAAGAGCATATAGACAGGCTGGTGGCATGGGTGGACATATGGCAGATGAAATTTAACGCGGAAAAATGCGAGGTGATACATTTAGGTAGGAAGAATGAGGCGAGGCAGTATAAACTAGAGGGCACAATTCTAAAGGGGGTGCAGGAACAGAGAGTTCTGGGGGTATATGTACACAAATCATTGAAGGTGGCAGGGCAGGTTGAGAAAGTGGTTAAAAAAGCACACATGATCCTGGGCTTTATAGATAGAGGCATAGAGTACAAAAGCAAGGAAGTCATGATGAACTTTTTATAAAACACTGGTTCGGCCACAACTGGAGTATTGTGTCCAGTTCTGAGCACTGCACTTTAGGAAAGATGTGAAGGCCTTAGAGAGGGTGCAGAAGAGATTTACTAGAATGATTCCAGGGATGAAGGACTTTAGTTACGTGGATAAACTGGAGAAGCTGGGGTTGTTCTCCTTGGAACAGAAAAGGTTGAGAGGAGATTTGATAGAGGTATTCAAAATCATGAAGGGTCTAGACAGAGTAGATAGAGAGAAACTGTTCCCATTGGCAGAAGGGTCAAGAACCAAAGGTGACATATGGAAAAACTTTTTCAGGTAGATTCAATCATGGCCTTCAAAAGGGAATTGGATAAGTACTTGAAGGGAGAAAATTTGCAGGGCTATGGGGATAGGGCGGGGGAGTGGGACTAGCTGGATTGCTCCTGCAGAGAGCCGGCGCAGACTAGATGGGCCGAATGGCTTCTTTCTGTGCTGTAACCTTTCTGTGATTCTATGGAGAGTGATGCTGAATGAGCCCATCAAAGGTTGGATTTGGTTGATGGGTCCTGTGCACAGTTGTTCAGTCAGCTTGGCTCAGTTGGTAATATTCTCGCCTGAGTCAGGAGGGAGTGGGCTCACACCCTGCTACAGATTTGACCATATGGTCTAGGCTGACTCCCCAGGACAGTACAGATGGAATACAGCACTGTTAGATGTGTATCTTTCAGATGAGACTTAAACTGGGGCCCCCTCTGCCTGCTCAGTTGGACATAATACAGTTCATGGCAGTATATTTGAAGAAGAGCAGAGTTCTCCCGGTGACCTAGCCACTATTCCTTCCTTGGCCAACACATAAGAGATTCTCCAGTGATTCATTTATCCCTTTGTTGTTTCTTGGACCCTGCCGTGTGCAAATTGGCAGCTAAGTTTGCCGACATAACAACGGTGATTGCACTACAAAAATCAAATACTTTGTGATGTCTTGATAATGAATTACACAAATGCGAGCTCTTTAGTCTCAGGTGATTTAATTGGAGGCTCTGCCTTTTTAATGAGCTGTTTTTCTCCCACCACCCCCCCCCCCTCACCTCCCACAGCATACCACTGTAAATGTGTGGACACTTGGCTAACACAGACCAAAAAAACTTGCCCAGTCTGCAAGCAGCGCGTTCTGCGTTCAGCTAATGACTCCGAGTCCGAGTCTGATACGGACAATCACCCAGAAGATGATGAACGGCACTCAGAACGCACGCCACTTCTCAGGCCATCCTCGTCCACCGCCACTCAGTCATTCGGCTCCATGGCTGACTCCCTTACGCAGCACAGCGGGGACCGCTCATCTGGGTCCAGTGAGGACGGTTACAACGGTGCCCACACTGAGGGGGAGGAAGTATCAGGCTACAAGCAAGAGGGTCAAAGTGGTTCTGCAAACGCCACAGGGCCTGGGTCTGAGTCCAGCCTCTATCCTGGGAATGTTTTCAATGTGTAATCAGGAATCTCTGGCTTTATACTGATCTTATTTCTGTAAAACTACAATCATTAATGTGTGACTCAAGCTCCACCAGGGCTTTATTTAGGATTTGTTTCGGGCTCATTTTTAAAAAAAAATATATTTTTGGTGCGAACAGGGTGGTACTGCTGTTCATGCACACCGGTTATTACTTTTGGTTTTGATCATTGGAGCACCAGGGCTGGTTTTGTAACTTTACATTGGCATGTCACACAGTGCCGACAGAACGGAAACATTTTCAACTTTCTGTAACCAATGGACATTCCATAGGGGGCACAGGGAGAGGAGAATAGCAGCTACAGACTGCAGTGGGATATCTCTTGTTAAATACCAGTGTAAAGTAGCATTTCTGTCCTTAGTTCTGTAAGAAGTGCATGAATCAAGCAACCTGGCTCCCGGAGCCCCTTGCTATTTTCTGCACTGTTCCTGTTCTGAGTTGTATCATCCTTTCCCTGCAGACTTATACCATTGCGTAGAAGTGAGCTGCTCTCACTTCCTGTCTTCTGAGCCCCCTGCCACCCCCCACCAAGAAAAAGACCTGGGTATATGTATATGTATATATATATATATATATGCTTCCTTAATGTGTAGTAGAGAGCTCCTAATGGTTGGAGTCTGTACACAGAAGCATCTACAGGTCGTGTACTCCTGATACTCCCGAGACCTTCCAGAGTCGCCCCGGGTGGCATCGGGAGTTTGTCTGCCAATATATTTGTACAGTTCTCTTTTGTATAGTACACTTTTTGTAAGCATGCTCACCAAGCTGTTCTTGTTTGTTACAATCGTGCAATTAACTGAAGAGGCAGTTGGTACTAAATTGTGATCATGCTGGTGATGTTGACCAGAGGCCAGCCAAGAAAGTTTGCAAATGAAATTGGGTGGGTGGGGAGGGCCCAGAGTCAAAAAACCACTGAAGAGGTGCAGCCCTTGATGTTCGGAGTAATCTCTTACTTACCCAGTTTTCTGCTTTATTTAGCTGCATGTGGCTAGATCCTGGTTTAAAAAAGAATGTAACAAAACAATGTACACCTAGAAATGAGGGGCACTAGATCTGAGCCTGTGGGCTCTGGTTTCGAGACTGGTACTGCTGATAATCTTTTACCCTGTGGGAATGAGTGCCTCACACAGACAATAAATGTGCACAAGTAAGTTGAATGACTCTGGATAATCAGCTGCAGCACCCTGCTACACTATGACTGTCCCAGGGCCCAGTCCTCAGGCTGAGCTGTCAGCTGTGTGGTATTGACCCCAGTGATGTTTCGTGGGGCATTTGGTTGTATCTTGTGTTGAGGCACTGGATAGTGAAGGATGGGAAACTGTGTAATGTCACCAGTACAGTACTGTGCTGTCATTCCAGCTTTCAAGAACCCTTTTCCAGATACACCACTAGAACCAGCAATCATCACTGTGCCCTTTTACTGAGCGTTTACACACACAGATCTACGTGCCCTTTTACTGAGCGTTTACACACAGATCCACTTGTCCTTTCACTGAGCATTTACACACAGAGACTCGCACTCTGACCAATTTTTGTTCCTTTCTTCCCTCTCTGCCTTGTTGCCAGCTCAGTAAAATAAAATTAATATCGAAAGGTTGATGTTTTGAAATCTAGAATTTCCTTTTCTGTTTAAATTTGGTATGTAGCTAAATGACCTGACAAGTAACTCAGACAGGAAGGAGCATGTTTATGTAAAAATTTCTGCAATGTTTGGACATGAGCAGTGGTGTCGATCCTTCACTGCACCTGGCTCCTCCGCAATATAACTCCCAGCTTAAAGAAATACAAACAAGTGAGAAGGACGGGCAGGAAAAGACCAGCCGCTCCATCAAGCCTCAAGCATCAGGACTACAACAACAACTTGCATTTATATAGCGCCTTTAACGTAGTAAAACGTCCCAAGTGATTACTTCCCCCTCCCTTTGCCATCTAATCTCCTGGGTGAGGTAAAAAAACAGAAGAAGCAACCCTGGACCAAAGAGGAGGGAAAAAATTGGAAAAGGAGATTTAGTGAACCTTGGTATGAATGGAAAAGCCATTGTGTCCTGCTGAATAAATCTATCAAACAGGGGAAATACCTAATGCTACTCACAAAGCCTTGTGATATGACTGCCTTGGGCTATTAAAATAAAACTTAAAACGTGCTTTGAATATTAGAAATAGAAGGTGCTGTTATCAGCCTTGTGCTGTGATCAACGCCTCTGTCTATGACAGTTACTGGTAATACTGCTGGCCTCACCGGTGCCCCGTGTTCGCGCTCTCACTATGTGTAAAAGTGTTTGCGGTTCCTGCTACCGCATTCACCATCTCAGCTGCCCCTTGCAAAATATAGCTGAATCCTGCCTGTGTTTGAGCGATATTGGTAGGAGCTTGGGACCAAGTTAGACACCTGCCTGTGCTTGGGCACTGATGCAAGCACGGAGGGAGGTGGTAATCGATTGGAAAAACTGGAGGTGGTGAGCAAAGAGAAAATGATAAAAGGAATTGATAGAGTCGATACAGAGAAACTATTTCCTGTAGTGGGGGAATACAGAACAAGGCCTTTTAGGAGTGAAAGCAGAAAGCAGTTCTTCACACAAAGGGTAGTAGGAATCTGGGACTCCCTTCCCCCAAAAGGCTGTGGATGCTGGGAGTCAATTGAGATTTTCAAGACTGAGATCGATAGATTTTTGTTGGGTAAGAGTATCAATGGATATGGAGCAAAGACAGGTCATTTGAATTGAGGTATCGATCAGCCATGATCTAATTCAATGCCGGAACAGGCTCAAGGGGCTGAACGGCCTCCTCCCAGTCCGAAGTAGAGGAAAAGTGGTATTGCTGTGTATAATGACACCACTGTGAATGCCAATCTCATTTTTAAAAATAAACCTGAATCAGGTTGAGATTGTAGAACATGTTGGTAGTGGGAAAATCTCTCTCTCTTTCTTTGTCCCAACCACCCTAAAGAAATTTAACTCTGACTCAATCTTTGGTTTATCTCCAGGGGATTGGCAGGCAGCACTGTTAATACATGTCATTAACTGTATTTTTTTATGACGGGAAAAATAAACCCAGGTAACATTGGTTTAAGCTGCATTGTCTGTTCCCATGGACATGGAGGTTTTTTCTCATTTTGTTCTGGCTGCAAATTAAGAGGTGTCTCTCTGCGTTTGTGTCATTGTGTGTGTCTGTCTGTGTGACTGTCTCTCGGCGCGTGTGTGTGTCTCTGCACGTGTCTGTATGTGTGTGTGGATGGAAGAGGCCAGTGGTACTGTATATTCTTGAGACATGTCTTTGAATCACAAGCTGTTGCCAACAAATTCCACTTCACATGTCTTTGTAGCACATGTTAATTGTTCAATGTACCGTTTAAAGCCTCAGCACAACCTTATTTCAGAATGTTACAACCCAGCACTACATTGGACACTGGGTAACAGGACCTGGCTCAGGTTTGCATAAGGAGTTTTGTACAATCAGCATGCAAACAAAGTTCTGGCTCAGTACATTTATGCAAAATTGATACAGAATGATCTGCCTCCAGACCCTTCCCTTGTGGAATTTCAGTGGAAAAAGTGAGACGTGGTTTTCCACAGGGATCAGTGCTGGGACCACTGTTGTTCACCATTTACATAAATGATTTGGACTCGGGAATCGGAAGTACAATTTCAAAATTTGCGGAGGACACCAAATTGGCGGGTGTAGTTCATACTGAGGAGGACTGTGACAAAATACAGGAAGACATTAATAAACTTGCAGAATGGGTGTGTAATTGGCAAATGAATTTCAATATAGAGAAGTGTGAGGTGGTACATTTTAGTAGGAAGAATAAGGAGGCCACAAACTGCTTGGAAAATAAGAGTCTAAATGGGGTAAAGGAGCAGAGGGATCTGGGGGTACAGATTCACAAATCACCAAAAGTAGCGACGTAGGTTAATAAGGCCATAAAAATACAAACCAAGCACTGGGGTTCATTTCTGGAGGGATAAAATTCAAAAGCAGAGAAGTTATGTTAAACTTGTATAGAACCTTGGTTAGACCACACTCGGAGTACTGTGAACAGTTGTGGTCTCCGTATTATAAAAAGGATATAGAAGCACTGGAGAAGGTGCAAAAAAGATTTACTAGGTTGATACCAGAACTGAGAGGATATACTTAGCAGGAAAGGCTGAACAGGACTGGGCTCTTTTCTCTAGAAAAGAGAAGGCTGAGGGGTGACCTGATAGAGGTCTTTAAGATAATGAAAGGGTTTGATAAGGTAGACGTAGAGAAGATGTTTCCACTTGTGGGGGAGACCAGAACTAGGGGCCATAAATTTAAGATAATTACTAATAAATCCAATAGGGAATTAAGGAGAAACTTCTTTACCCAGAGAGTGGTGAGAATGTGGAACTCGCTCCCACATGGAGTAGTTGAGGTGAATAGTGTAGATGGATTTAAGGGGAAGCTCGATAAACACATGAGGGAGAAAGGAATAGAAGGATATGCTAATATGGTTAGATGACGTAGGGAGGGAGGAGACTCGTGGAGCATCAACACCGGCATAGACCAGTTGGGCCGAATGGCCTATTTCTGTGCTGCACGTTTTATGTAATTCTATGACTGTGGAGTGGTTTGGCCTCAGCTGGACTCAACTGTAAATTACTTTTTGCTAAAAATTGGACAATGGCGTTACAAGCACGCTTTCTGTTCGTGTTATTAGCCCATACCACTACCCTATGTAGCAATCATCACACAGACCAGAAGATATTTGGTTTGGTCCCAGGTCACCGCTGAATCAGCTGATCTCGGGAAGAATTGGCCCCTGCACTCCATTTGATTAGGAAAAGGGAAATCAGCCAGGGTTCCCACCACTGATCGCCATCCAGTGATCTCTGCTGGTCTATGCGTGCGTTTGTTGGGTGATGCCCTCAGGGTCAAATAATCTGCCAGCACTCACTATCTCAGCTGCACAATAAAAGTGACCACTTGAGTGAGGTACTGGGGGTCAGCTGGTGTCTACAGAGCAGGGGGGGCAGCTGGTGCCCATAAAGCTGGGGAGGGGGGTCAGGGTCATCTGGTGCCCATGGAGCTGGGGTGGGGGGGTCAGCTGGTGCCCATGGAGCTGGGGGGGGGGGGGTGGTAGCTGGTGCCCATGGAGCTGGGGAGGGGGGTCAGGGTCAGCTGGTGCCCATGGAGCTGGGGTGGGGGGGTCAGCTGGTGCCCATGGAGCTGGGGGGGGTGGTAGCTGGTGCCCATGGAGCTGGGGGGGGGGGGGTAGCTGGTGCCCATGGAGCTGGGTGGGGGGGGGGGGGGTAGCTGGTGTGTACAGAGCAGGGGGGGCAGCTGGTGCCCACAGAGGTGATCAAACAAATAAAGCGAGTGCACTCTGGTATTTTATATTGATTTCTGCTGTCGCACTCACAAGCCAGGAAGTAGAGGACATTGAGGTGGATGTTGGAGTAACGCTCCTGCTGAAACAGTGCTGTACCTCCCATCTAACATAGTCCCTGCTGAGTCACTTTAATAAATTTACAACATGTATGGTATAAAATACTTTGTGGATAATTTCATGTTTTTATTATGTAATTTTTAAGGACTCTTTAACTTCAAATATAATTTCAAAGATGTAAAATCTTTCCATTAAACATTGGACAAAGTGACTGTTACTGGTCTTGTTTGCTTTACAAGTCTTTCTTTCTTTAGCTCAGAGCCTAGTAATTATAGAATCAGTGAGTTGATTCCAGATGGGAATCTGTTAGCTGTGGCCCAGTGGGTAACATACTTGCCTCTGTATCAGAAGGTTGTAGGTTCAAGGCCCACTCCAGGGACCTGAGTACAAAATCCAAACTGATACCAGCACTGAGGGAGCACTGCACTGTCGGAGGGTCAGTACTGAGGGAGCGTCGCACTGTTGGAGGGTCAGTACTGAGGGAGCGCTGCACTGTCGGAGGGTCAGTACTGAGGGAGCGCTGCACTGTCGAAGGGGTAGTACTGAGGGAGTGCTGCACTGTCGGAGGGGCAGTACTGAGGGAGCGCCGCACTGTTGGAGATACCATCTTTTGGATGAGATATTAAACCGAGGCCCTGTCTGTCCTCTCAGGTGGAGTTAAAATATCCCATGGCCACTATTCGACAAAGAGCAGAGCAGAGGAGTTCTCCCCGGGATCCTGACCAATATTTATCCCTCAACCAACACCTAAAAACAAGTTATCTGGTCATTATCACATTGCTGTTTGTGGGATCTTGCTGTGTCCAAATTGGCTGCTACATTTCCTACATTACAAGTGACTAACTTCAATGGTTGTGAAAGGCGTGATAGAAATGCAAGTTCTTTCTTTTTATAGGAAGGCCAAGAGCTCAAATCTTTTTTCTCTCCTCCTCCTCCCCTGAAGTTGATGACTCCTTGGGAGGAAACACTCGCCAGGGCACTGGGTGCCCTCCACTACCTCATCCAAGTGCCAGTGCAGGCCCACTAGTTAACGGTGCCTGAATTAGGGTCAAATTTCATTTTATTATATAGG
Source organism: Heptranchias perlo (assembly GCF_035084215.1). NCBI lineage: Eukaryota > Metazoa > Chordata > Chondrichthyes > Hexanchiformes > Hexanchidae > Heptranchias > Heptranchias perlo. The sequence continues at coordinate 29,356,113 of NC_090359.1, read as the reverse complement.
ATTCCAAGATTTTTATCAGTATTTTGGGGATTGCATTCCACGCTTATGTCCCCTTTTTCATGAAAACCAACCACTAACCAGTGAAATTGACTGTTCTCCATGAGTCAGCCGGTTTGTTGATTGGTGGGCGGGAATAGCCTCACAGACCAGCCTGATCCCGTCCTCACCTGATCTTCAAACAGGTACACGTTGTAAAAGGAATCAGTCGGCAGAGTGGGGACCCTCTTCCTAATCCAGTGGCACCAAAGCCATCTGTAGTCATTCGCCACGGCCCTGGCTGCTGATCATCTGATTCAGCACAGACCGTGGATCTAACATGGGACTTTGCGAATCTGTATGGCTCAGTACCACATCTGTGCCATTAGGTTTGCTCTGATTTTTATTGGCCTCATTAAGTGAGGATGGGATTGAGCTCAGCTCTATTGCCTTTTTTGCAGGAATATCCTACTAGAAAATCTTTTTGATGCTGACACTTGATCTAACAAATACAGAAGTGCTACTGGTCCCATATGCTGCATCTATCATTGGAAGCTGGTGCCTGGTGTGAGGTTGCTCATAGCCAGTCTGTTCTAGTTCACACAGCTTAGTTTTTTAAATTTTTCTCTTTAATTTTCAATTTTCAATCCTTGGTTCAAATTTTCTGCCCTCCTCTGAATGCAATGACTGTTGCTGGGTTACAATTCCAGGCCATCAGGTGCTCTCCCCCAATTGCCCATTCTACATGTATAAAGCTAGGCAGTGACCATCACTGACCAAGCCTGATTCTGTTCTCATTCAATATTCAACCCACTTGAACTTATACAGAATTCTTTACATCAGAAAATGTCAGAGCATTTCATAGTGCGGAGAAGAAAATGCACAGAGTGAAGGAATTTGCCACGGTAGGGTGAGGAGACCTTGGAGGCATTTGAATGTGAGGACAAGAATTTGGAAATTGATTCAAAGAGCCAGGGTACAAATCCTGTAATTCCCCAATTTAACAGCATCATGGGACCATAAGGAGTGGAGAGGTACAAGGAGAAGCCATGATTCATGCTTCTGGATGATGTTGCTAAGGGGGCAACATACAGATGATGAAGAGTACACTTGGGAAGGACCCTTAAGTGGTAAATGCGTGAGTAAGGGAGGAGAAACCATTGAAACAAGTAGAATTAGGAGAGAGCAATGCCATGAGGGTATGCTACCAAGAATAGATTTTGAAGGACTGAATGATCAACAATATCAATGGGGACAGTTACCAAGGGTGTTATTAGTGACATTGATCAAAGCAATCTCTGTCCTGTGGATGGAACAGAACCAGATCTCAAACAGGGAGTAATAGGAGAGCTGGATATGAAGATGTGAGGTAACAATGTGTTACTGGACTTCAGAAAGATTTGAGGTAATCTCCATTTTTAAAGTAGGTTTTCCCAGAGGATTGTTTTGAAAGAGGTAGAGATAATGTTGAGGATAGAGTCAGCTTGATGTAGCAGCAGAGGGCCAAGGAGAGGAAGCTGAGAGGTGAGGAACTGGTGGGCGTTGTGGACAAGATGAGCTTGATGAGGTCTGGGCAAGATATGAAAAACTGAATTAAGGATGAAGTTGGGATTACAGTTTGGAAGATGGAAGGAACGAGAGATCAGAATTGAGTTAGGAAGGAGACAGATAATGAAGCAGTCCATTCTGCATGCAACAAGACCTGGACAACATCTATGCTTGGGATGATAAGTGGCAATATCCTGGCTATACAAGTGTCAGGCAATGACCATCTCCAACAAGAGAGTCTAATTACACTTGATGGTAATGGCCTTGACAGTCAATGGCATCACCATCACATACCGGCCATTCCCTTATTGTCGCTGGGTCAAAATCCTGGAACTCCTGACCTAACAGCACTGTGGAAGAACCTTCACCACATGGACTGTAGCAGTTCGAGAAGGTGGCTCACCACCACCAAGGGGTAACTAGGGATGTGCAATAAATGCCAGCCTTGCCAGCAACACCCACATCCCAGAATGAATATGAAAAAAGATCCACTACTGCAAATGGCCTTGATCGTTGGACATTAAGTTCACCCAATTTAGAATGTATGAAGAGAATGGAAAGAGCAGAGAGGGAGAATGGAGGAAGATGGTTAGTAGTGGAGAATGGGAGTTCAAATTGTTTCTACTCTCCAGGAAGATTTAGCTAGAGAGGAAGCAATGGTCAATTTTCAGGTAATCAAGCCAGATCTGACAGTCTGATTATACACCAGGTACATTCAGAATTACAGCCTTGAGAGCATGGTAGGGGCAACAGGGCACAGGGTGTGTAAGTGCCTGGCAGCCTATGTAACAGCACTGTAGGTGAAAGGCAGTATGTGGCAGTGATTGACAGAAAGGGTGAGCTGTGCAATAGGTTGTGACCAGAGCAGGATATGTAACAGGTGAAAGGCAGTGTGTGGCTCATTTTCACTTTCCTTGCTCTATTCTTAGGTGAATCACTCAGTATAAGAGGTACTTGTAAATTTAAATATAGCCCAGGTTCCCACTTGTAGTGACACCAGACCAAACCTTTGATTTAATTCTCACTCCTGTATTTTTTCAGATTATGAGAAACAACTGTTAGCAAATTTGTTTTGTCATTTTTCCTTTAAAACTAATTTCTTTTTAAATAAATTTGCTTGATGGCCATGTCACCAGAAGTATTCAGTTTCCAGCTGTACCAGATATTTCATTTGTCCAAGAACCACCCATTGGTGCAAAACCAAACCAGTTGTTAGAGATTTATTGACACCAGTTACACTTCATAGAAAAAGATTGTTTGCAAATCTCTAACCAATGGCAACTATCAATCAATCAATTTGAACAGAACTCAAGCATCATCCAACAGAGGGACATTTGATAAGAAAAAAAGTGAACACAACTAGATTTTGCATTTTTAATTTTTCATCACGAAAGGCATCAACAGTACAAAAGTGAGACATGGCAGCAGGCAACATCCTGGTAAGGGAGACAAAGCAGCATCTTCAGTCTCGCTGTAGCAACAACAACCAGCACACTGCCAAAATGGAACAGAGCGATCAAAAGCCACTTTTTGACAAGTGTTCAGCCATGTCAAATGCTCTCTTGTTCATGCAGCCGGCAGGCTCTTTAGATGATCTTGCCTCCACTATAACAAGTACTGAAAAAAAGGAGAAAAAAGGTAGTATGCAAAGCAGTTAACAAACACATGCTACTTTATAGTTCCCCATTATGCCATTAGGGTGGTACAGTACCAAACAAGCCACATTTCCCCATAGAGAAATATGGAAAACGACTCCTGCTGTCAGTGTGACCCAGCCTCTTACCCCACCAGAACAGTGCAAGTATCAATCACCAGGGTCCACTGACAGAACCTCCCCCACACCCACACTGGAAATATGGAACAGGAAAATAGGCTGATTTTTTCCCCACTGCTTAACCTAGTTGTAGCATTATTATCACTGACAAATTGGTGATATCTTCCTGCACTTAGTTCTGGATAGTCCATTTAATGCTACGCATCCTAATGGAAAGGAAAGATTAATTACTTTTGGTATTGAACAAGTCCATAAAGCAGCTGTAACAGGCCTAAAGGCTTCCAGAATATTCCCCTCCTGTCCTGAAGGGCATAGTGCCACAGATATCAGCAATCCTCCAATAGCCAGCTAAAGAGTGAAGAAATGCACGATTAGCAGAGTGAGGCTCATTGCTGTTGTCATCTGATGTCCATGCTTCCTTAGGAGGCCAATAGAAATCGGGAGTAGGAACCAGCACTGATTCTTACCCCCCCCCCAAACCACAGGGAACCCCGATCATAGAAACCCCCCCCCCCAAACCACAGGGAACCCCGATCATAGAAACCCCCCCCCCAAACCACAGGGAACCCCGATCATAGAAACCCCCCCCCCAAACCACAGGGAACCCTGATCATAGAAACCCCCCCCCCAAACCACAGGGAACCCCGATCATAGAAACCCCCCCCCCCAAACCACAGGGAACCCTGATCATAGAAACCCGCCACCCCAAACCACAGGGAACCCTGATCATAGAAACCCCCCCCCCAAACCACAGGGAACCCTGATCATAGAAACCCCCCCCCCAAACCACAGGGAACCCTGATCATAGAAACCCCCCCCCCCCCAAACCACAGGGAACCCTGATCATAGAAACCCCCCCCCCAAACCACAGGGAACCCCGATCATAGAAACCCCCCCCCCAAACCACAGGGAACCCCGATCATAGAAACCCCCCCCCCAAACCACAGGGAACCCCGATCATAGAAACCCCCCCCCCCAAACCACAGGGAACCCCGATCATAGAAACCCCCCCCCCCAAACCACAGGGAACCCCGATCATAGAAACCCCCCCCCAAACCACAGGGAACCCCGATCATAGAAACCCCCCCCCCCAAACCACAGGGAACCCCGATCATAGAAACCCCCCCCCCAAACCACAGGGAACCCCGATCATAGAAACCCCCCCCCCCAAACCACAGGGAACCCCGATCATAGAAACCCCCCCCCAAACCACAGGGAACCCTGATCATAGAAACCCCCCCCCCCAAACCACAGGGAACCCCGATCATAGAAACCCCCCCCCCCAAACCACAGGGAACCCCGATCATAGAAACCCCCCCCCCCCCCAAACCACAGGGAACCCTGATCATAGAAACCCCCCCCCCCAAACCACAGGGAACCTCGATCATAGAAACCCCCCCCCCAAACCACAGGGAACCCCGATCATAGAAACCCCCCCCCCCAAACCACAGGGAACCCCGATCATAGAAACCCCCCCCCCCAAACCACAGGGAACCCCGATCATAGAAACCCCCCCCCCCCCCCAAACCACAGGGAACCCCAATCATAGAACTTCCCCCCACCCCGTGAACTCTGCTAATTGCAACTACTGCCTGACAGTTCAGCTAATTCAGCACAGAACCTTCCAGCCTATGACGAATTGTATGATTAAATACCTCCTTTCTTAACAAGTTCACTTGTTCTTGTGACGTGTCGGAAGCAGCCACACACTTTACTGTTGAAAAGATATAAAAACAGGAGGCCATTCAGCCCCTCGAGCCTGTTCCACCATTCAATTAGATCATGGCTGATCTGTATCTTAACTCCATTTACCCGCCTTGGTTCTGTAACCCTTAATCCCCTCACCCAACAAAAATCCATCAATCTCAGTTTTGAAATTTTCAATTGACCCCCAGCCTCAACAGCTTTTTGGGAGAGTTCCAGATTCCCACTCCCCTTTGTGTGAAGAAGTGCTTCCTGACATCACCCCTGAACGGCCTAATTTTAAGGTTCTGCCCCCTTGTTCTGGACTCCCCCCCCACCAGAGGAAATAGTTTCTCTATCCAACTAACTCATTTAAAATCACCTTAAACACCTCAATTAGATCAACACTTAATCTTTTACACAAGAGAATACAAGCCTAGTCTGTGCAACCTGTGCTCATAATTTAATCCTTTTAGTCCCAGTATCATTCTGGTGAATCTGCACTACATCCCCTCCAAGGCCAATATATCCTTCCTGAGATGTGCTGCCCAGAACTGAACACTACTCCAGATAGTTATAAAACTATGGTCAGACCCTAATTTCCACCCTGTTATATTCCAGCCCCCTTGAGATGAAGGCTAACATTCTATTAGCCTTTTAAATTATTTATTTATCTTACATGTCCACTAGCTGTGAGTGATTTCTGTGTTTGAACCCCTAAATCTCTGCTCCTCTAGTTCCTGGCTTCTCACTATTTAGATAATAATCTGATTTATCACTTAGGTTCACAACTCCACCTGCCACAGTTTTGTCCACTTAATCTATCAATGTCCCTTTGCAACTTTCTGCTCCCGTCCACAGTATTTACTGTGCTGTCAGCAAACTAGAATAAATGGCTCTATTCCTTCATCTAAGTAATTTATAAATATAGTGAAAAGCTGGGGACACCACTAGTCACATCCTGCCAATTGGAGTACATACCCATTATCGCCTAACCAATTCCCTATCCAAGCCAACAGGTTGCCCCTAATTCAATGTGTTTCCATTTTCCTGAACAGTCTCTTGTGTGGGACCTTATTGAATGCCTTCTGGAAATCCATATAAATATCCATAGACACTCCCTTATCTACTAGATTAGTGAACACCTCAAAAAATTCAACTAGGTTCATTAGACTCGACTTACCCTTTACAAATCTATGCTGGCTCTCTGATCAGCTCATATCTGTCCAAGTGCTCAGTCACTCTGTCCCCAGTAGATTCTAGTAACTTCCCCACAACAGACATTAGACGAATAGGTCTATAATTTATGGTTTATCTCCACTTTTCTTAAATAATGGAGTGACATTAGCAGTTTTCCAATTCAAGGGGACAATTCCTGAACCAAGACCAACACATTTACAATTTCCTCACCTACCACTGGGGTGGAAACCATCAGGTCCTGGAGATGCATCTATCTTGGATTTACACTCACTGGAGTTTAGAAGAATGAGAGGAGATCTTATTGAAACATACAAGATTCTGAGGGGACTCGATAGGGTAGATGCTGAGAGGATGTTACCCCTCATGGGGAATCCAAAACTCAGGGGCATAGTCTCAGAATAAGGGGTTGCCTGTATAAGACAGAAATGAGGAGGAATTTCTTCTCCCAGAGGGTCGTGAATCTTTGGAATTCTTTACCCCAAAAAGCTGTGGAGGCTGAGTCATTGAATACATTCAAGGCTGAGTTAGACACATTTTTGATCAGCGAGGGAGTCAAAGGATATGGGGAAAAGGCAGGAAAGTGGAGTTGAGGTAAAAATCAGGTCAGCCATGATCTCATTAAATGGCAGAGCAGGCTTGAGGGGCCGAATGGCCGACTCCTATCTCTTATGGTCTCATTATTTTCTCTATTACCATTTTTTTTTTAAATGGTGTATTAAATCCAGTAAGTTCCTCCTGTTGATTTATTTAGTTTTTCTTGTATCTCTGGTACTTTTCTCCTCCATGAAGACCGATACAAAGTAATTAGTTGGCAAGTCTGCCATTTCCTTATTTTCAATTACAATATCACCTGTGTCTAATGGGCCCACATTACTCTTGCTCCCAATATAAATTGTAAAAACCTTTAGTGTTGTCCTGGAGATCCCTCAAGAGTATTTTCTTGTATTTCTTTGTGGCTCTTACCACTTTGTATCCCTTTGCTGTTCTTTATATCTCTCCCAGTCTGCAGGATCTCCTCTGATCTTTGCCTTGGTATAATCCCTTCTTTTTAGTTTTATACCAGCTCTCACCTCTTGTGTAATTAAACAACCTTGATTAACAAGTGGAGCTCGTGCCCTTTTAGGGGTCTGGGCAGGTCTTGTATTCTACCAAATACCTCACTATTTATAGTTTTATCCGTTAATAGTTCTACCCAGTCTATTGTGGTCAATTTCAGCCTTACCTAAATTTAAAACCTTGGTTCTAGTGATGCAATTCTACATTACTGGCTGCTGAATGGAGTCTCGTTTATAGAATCAGATTTTGGTGCTAGCAGCCACTAAATTTACACATTACACTTTTGTCCCATGATACCTCTGAAGCACCTTGGGAATGCTTTTTCTACATTTTAAAACAAAGGACCTATATAAATGCAAGTTGTTGTATTACTTTAATTTTACATGAAAAATATTGCATCCAGTTCAGCAAATGCTACAGATGCTCAAGTTAGCTTCATCTGTTGGTTTATTGTCATTGTCAAAATCCTGCAACTCTCCACCCTTGGCACTTGGGAGCACCTTTACCACAGACAGCAGAAATTCAAGGCAGTGGCCCACCACCTTCTCAAGGACAACTAGGGATGGGCAATAAATGCCGGCCTTGTCAGCAACACCCACATCTCCAGAATATTAAAAAAAGAGCCAGCCATGTGTAATATGCAATAAAAACCTAGCCATTGATTTTATTGAGGGAGACACACCTTGCTCAGGTCATGCAACAGTGCAATCCATGCCAGTGAAGTGTATTTTATCAGTGAAATTTCTTTAAAAAGTTTGCAGTACATCTACATTTCGGCAAAGGATGAGTTGCTCAGATAGCTACAAGTTACAGCACAATTGCATTTGTAAGTAGTGAGTCATGAGAAAACCCAAAGAGAGTCAAGCAGGCCAGGGTACTTGGCAATATGGCCAATTCAAAATTAGAACTTACCTTTGTTAGATTTGCTGATTGTTGCACTGCAGGCCTCATCATTTGGTGCAATGCACTTAGACTTTATATCAAGGAAGCAATCACAGTGGAGACAGTCTCTGACGACAGTATACTTCCTACTTCCTAGTACTATCCCGTTCTGCAAGATCGGTGCCCGATTTTCTCCAATCACAGCCTTAACCTGTTCGGGCTGTAATACACAAGAGGTGATACAAGTCAATAGGCATGAAGACTAGAAAACCAACCACCACCCATATACACCCCCCAGCTACTTAAAGGCTCAGTAAAGTAATCCAGTGGCAGTCTCCCAGTAAAGTAATCCAGTGGCAGTCTCCCAGTAAAGTAATCCAGTGGCAGTCTCCCAGTAAAGTAATCCAGTGGCAGTCTCCCAGTAAAGTAATCCAGTGGCAGTCTCCCAGTAAAGTTCTTTTTGCAAGTTCCATGGAATGAGTTTGCTGTTAATTTTCATGTCATTTTACACACCCCATCTCAGCTATGTCTGAAATTAACCACCTTTGTTTAGGGCTTGAACTACAATCTTGTCACCCAATAAATAACGTCATCCAATTTGCTGCTCAATCTCAAACAGACAAGTTTCTCATGTTCAGGTTTTACTCCCTATCTGACTTTTTCATGGTCTAATCAGGCTTAATTTAAGTGCTACCTTTTTGTTCAAAACATATATGCCAAGATTTGAAACAGGTGTACAGGGCACAATTTCAAAATATGCAGATGAAAAAACTTGTAAGTGTAGTGAACAGTGAGGAAAATAGTGATAAACTTTAAGAGGACATAAGCTGGTGGAATGGGCAGACATGTGGCAGATGAAATTTAATGCAGAGAAATGCAAAGTGATACATTTTGTCAGGAAGAACAAGGAGAGGCAATATAACTAAATGGTACAATTCTAAAGAGGATGCAGGAACAGAGACCTGGGGGTATATGTGCAGAGGTCATTGAAGGTGGCAGGGCAGGTTGAGAAAGTGTTTAAAAAAAGCACACAGGATCCTGGGCTTTATAAATAGAGGCAGAGTGTACAAAAGCAAGGAGGTTATGAAGAACCTTTATAAAACACTGGTTCGGCCACAACTGGAGTATTGTGTCCAATTCTGGGCACTGCACATTAGGAAGGACGTGAAGGCCTTAGAGAGGGAGCAGAAGAGATTTACTAGAATGATTCCAGGGATGAGGGAACTTCATTTATGTGGAGAGACTGGAAAAGCTGGGATTGTTCTTCAGAGCAGAGAAGGTTAAGGGGAGATTTGATAGAGGTGTTCAAAATTATGAGGGGTCTAGACAGAGTAGATAGAGAGAAACTGTTCCCATTGGCAGAAGGGCTGAGAACCAGAGGACACAGATTTACAGCAATTGACAAGAACCAAAAGGTGACATGAGGAAAAACTTTATGCAGCGAGTTCTGATCTGGAATGTGCTGCCTGAAAGGGCGGTGGAGACAGATTCAATCGTAGCTTTCAAAAGGGAATTGGACAAATACTTGAAGGGAAAAAAGTTGCAGGGCTACAGGGAAAGGGACTAGCTGGACTGCTCTTAAAGAGCCAGCTCGGGCTCAATGAGCTGAAAGGTCACAGCACAGAAGGCCATTCTATGATTCTACAGATGTCAAGATTTGAAACAACATATTCCAGACAAGGCCTACAGTGCCATACAGCATAAACAACTGCTGGAAAACAGAACTTAGGACCATTCAACATGAACTGCTCCAGGGGTGAAGAGCCACTATCTTGCTGAAAATGCTTTGCCCCCGGAAGTGCTGGGGTACGATTCCATAGATGCTAACAACCCTCTGCCACCTCACACACATGGGAATTCTTCACATAATGAGTGTTTGCAAGCTATTTGACAACGATGGCATCACACTGCACTGATCTTCCACTCTCCAGTAGGAGTCACTGGTCAGTGATCAGAAACGTGAACCAGTCATTGGCTTATATGCAGTAAAATTTATTCTGCCCAGCTCTCAAATAATGATCCCCTTAGTCCCACCCCCAAGGATTTTGCTTTTACCCTTTTAGTTTCTTCCTTCAAATAAATATCCACATGTACACTGATGACACCCAGCTCTGCCTCACCACCTCAACCCCTCCACTGCCTCTCAATGTCAGACTTACCCTGACATCCATTATTGGATGAGCAGAAATTTCCTCCAGTTAAACACAGACAACCAAGGCCATTGTCATCAGTCTCTGCCACAAACCCTGTTCCCGAGCCATTGACTTCTTCCTTCTCCCTGGCCAATATCGGAGGCCGAACCAGACCAGTCACAACCTCGGCGTCTTATTTGACCCTGTGCTGAGCTTCCGACCTCATATCCGCTCCATCACCAAGACCGCCTACTTCCACCTCTAACATCACCCGTCTCCACCCCCTGCCTCAGCCCATCTGCTGCTGAAACCCTCACCCATGCTTTTACCTCCAGAAATTGACTATTCCAATGCTCTCCTGGCCGGCCTCCCATCTCCACCTCTCTCCCCTCCTTTAAGATGCTCTTTAAAACCTGCCTCTCTAACCAAGCTTTTGGTCACCTGTCCTCATGTCTCCTCCTTTAGCTCGGTGTCAATTTCTGTCAGATTACACCACGGTGAAGGACCTTGGGATGTTTTACTACCTTAAAGGAGCTACACGAAAGTTGTTCTTTCCTTTTGGAAGCTCTTATGGATTCTGCTTCAGCACTTTTTCCTGATAGGACGTGCCATAAACTAAATGGTCAGTGTAAACTGTTCTTTTGGCAATGATATTAAATTTATGCTCTTTAGCTCCTGGCTCACTGACCAATGGAAATTGGAAAAAAATATTTACTTTTTTTTTTAAAAACCCCTCCAAATTTTGAAGCTGCATCAGATAGTCTCGACCTTTTGTCCAAATGGAGAGATCATTTTCCCTCATAACTAAAGCCTCATTCCTGGTATCTCAGTGAATCTCTTCCACACTCTCTCCATGGCCTTGACACCCTTCCTAAAGTGTGGTGCCCATTACACAGCAACACTAATGGGACTAACCTCTGATTTGTACAGGTTTAGCTTTTTAACTCATCCCAATTTCTAACTTGGGATAACATATGCTTTTTTTAAAAAAAACTTTAAATTGACTAGTCTTCTTACATTTAAAGATTTCTCTACCTGGATCCCAAGTACACTCTTAAGTATTCCCATTTAGTGGATATTTCCTTATTCAAACTCCCAAAATGCATCACCTCCCATTTCTCTACATTAAAATGTAATTGACCTCTATCTGACCAATCCATCTCCGAGGTCACTTCAGTTAACAATGCTTTCTTTTTATCTGCAAATGCTGCTACACCCCTAGTCCCAGATCATTTACACACACCACTGTTTAAATCTTTCCCATTGACCATCATTTTTGATCCTTTAACCCACTCCCTATCTGTACACTCTCAATCCCTTTAAATAGCAGGCTCTACTTTTATTAACAAGCCTCATATGCAACACCTCACTTTTGAGTATCCACATTGACAACATTCACTGCATTTCCTTCATCAATAGAGGAGTGAGGAGAATGTTTTGCACCCAGAGGGTGGTGGGGTCTGGAACTCTCTGCCTGAGGGTGGGAGAGGCAGAAACCCTCAACTCATCTGAAAAGTACCTGGATGTGCACCTGAAGTGCCGTGACCCACAGGGCTACGGACCAAGTGCTGGAAAGTGGGATTAAGCTGGGTGGCTCATTTTCAGACAGCACGGACATGATGGGCTGAATGGCCTCCTTCTGTGCCATAACTTTGTATGAATACACTTATTTTCTCAAAGAATTCAATTTTTTTTTTAAAAAGACACCACTTGCCTTTTAAAAATCCATATCTTTCTAGTGGAGCTAATTTGATCCCATATTGTGGCACTCAGCAATGTGAGGCTGACTGTTCATCCCCTTTTTGAAAGGGGGAGTTACATTAGCAACCGTCTGATCCTTGGATAACTTCCATACCCAAGGATGTTTAGACTATTGTGGTCAGAGACTCCGCTGGTTCTCAACGTCCCTCAATGTTCTAGGATTCAGCCACCCGGTCAGGGGGCAAGTAGTAAGTGTTAAAATCCTCTAACTATTATAAGACAGACATCCTTTCCTGCAGCTATATTAGAGGCTCAAATAGTCTGTTGCCTCCCAGGTGCCAGAGTAAGGAACAGAACAGAACAGGTGGAGAAGATTCCAGAAGAGAACAGCAAGCAGCCCCATGTCAGTTCACAATGGAACTGATGACAGGGAAGGGCAGAGTGGAGTTGACATTAGATTAGAAAGGACCTCCAGGGTAGTAATTGCAGAATTATTCCTGACACCACACACTAGGTCAGTGAGGGAGTAGATTAGATGCATCAACTTGTGGCTGAATAGAGTGTGAAGGAGAAAAAAATCGCTCAGCACGAGGGGTGGGTTAAGTATAGCGACGCAATCTAAAAAAGCTAGCTTGGTGGCAGAAAATTGAGTAATTTCTTAGGGCAGACGGAGTAGTAGACAACAAGTATCATAAAAGGAAAATTTATTGATTCACATCTGTCTGGGTAAAGAAATAAGGGATCTGCTACCATATTGGGAGCACATCATACACCACTGAATAATTCAAAAGAAAACCAATGAGATTTGTAAGCAATTGAGAGATTTTCAGCGGTAACAGTTGTAATTTGGTGGGAATCTGACCCTGCACCTGTAAATGATAATCAGAAGAGTCATTTATAAAAGCACCTCAAACAGAAAAACATCCCAAGGCGCTTCATAGAAGCGTAAATCAGACAAAAGTCAGCACGAAGCCAAAAGGAGACATTAGGAGGGGTGACTAAAAACTTGGTCAAAGAAGTAGGTTTAAGGAGGGTCTTAAAAAAGGAGTGAAGAGTTAGAGGTTTAGGGAGAGAATTCCAGAGCTTAGGGCCTAGACAGCTGAAGATACAGCCACCAATGGTGAGGCGAAAGTTGTGGGCGATGCACAAGAGGCCAGAATTGGACGAGCGAGGAGATCTCAGTGGGTTTTAGGTCTGAAGAAAGTTAGAGATAGGGAGGGGCAAGAACAATTGTGGATGAGAATTTTAGATTTGAAGACAGGGGCCAGCAAGGACAGGCCAATAGATGAGGGGGGACAGGAAACGGGCAGTAATTTTGGATGAGGTTCTGAAGTCACCAAGTTCCCTGAGGAATATCCACTGTCCCCTCCTCATCCACATGATGCCCTTTGTGGCATCCACAGTACATGGCATCAGCTTCCACATGTACACTGATGATACCCAGCTCTATCCCGCCACCCTTCTCTCTAGCCCCTCGACCATGTGTCTCAAACTCCATAGGCTCTCCATTACAGAGACTGCCTTTCATCTCCAGTGTCACCCACCTTTGCCCCTACTTCAGCAACCCTCAAACTATGCCTTGACACCTCAAGACTCCAATCGCCCATGAAATAACTTGCCTTTATACATAATCTCTCATGACCTCACAGCATCCCAAAGTGTTTCATAGCCAACATCTTACCTTTTGAAGATGTAGTTACTTATAATGCAAAACAGCAGCCAACTGGATCAAAGTCTCAAACAGCAATGTGATGAATGACCGATAATCTGGTTTTTTTTTTAAAAAAGTGATGTTGGTTGAGGGATAAACATCAGCCAGGACACTAGTGAACTTCCCCCTACTCTTGTTCAAATAGTGCAGTGCGATCTTTTACATCCCACCTGAGGGGGCAGACGGGGCCTTTTATTTATCCCATTGCTCTACGCAAACCACATCTCCCTCCAACAGCGACTACAGCTCATTGGCTGTAAAGCACTTTGGGACGTCCTGTCATGAAAGGGACTGTATAGATGCAAATTCTTTTTTCCCTGTTTGGCTTGGCCATACAATTTTCTTTTAAACTTAATACCTCTGAAGCACATTGGGACATGTGTATGTTAAAAGGTACAGCCCATCACAAATGCCATGTGTTCAACCATCTAGGGTCTAACCTCGGATTCTGCATCTTTAGGTAAACGCAAAGTGTTGTTGATCACAGCACCCAGAACTGGTCACAACCTGGGGACTCTCCCTGGCCCAGACAGCAAGTCACTGTCCCTTTTCCTACACAGACTCAATTGGTTGTGTATCCATCACACTGATAAGTGGCCCTGGTTGAACAGTTAAGCTGCATCCGAATGTTAACTTTGGCAGAAACAAAAAGTAAGAAGGGAAAAACAGCCACAGCCCGGGAGCACTGACAGCTCAGCCGCTTCTGACAAAGTCTGAAAGACATACAATTGTGTCAATTTCCACTGCTCCAGATGGTCAGTTAGTTGAATACAGAGTCCCCAATGGCAATTGGGGGGGGGGGGGGGAAAGGAGGGAGGGGGAGGGGGCTGAAGGTCTTGGAGATGATTGAAGAGAAAGAATCAAGCTGAACTTCTCTTCCACAAACCACTCGCTGGCCCCAGATAAAGTTGGAGTAAGTTGTGCAATTAATGTGACCACAAAACACCCCGGATTGGGTTTAGAATCTTATGACCACACCCCTGAAGAAACTGAATTTTATTAATATTTGGGGCTGTAACTGACAGGCAGACATGGTTTGATGTCCCACCACAAGTTATGGGGAGGGAGATGGAAAGACTCTTCACCAGGCCAGCGTCATGCATCTCTGACCAGGGAGCAGGCACCCCACAGAGCACAGCTCGAGACACACTAGTGGGAGGGGGGGATTTGATCAAACAAGTAGCAGCAATTTTACACTCCCTCTTCCCCCCCCCCCCCCAACTTTTGCTTAATTGTATTCAGACTTGACTGGCTTCCGGTTTCTCCTTTTTTGGAGCTGTTCACTGGGACCCACAGTTCTGCCGTTTCTTTGTGGTTTCCAGGCCCGAGTGTCATAGTGTGTAATCAGACGACATGGTCAAGAAATGCTGAGCTGACCGATTAAAAGGTCATGAGAGCTCGAGTTGGGCTCAAGGGCCAATAACTCCACACTTCTCCTGGGCAGGCGCTGAGGGAAGGAGGGGGGAAATAAGTCAACTAAAGGCATTCAGTCTAGTACAGCCACGAGTCACCCTCCTCCTCCCCCAAAAACAGTACAATCCTGGAAGGACATGTTTAGATCGCTCAGCAATCCTGACTGACAGTTATTGCATATATTTACCCTCAGAATATTGATTGTGTTCTTCTCTTCCTAAAAGAGGGGAATCCCTTAGGAACAAGTTAGATTTATAACATATGCTGTGGTTCATTATCACCAAATGGAACATTTTTAAGTGTTTTTAAAAAGACAAGTTTGTATCTCATTAAAAAGGGTCATGGTGGCAGTTCTTGTAAGAGCTGTAAAACATGTGACCTCTAGGGGGGCCCTAGAGGTCACAAGGCCGTCTCACTGGTGACTCAAGAACAGAATTCAGTCAAAAACCACTCCCCAGCCCCACATCCACAAGTCTTCAACAAAGCAAGAAATAAAGAGTAGGCATACTTGTGGGGGAGGAAGAGAGAGAAAAGCCCCACTTCATGGCCTCGAGGGCAAAAAAAACGTCACCAGGAACGTGCACGGGGGAGCTGGGCCGCCAACCAGCAGACCCCGTGCACGGGGGAGCTGGGCCGCCAACCAGCAGACCCCGTGCACGGGGGAGCTGGGCCGCCAACCAGCAGACCCCGTGCACGGGGGAGCTGGGCCGCCAACCAGCAGACCCCGTGCACGGGGGAGCTGGGCCGCCAACCAGCAGACCCCGTGCACGGGGGAGCTGGGCCGCCAACCAGCAGACCCCGTGCACGGGGGAGCTGGGCCGCCAACCAGCAGACCCCGTGCACGGGGGAGCTGTACAGACAGCTGGAAACTTGCAGCCTGAGAAAACACATTTTCTAAATATGTACACAGTGTTGCACAGGAGGAAAAACCCTGGATTATATTTTTCGGTCCCTAACTTATAGACTGTGCACTTGCCAAGTGGTGTATTTGAGATATTTACTCACATTAAAAAAAAGATCTTAAAATTTACATCTTTCCCATTTCAAGGTTACATATACAGATTCAACACTTCATACACACCCGCCTCAAATGTTCATTAGCAAAGTTGCACTATATATTTGGGAGGAGATAGAAAGATAAGCAGATTTTAATATAGTGCCTGTTTCTCACCACACTCGGGGCACTTTGGACAGTCTGGTACCAGTTAGATATTCCAGAAGGCTGCAATTTGGTGAAAGCTTTGAGCAAGTTTTGTTTTAAAAAAAATTATCTCCACTCAGTACCCCTCAATGCACTAACTACCCTTCAGTATCTCATCCAAACAGCCAGTCCTCACATGGAGAGACAGGCGAGCTATTGCATCATAGACCCAACAGGGTAGGGGGACCGAGTCTGACCCTCCCCACAGAGCAGGAAGACTCTGCCTCATTTCCCCTCCCTGCCCCAGGGACTCAGACCCATTGTATCGCCGCTCTAGCCGGTAACAACCAACTCAGTACTGACCAGGGAACCAAATCCAGCTGTTCCTGGTCGGCACAACTCCTCACACTGGGGAGCAGTGTCAAACTGTTCAATTCCACCTCCCCCAACTAACCCCGGGGGGGGGGCATTAAAAGAGAGAAAGAAGTGAAGAGACGCCAACCTCTGAAGGAGTGGCCGGGCACGGCCGCCGAAATAACTGGTTAAAAACAGGCGAAACTACAGCGGTGGAAATGACCAGCGAGGGTTTTCAAACAGGACGGCGACTTGGGGCAAGTTTGTGAACAAATGTCTCCCGGTCCCGGTCCCGGTCCAATAATAATCTGCTCCCAAAACACCGCGAAAACTGCTCGCAAGATTTTAAAGTTGTTCCGAGCCCGGGACAAGTGGCGATTTGCCGGAGTCCGAATTAAGTTTGAGGATTGCGGCCACTCCCTGAACTAACACGAGGGTTTTGTGCAAAGACCTCGTTCGAGCAAATTACGGAAGTAAAAAAATAAATCCTTCGCTTTTCGCCAAATCACAGAGGGAAAAAACCCATCAACAAAGTCTCATTTAAAGCAGAATTTCAGGAGCGAGTGCTGGTTCCACACAAAGGGGTCCCGGACCGGAGCCTCATTAATGTCCCAAACCTTTCCTCCTTCCCAATAAAGCGGATTCTCCTGCCCAGACCCGCCGGGAATTCCCACCTTCTCTTTAAGAGGAAAAGATGGTTTGAAATCTCAAATCTCAATTCCCAGATTACATTAAAGTGAAGTTGGTGGGAGTTTGTAAAGAGTTTGTTTAAACTCCAGCCCTGGGTCAGACTGGACCAAAGACTTACCGTAATCTGACTGAAATTCCCGCTGGGAACTGAGGCCCAAATTGCTGGAGTGCCCTCGATACCGATAATTACAGCATCCCGGCACAGATTGTCGCTCGTTAGCGAGTCGATGTAACCCTGCCAAGCATTGGTCTGGGCCATGGTGGAGCTGAGAGAGGGACCTGAGCAAGGCTGAGAGTGACTGGCGAGTGGGACCTGAGCAAAGGCAGAGAGTGACTGGAGAGTGGGAGATGCTTCAAGTCAATTTCTAACAGGAAGGAGCTGCTGATCTGGGTGGAGTTCACTTTTCACCCTGTATTAATGCACCTTTCAAACCCTCCCTCCCTCCGACAGACCGACCAACCACCACACACTTACTGGGGGTGCAGGGCTCACATTGGGATAACAATCATTTCATTAACTTTAAAAACCTCGGCACTATTTTCTGTCCGCGGAGCTCTATATTGTGGTTGGGTAGAGTTTAGGGATAAGTTTTTTTTCGCTGCGGTTCCTGTTTTTTGCCTTAAAAGGGAGGGTGTGAGTTTCAGCTTTGTGCTTGCAACAAATTCCCAGCAACTTCTTCCGTTTGTTCTCATTTTCTTTGGTTTGGAAATGTTTCTTTTGTGGAAACGATAAAACAGAACTAAGACGAGAACAAATATACAATTGTTAAAAAGGACACCAACTGAATGGGTCTCTCAACATTTCAACTCAAGTTTCAGCTGCAAGATTTGATCGTCCCATAAAATGTCCGTAAGTCTGATTAAAAATGGTAGGGGAATCTGTAACTACACTTTTACACCAATATTTGAAGTACAAGGGATGATTGTTTTTTCATTTAAAAAAAATTATTTGTAATTGGCAAACTGAAGGATGTTATTGCTGCTGAGGGGAGGGAGATCAAAGGAAAAAAGCTTCAGTACTTGACTCATACCGGACACAAAGGAAGATGGTATTGGTTATCGAAGGCCAATCATTACAGTCCTAGAACATCACTGTAATAATTCCTCAGGGAAGCATCCAGGGCCCAACCATTAATGACCTCCCCTCCATCAATAATACAGGAGAGGGGCTGTTCACTGATGACTCCACAGTCAGCTTCAGTCCCAACTCCTCCATTAATGAAGCAGCCCATTCCAGCCTACAGTGGGATCTGGACAACATCCAGGCTTGGGCTGACAAATGGCAGATAACATTCATGCCACATGGGTAATGACCAACAAGAGAAAGGCCATCCACCTCCCATTGACTTTCAACAGCATCACTGTCACGGAGTCCTCCACCATCACCGTCACTGAGTCCCCCACCATCACCGTCACCGAGTCCCCACCGTCACCGAGTCCCCACCATCATCGTCAGTGAGTCATCACCGTCACTGAGTCCCCCACCATCACCGTCACTGAGTCCCCCACCATCACCGTCACTGAGTCCCCCACCATCACCGTCACTGAGTCCCCCACCATCACCGTCACCGAGTCCCCACCGTCACCGAGTCCCCACCATCACCGTCAGTGAGTCATCACCATCACTGAGTCCCCACCATCACCGTCACTGAGTCCCCACCGTCACTGAGTCCCCCACCATCACCGTCACCGAGTCCCCACCGTCACCGAGTCCCCACCGTCACCGAGTCCCCACCATCACCGTCACTGAGTCCCCACCATCACCGTCACCGAGTCCCCACCATCACCGTCACCGAGTCCCCACCATCACCGTCACCGAGTCCCCACCATCACCGTCACTGAGTCCCCACCGTCACCGAGTCCCCACCATCACCGTCACCGAGTCCCCACCATCACCGAGTCCCCACCATCACCGTCACCGAGTCCCCACCATCACCGTCACCGAGTCCCCACCATCACCGTCACCGAGTCCCCACCATCACCGTCACTGAGTCCCCACCATCACCGTTACCGAGTCCCCACCATCACCGTCACTGAGTCCCCACCGTCACTGAGTCCCCACCATCACCGTCACTGAGTCCCCACCGTCACTGAGTCCCCACCATCACCGTCACTGAGTCCTTCACCGTCACCATCAGTGAGTCCCCACCATCACCGTCACTGAGTCCCCGCCATCACCGTCACCGAGTCCCCACCGTCACCGAGTCCCCACCATCACCGTCACCGAGTCCCCACCATCACCGTCACCGAGTCCCCACCATCACCGTCACCGAGTCCCCACCGTCACCATCACCATCACCATCAACATCTTGGGGGTCACTAGAAGTTTAACTGGACCTACAAGAACAGGGCAGGGGTTGTGTACTCTGCAATGAGTGATTCACCTCCTGACTCCTCTCCACCAGCTACAAGGCTCAAGGCAGGAGTGTGATGGAATATTCTCCACTCGCCTGGATGGACGCAGCTCCAACAACACTCAAAACACAACACCATCCAGGACAGGGCAGTTTGCCTGACTGGTGCCCTTGCCACTTGTATGTTGTGGCAGTAGCTATACTGTCCACAGGATGCAGTGCCGCAACGAACCAAGGTTACTTCAGTAGTGTCCCCATCACTTCTCCCACTGGGAAGGACCCGATGGGATCACTATCTCCTCCAAGTCACACACCATTCTGACTTGGACATCTTTCACTGTTCCTTCATCAACACTGTGTCAATATCCTGGAATTTGTCATCTACCACCATTGTGGGGATGGGCAATAAAGAAGGCCTTGCCAGTGTTACCCACACTTTGAGAACAAATGGAACACTTTCCATTTCAGACACCCAGTTTCAAGTTCACACACTCCCTGGTCAGGTTAGATACAGATAGAGGCCAATAAAATGGCAACAGGACAAATACAAGTGCTTCCACAGAAGGAGGACGGCTCCAGAACACAGCGAGTGCCCAGTCAAAGTAAATGATCGTGCGTGTGAGCAATGTTTCGTTATCACTTTCAATAAGGCAGGTGATGACCAGCTGTTCCCTCCCTCCAGCTGTGAAAGGCATTGAACAAACCAATGAACACAGTGTGATCACAGTGTCACGGTGTGATCATAAAATCAAAGAAAGTTACAGCACAGAAGGAGGCCATTCGGTCCATCGCATCCGTGCCGGCCGATAAAGAGCGATCCAGCTTAATCCCCCTTTCCCGCACTTGGTCCGTAGCCCTGTGGGTTACGGCTCTTCAGGTGCACATCCAGGTACTTTTTTAAATGAGTTGAGGGTTTCTGCCTCTCCCACCCTCTCAGGCAGTGAGTTCCAGACCCCCACCACCCTCTGGGGGAAAAAAATTCTCCGCAGCTCCCCTCTAATCCTTCTACCAATCACTTTAAATCTATGCCCCCTGGTTATTGACCCGTCTGCTAAGGGAAATAGGTCCTTCCTGCCCACTCTATCTCGGCCCCTCATAATTTTATACACCACAATTAAATCTCCCCTCAGCCTCCTTTGTTCCAAAGAAAACAACCCCAGCCTATCCAATCTTTCCTCATAGCTAAAATTCTCCAGTCCTGGCAACATCCTCGTAAATCTCCTCTGCACCCTCTCTGGTGCAATCACATCCTTCTTGTAATGTGGTGACCAGAACTGTACCCAGTACTCAAGCTGAGGCCTAACTAGTGTTTTATACAGTTCCAGCATAACCTCCCTGCTCTTATATTTGATTGAATTTTTTGAGGGGGTGACTAGGCGTGTGGATGAGGGTAACGCAGTGGATGTGGTATACATGGATTTCAGTCAGGCCTTCGATAAAGTCCCCCACAGGAGACTGGTCAAGAAGGTACGAGCCCATGGAATCCAGGGTGCCTTGGCACTTTGGATACAAAACTGGCTTAGTGGCAGAAGGCAGAGGGTGATGGTCGAAGGTTGTTTTTGTGACTGGAAGCCTGTGGCCAGTGGGGTACCACAGGGATCTGTGCTGGGGCCCTTGCTGTATGTGGTCTACATTAATGACTTGGATATGAATGTAAAAGGTATGATCAGTAAGTTCGCTGATGATACAAAAATTGGTAGGGTGGTAAATAGCGAGGAGGATAGCCTCAGTCTGCAGGACGATATAGATGGGTTGGTCAGATGGGCGGAACAGTGGCAAATGGAATTTAACCCGGAAAAGTGCGAGGTGATGCACTTTGGAGGGACTAACAAGGCAAGGGAAAACACAATGAATGGGAGGACCCTAGGCAAGACAGAGGGTCAGAGGGATCTTGGTGTGCAAGTTCACAGATCCCTGAAGGCGGCGGAACAGGTAGATAAGGTGGTAAAGAAGGCATATGGGATACTTGCCTTTATTAGCCGAGGCATAGAATATAAGAGCAAGGAGGTTATGATGGAGCTGTATAAAACACTGGTTAGGCCACAGCTGGAGTACTGTGTGCAGTTCTGGTCGCCACACTACAGGAAGGATGTGATCGCTTTGGAGAGGGTGCAGAGGAGATTCACCAGGATGTTACCAGGGCTGGAGCGCTTCAGCTATGAAGAGAGACTGGGAAGATTGGGTTTGTTTTCCTTGGAGCAGAGGAGGCTGAGGGGGGACATGATTGAGGTGTACAAAATTATGAGGGGCACAGATAGGATGGATACTAAGGAGCTTTTTCCCTTTGTTGAGGGTTCTATAACAAGGGGACATAGATTCAAGGTAAAAGGCGGGAGGTTTAGAGGGGATTTGAGAAAGAACTTTTTCACCCAGAGGGTGGTTGGAGTCTGGAACTCACTGCCTGAAAGGGTTGTGGAGGCAGGAACCCTCACAACATTCAAGAAGCATTTGGATGAGCACTTGAAATGCCATAGCATACAAGGCTACGGACCAAATGCTGGAATATGGGATTAGAGTAGACAGGGCTGATGGCCGGCGCGGACACGATGGGCCGAAGGGCCTCTATCCGTGCTGTATAACTCTATGACTCTATATTCTGTGCCTCGGCTAATAAAGGAAAGTATCCCGAATGCCGCCTTAACCACCTTATCTACCTGTCCTGCTACCTTCAGGTATCTGTGGACATGCACTCCAAGGTCCCTCACTTCCTCTACACCTCTCAGTATCCCCTCACTTATTGTGTATTCCCTTGCCTTGTTTGCCCTCCCCAAATACATTACCTCACACTTCTCCGGATTGAATTCCATTTGCCACTTTTCTGCCCACCTGACCAGTCCATTGATATCTTCCTGCAGTCTACAGCTTTCCTCCTCACTATCAACCACACGGCCAATTTTTGTGTAATCTGCAAACTTCTTGATCACGCCCCCTACATTTAAGTGCAAATCATTAATATATAACCAAAAAGCAGGGGACCTAGTACTGAGCCCTGCGGAACCCCACTGGAAACAGCCTTCTAGTCGCAAAAACACCCATCGACCATTACCCTTCGCTTCCTGCCACTGAGCCAATTTTGGATCCAATTTGCCACTTTCCCTTGGATCCCATGGACTTTTACTTTTTTGACCAGTCTGCCATGATCAGAGTGTTGTCACAGGGTCACAGGGTCACAGTGTGATCACAGGGTCACAGGGTCACAGTGTGATCACAGGGTCACAGTGTCACAGTGTGGTCACAGGGTCACAGTGTGGTCACAGGGTCACAGTGTCACAGTGTGGTCACAGGGTCACAGTGTCACAGTGTGGTCACAGGGTCACAGGGTCACAGTGTGATCACAGTGTCACAGTGTGGTCACAGGGTCACAGTGTCACAGTGTGGTCACAGGGTCACAGTGTGATCACAGGGTCACAGTGTCACAGTGTCACAGTGTGGTCACAGGGTCACAGTGTGGTCACAGGGTCACAGTGTCACAGTGTGGTCACAGGGTCACAGTGTCACAGTGTGGTCACAGGGTCACAGTGTCACAGTGTGGTCACAGTGTCACAGTGTGGTCACAGGGTCACAGTGTCACAGTGTGGTCACAGGGTCACAGTGTGGTCACAGGGTCACAGTGTCACAGTGTGGTCACAGGGTCACAGTGTCACAGTGTGGTCACAGGGTCACAGTGTCACAGTGTGGTCACAGGGTCACAGGGTCACAGTGTGATCACAGGGTCACAGTGTCACAGTGTGATCACAGGGTCACAGGGTCACAGTGTGATCACAGGGTCACAGTGTCACAGTGTGATCACAGGGTCACAGGGTCACAGTGTGACCACAGGGTCACAGTGTCACAGTGTGATCACAGGGTCACAGTGTCACAGTGTGATCACAGGGTCACAGGGTCACAGTGTGATCACAGGGTCACAGGGTCACAGTGTGGTCACAGGGTCACTGTGTGATCACAGGGTCACAGTGTGATCACAGGGTCACAGTGTCACAGTGTGGTCACAGGGTCACAGGGTGGTCACAGGGTCACAGTGTCACAGGGTGGTCACAGGGTCACAGTGTGATCACAGGGTCACAGTGTGGTCACAGGGTCACAGTGTGGTCACAGTGTGGTCACAGGGTCACAGTGTGATCACAGGGTCACAGTGTGATCACAGGGTCACAGTGTCACAGTGTGGTCACAGGGTCACAGTGTCACAGTGTGGTCACAGGGTCACAGGGTGGTCACAGTGTCACAGGGTGGTCACAGGGTCACAGGGTGGTCACAGGGTGGTCACAGGGTCACAGTGTCACAGGGTGGTCACAGGGTCACAGGGTGGTCACAGGGTCACAGTGTCACAGGGTGGTCACAGGGTCACAGGGTGGTCACAGGGTGGTCACAGTGTCACAGGGTGGTCACAGGGTGGTCACAGGGTCACAGTGTCACAGGGTGGTCACAGGGTCACAGTGTCACAGGGTGGTCACAGGGTGGTCACAGGGTCACAGTGTCACAGTGTGGTCACAGGGTCACAGTGTGATCACAGGGTCACAGTGTGGTCACAGGGTCACAGTGTCACAGTGTGATCACAGGGTCACAGGGTGGTCACAGGGTCACAGTGTCACAGTGTGATCACAGGGTCACAGGGTGGTCACAGGGTCACAGTGTGATCACAGGGTCACAGGGTGGTCACAGGGTCACAGTGTGATCACAGGGTCACAGGGTGGTCACAGGGTCACAGTGTGATCACAGTGTCACAGGGTGATCCCAGGGTCACAGGGTGGTCACAGGGTCACAGTGTGATCACAGGGTCACAGTGTCACAGGGTGATCACAGGGTCATAGGGTGATCCCAGGGTCACAGGGTGGTCACAGGGTCACAGTGTCACCCAGCTCCGTACTAGAGCTTGAAACATTGACAAGCAGTCGGAGAGACCTTCTCTGGCGATTCTATGCATCCTGGACCTGTAGACAACGGATTTTGCCAGGCCCAGGAGGAGATCCACCAGGAGGTCTATCTGATCTCCCGACAGACTGTGTGACCAGAAGAGTATAGGTGCTACGTAGAGTCAGAAATTGGATAGCTGCCTGTTCAGACCTCGGAAAAGGGGCTGCATGTAAATGTGGAAAACTGTTGTGTCCCAGACATGTGACCAGCACATCAGAGAAGTGGCTGAAGTATAAATTTGAGGCCATTCCCCCAGTGGTGCCGTGGAGGATCCCTGAATCGAGGACTTTCCACTGGGATTGGTTGTCCCTGCCAGTCAGTAGGATGCTAAGCCAAGGAGTCAAGGCAGAAGGCAAGGGTAGGAGAATAGACAGTCTGAAACAACAGCAAATACTGGATATGCCTTTGGGCAGAATTGAATAATGCGGAAGGAATAACCAAGAGAAGGTTGAAAGTTGGATGTTCCCAAGAGGGTTTCAGGGGCCTTGCACTGATATCCAGCTCCGTCTGAACAGGGTGAGATCGCACAGGATCGCTCAACACTTTTCAGCTGCCTTGATACATCAAAAAGAATCGGGCCGTGTGTGGGTTTTATTTCCTGCATGGCATTGGTCACAGGACAATGTAAACCTGGTCACCTTGTTAGCGAACATCTCCAGCGACATCCATCTGGCTCCAACTCCATCCAGATCATCCCGGGTTCTGGTTACAAAAGTCAGGTTTGGCTCGAAAACAACCACAATAGGACTTGAATCTGTATTCATAGTCACTTGGGGACGAACCAAAGTCAGACACCTTAAAAAGTCAGCTCCCTCTACACTGTCCCATCAAACACTCCCAGGGCAGGTACAGCACGGGTTAGATACAGAGTAAAGCTCCCTCTACACTGTCCCATCAAACACTCCCAGGGCAGGTACAGCACGGGTTAGATACAGAGTAAAGCTCCCTCTACACTGTCCCATCAAACACTCCCAGAGGCAGGTACAGCACGGATTAGATACAGAGTAAAGCTCCCTCTACACTGTCCCATCAAACACTCCCAGAGGCAGGTACAGCACGGGTTAGATACAGAGTAAAGCTCCCTCTACACTGTCCCATCAAACACTCCCAGGACAAGTACAGGATTAGATACAGAGTAAAGCTCCCTCTACACTGTCCCATCAAACACTCCCAGGGCAGGTACAGGGTTAGATACAGAGTAAAGCTCCCTCTACACTGTCCCATCAAACACTCCCAGGGCAGGTACAACACGGGTTAGATACAGAGTAAAGCTCCCTCTACACTGTCCCATCAAACACTCCCAGGACAAGTACAGGATTAGATACAGAGTAAAGCTCCCTCTGCACTGTCCCATCAAACACTCCCAGGGCAGGTACAGGGTTAGATACAGAGTAAAGCTCCCTCTACAATGTCCCATCAAACACTCAGATGGTGGCTTGTGCCCATTGAACTGTCCCCATCAACATCTTCAGAACAGGAATGGCGATAAGGAGATAAAACAGAATAAAAGTGGAGTTAGCCTAAATCGAGTGTCCTGTGAATTACACATTAATAAATCCCTGTCCCTTTATGTGGCGATATTAAGTGGATTTTCCATGCAATTTGTTGCACTATGAGTTCCTGATCTGGGAAGGTGTTGAACAGATGTAAGGTGCTTCCTTTGAAAGAGATGGTGAAAGTCAAAAGGTGAGTAACTACAGCCATTGTCCCATTTCTCCAATGATTTATTCAGAATTGAAATCGGAATAGTCCGAGGTACATCATGGTTAGGGATAGTTAGCTGCAAGCATGACATGTGCAGAAACCCAGTCTCCAAACTAAACCCAGTCTCCAAACTAAACCCAGTCTCCAAACTAAACCCAGTCTCCAAACTAAACCCAGTCTCCAAACTAAGCCCAGTCTCCAAACTAAACCCAGTCTCCAAACTAAGCCCAGTCTCCAAACTAAACCCAGTCTCCAAACTAAACCCAGTCTCCAAACTAAACCCAGTCTCCAAACTAAACCCAGTCTCCAAACTAAACCCAGTCTCCAAACTAAACCCAGTCTCCAAACTAAGCCCAGTCTCCAAACTAAACCCAGTCTCCAAACTAAGCACAGTCTCCAAACTAAACCCAGTCTCCAAACTAAGCCCAGTCTCCAAACTAAACCCAGTCTCCAAACTAAACCCAGTCTCCAAACTAAACCCAGTCTCCAAACTAAGCTGCTGAGAAATCTTCACAGGTATAGTTTTTTGTTGGCCTGATATGGAGTGCACACTCTCTTCCCGTAAGGACACAACCCACTTGCCAGAGAACTTAGTGCAAGTTAGCAAGTAGCTAGGTTTAAGGAGGTGTCCAATTCTGGGCTTTAGGAAGGATGTGAAGGCCTTGGAGAGGGTGCAGAGGAGATTTACCAGAATGGTTCCAGGGATGAGGGACTTCAGTGATGTGGAGAGACTGGAGAAGCTGGGATTGTTCTCCTTAGAGCAGAGAAGGTTAACGGGAGATTTGATAGAGGTGTTCAAAATCATGGAGGGTTTTGATAGAGTAAATAAGGAGAAACTGTTTCCAGTGGCAGGAGGGTCGGTAACCAAAGGACACAGATTTAAAATAATTGGCAAAAGCACCAGAGATGGGAGATGAGGAGAATTTTTTTTTACAGCGAGTTGTGATGATCTGGAATGCGCTGCCTGAAAGGGCGGTGGAAGCAGATTCAATAATAACTTTCAAAAGGGAATTGGATAAATATTTGAAGTGGAAAAATTTACAGGGCTCTGGGGAAGGAGCGGGGGGAATGGGACTAATTGGATAGCCGGCACAGGCACAATGGGCTGAATGGCCTCCTCCTTTGCAGTATCATTCTATGATTCTATGATTGACTGGTGACACGGTGAGACACTGATATGTATCCGCTATTGTCCACATGTTAGCTTCTCAAGCTTGGCATCTTCGAGGCTTTGTCAGACCAGGAGGAGGAAGGGACTCAGGTCCATATTCTCTGCATCCAATGATAGTCACACAGTGTCACCGGCAGAGATTGGTGAGCAAAGAACCCAACCCTCTGCTCCCAAACACAAAGTTACACATGCTCAGAGGGAGCAGAAACATGATAGGAGGACATTTTAAAAAGTGAGGATAAAATATTTCGCATCCTGACCTTATTCACAGATTGACCTAAAAAGGATCTAAGTACCCTAAGTACCCTATCTGGTATTGGATCCCTCATGTTGATGCAGGGGATAAGATCACTCGTGTTACACCATGGAATATATTACAGCGCTGCGAAGGGGAGTTGTGAGTAACTGGTCTGCCTCTTTAAAGCCACACGCTCTTCTTGCTGTGGATAAACACATCCCAAGCTCAGTAACAGGCTAATCGCTCGGAGGCACATCCTGAGCTCTAATGAAGGTGAAGTAAAAATAGGGAAAGGAAATGCACCTTAATTGGTAAGATTTTAAACAGAGTAGAGGAACAGGCAAACTTTGGTGTGCAGATCATTAAAAGTAGCAGCACAAGTACATAGAATTTAGATCACGGGGAACAGGCCATTCGGCCTGACCAGTCTGCGTTGGTGTTTACCCCCACACGAGGAAATAGTCCCGAATAACATTTACCCCCCCAGATCTCTCAATCCCTTTTGCTTCATCCACCATCCAATCTAATCTTGAATGTTGACTTTAAGAAATGGGGAAGTTCTGTAGAATTTGTACTGCTGCAGACTGCAGCTAGTCTGGAGGACACAAAGAGTCTGCAAAGGGATATAGGCAGGTTAAGTGAGTGGGCAAGAAGGTGGCAGATGGAGTATAATGTGGGGAAATGTGAGGTTATTCACTTTGGTAGGAAGGTTAGAAAAACAGAATATTTTTTAAATGGTGAGAAACTATTAAATGTTGGTGTTCAGAGGGATTTGGGTGTCCTCGTACAAGAAACACAGAAAGTTAACATGCAGGTACAGTAAGCAATTAGGAAGGTAAATGGTATGTTGGCCTTTATTGCAAGGGGGTTGGAGTACAAGAGTAAGGAAGTCTTACTACAGTTGTAAAGGGCTTTAGTGACACCTCACCTGGAGCACTGTGTACAGTTTTGGTCTCCTTATCTAGGGAAGGATATACTTGCCTTAGAGGCAGTGCAACAAAGGTTCACTAGATTCCTGGGATGAGAGGGTTGTCCTATGAGGAAAGATTGAGTAGAATGGGCCTATACTCTCTGGAGTTTAGAAGAATGAGAGGTGATCTCATTGAAACATATAAGATTCTGAGGGGGCTTGACAGGGTAGATGCTGAGAGGCTGTTTCCCTTGGCTGGAGAGTCGAGAAATAGGGGGCATAGTCTCAGGATAAGGGGTGGGCCATTATACATAGGAACATAGGAACAGGAGTAGGCCATTCAGTCCCTTGTGTCTGCTCCGCCATTTGATAAGATCATGGCTGATCTGTGATCTAACTCCATATACCTGCCTTTGGCCCATATCCCTTAATACCTTTTGTTGCCAAAAAGCTATCTATCTCAGATTTAAATTTAGCAATTGAGCTAGTATCAATTGCCGTTTGCAGAAGAGAGTTCCAAACTTCAAGACTGAGATGAGGAGGAATTTCTTCACTCAGAGGGTTGGGAATATTTGGAATTCTCTACCCCAGAGGGCTGTGGATGCTGAGTCATTGAATATATTCAAGGCTGAGATCGATAGATTTTTGGACTCTAGGAGAATCAAGGGATATGGGGATCGGGCAGGAAAGTGGAGTTGAGGTTGAAGATCAGCCATGATCTGATCGAATGGGGGAGCAGACTCGAGGGGCTGAATGGCCGACTCCTGCTCCTATTTCTTATTTTCTTATGTTTAGATTCTGTTGCCTTACCCAGAATACCTTCTAGGAAAGGAAATTATGTAATTCTTCTGGTGTGAGAAAGTGTGCGATATTACAAGGTGGAGTCTCATGGTTTTGGCAGGATTCAGTAGCCTTGGATTCGAGGTGTTGTATAAGGGTCGGGCTCTTTTGACTTTATTATAAGATTCATTTGTAAGAGCTCTTGGAAATAGGCTCTTAAATCTCCTAGCTGTGGCAGTGAAAAGTGTTCAGCCAATTCGATTCACTCCACGTGATATCAAGAAATGGCTGAGTGCACTGGATACAACAAAGGCTATGGGCCCCGACAATATCCCGGCTGTAGTGCTGAAGACTTGTGCTCCAGAACTAGCCGTGCCTCTAGCCAAACTGTTCCAGTACAGCTACAACACTGGCATCTACCCGACAATGTGGAAAATTGCCCAGGTATGTCCTGTCCACAAAAAGCAGGACAAATCCAATCCGGCCAATTACCGCCCCATCAGTCTACTCTCAATCATCAGCAAAGTGATGGAAGGTGTCGTCGACAGTGCTATCAAGCGGCACTTACTCACCAATAACCTGCTCACTGATGCTCAGTTTGGGTTTTGCCAGGACTACTCGGCTCCTGACCTCATTACAGCCTTGGTCCAAACATGGACAAAAGAGCTGAATTCCAGAGGTGAGGTGTGAGTGACTGCCCTTGACATCAAGGCAGCATTTGACCGAGTGTGGCACCAAGGAGCACTAGTAAAATTGAAGTTAATGGGAATCAGGGGGAAAACTCTCCAGTGGCTGGAGTCATACCTAACACAAAGGAAGATGGTAGTGGTTGTTGGAGGCCAATCATCTCAGCCCCAGGACATTGCTGCAGGAGTTGCTCAGGGCAGTGTCCTAGGCCCAACCATCTTCTGCTGCTTCATCAATGACCTTCCCTCCATCATAAGGTCAGAAATGGGGATGTTCGCTGATGATTGCACAGTGTTCAGTTCCATTCGCAACCCCTCAGATAATGAAGCAGTCCGTACCCACATGCAGCAAGACCTGGACAACATCCAGGCTTGGGCTATCAGCCCAAGTAACATTCGCACCAGACAAGTGCCAGGCAATGACCATCTCCAACAAGAGAGAGTCTAACCACCTCCCCTTGACATTCACTGGCATTACCATCGCCGAATCCCCCACCATCAACATCCTGGGGGTCACCATTGACCAGAAACCTATCTGGACCAGCCACATAAATACTGTGGCTACAAGAGCAAGTCAGAGGCTGGGTATTCTGTGGTGAGTGACTCACCTCCTGACTCCCCAAAGCCTTTCCACCATCTACAAGACACAAATCAGGAGTGTGATGGAATACTCTCCACTTGCCTGGATGAGTGCAGCTCCAACAACACTCAAGAAGCTCGACACCATCCAGGACAAAGCAGCCCGCTTGATTGGCACCCCATCCACCACCCTAAACATTCACTCCCTTCACCACCGGCGCACAGTGGCTGCAGTGTGTACCATCCACAGGATGCACTGCAGCAACTCGCCAAGGCTTCTTCGACAGCACCTCCCAAACCCGCGACCTCTATCACCTAGAAGGACAAGAGCAGCAGGCACATGGGAACAACACCACCTGCACGTTCCCCTCCAAGTCACACACCATCCCGACTTGGAAATATATCACCGTTCCTTCATCGTCGCTGGGTCAAACTCCCTTTTGAACAGCACTGTGGGAGAACTTTTACCACACGGACTGCAGCGGTTCAAGAAGGCGGCTCACCACCACCTTCTCGAGGGCAGTTAGGGATGGGCAATAAATGCCGGCCTCGCCAGCGACGCCCACATCCCATGAACGGATATAATAAAACGAGTCTGTGTCGGCGTTCACCTTCCGCAAGAACAAATAGTTCTAATCACACTTACCCGCCCTGTTTCCATTTATTCATCCACCTCTTCAATCTAATCTTGAATGTTGACATAGTTTCTGCCTCAACCACTAACTCTGGAGTGAATTCCACAGCCTCACAACTCTTTGTGTGAAGAGGTTTCTCCTGCCCTCTGTTCTAAATCTTAATTTAAATTTAATCTTGAATTTGTGGCCCCTCAACCACTGGAAATAATCTGTTTCTATCTGCCCTTCTCCATCTTTTCAGATTGCCCTGTAATCTGCAATGTTCTAATAAACAAAGACCTAATTTTTCAAGTCTTTCCTCATATTTGTACTTCTTCACACCAGGCAACATCCGAGTGAGTAAATGTCGTACTCTCTCTATCGTCTCAATACCCTTCCTACAGTGTGGAGCCCAAACTGCACACAGTCCTCTAACTCAGGTCCTATTGAGGTCTTATGAAGGTTCATCATCACCTCTTGGCTTTTATATTCTATCCCTCGTAATAAAACCTCGAATTCTATTAATGTTTTTTATGGCCTTATTAACCTGAGTTGCTACCTTTAATGTCCTGTGAACCTTTTCCCCAAATCCCTCGGATCGTTCTCAGCCCCGAGCCCACTTCCGTTCACAGTATCATTCCTGCTTTTTTTTTACATCACATCACACTTACATTGACGTCCATCCCCTATCTTATCAATATTCCTTTTCAGCTTCCTTTGGTCTTCTCACGATCTATCTATACCTCTTATTTTGATATCATCTGCAAATTCCGGCACTGCTCCCTCCAGGCCTATATCAAAATCCTTGATGTACACAGTGAACAGAACTGAACCCTGTGGGACACCACTACCCACTTTCAACCACTCTGAAAAACTGTCCTTAACTGCTACTCTCTGTTTTCTCCTATCCAATTTTTAATCCAGTTTGTTATCCCCCCCGTAATTCCGTGCCCCTTAATCCTCTCTAGCAATCTCTCATGTGGTACCTTGTAAAAATCTTTCATAAAGTCCACGTACACTACTTCCACTGTATTTCCCTCATCTACCATGTCGGTTACCTCCTCTAAGAATTCCATGATGTTTGTCAAGCTTGATTATCCATTCAATACCACGCTGGATACTAGACAGAGCCATGAAATGTAAACTGAACCCTTGGTTTTGTATCTAGAGGCATAGAATACGTAAGAAGAGGGTAATGTTGGAGTGGTACAGCACCTTAGTTAGACCTCAGATGAAGTATTGTATAGGGTTAGGGCAGCCTGTTATAGGAAGGATATAAAAGCAGGGGGAAGGGGCAGTGTAAATTCATAGTCATAGTAGATACAGCACAGGAGGAGGCCATTCGGCCCATCGTGCCTGTACCGGCTCTTTGAAAGAGCTATCCAATTAGTCCCACTCCCCTGCTCTTTCCCGCTATCCCTGTGAATTTTCCCCTTCAAGTATTTATCAGTTCCCTTTTTGAAAGTTATTATTGAATCTGCTTCCACCGCCCGTTCAGGCAGCGCATTCCAGGTCAGAACAACTCGCTGCATAAAAAAAATGTTTCCTCATGTCACCTCTGGCTCTTTTGCCAATTACCTTAAATCTGTGTCCTCTGGTTACTGACCCTCCTGTCACTGGAACCAGTTTCTCCCAGCTTCTCCAATCTCTCCACGTAATGAGGGGGAGAGTGGGATTAGACTGGGTGGGATAGTAAAGGGTACGGGGAGTGAGCAGGAACATAGGAACAGGAGGAGGCCATTCAGCCCCTCGAGCCTGTTCCATCATTCAATTAGATCATGGCTGATCTGTATCTTAACCCCATTTACCCGCCTTGGTTCTGTAACCCTTAATCCCCTCACCCAACGAAAATCCATCAAACTCAGTTTGAAAATTTTCAATTGACCCCCAGCCTCAACAGCTTTTTGGGGGAGAGTGTTCCAGATTCCCACTCCCCTTTGTGTGAAGAAGTGCTTCCTGACATCACCCCTGAACGGCCTGGCTCTAATTTTAAGGTTCTGCCCCCTTGTTCTGGACTCCCCCCACCAGAGGAAATAGTTTCTCTCTATCGACCCTATCAAATCCTTTAATCATCTCAAACACCTCGATTAGATCACCCCTTAATCTTCTACACTCGAGGGAATACAAGCCCAGTCTGTGCAACCTGTCCTCGTAATTTAACCCTTTTAACCCCGGTATCATTCTGGTGAATCTGGGCTGCCCCCCCTCCAAGGGCAATCTATCCTTCCTGAGGGGCGGTGCCCAGAACTGAACACAGTCTCCAGATGGGGTCTAACCAGAGCTTCATATAAACTGTGACATAACTTCCTCCCCTTTCTATTCCAGCCCCCGAGACTAAGGCCAACATTCCATTAGCCTTTTTAATTATTTTTTGTACCTGTCCATGAGCTTTTAGTGATTTCTGTACCTGGACCCCTAAATCTCTCTGCTCCTCCACAGTTCCCGGCTTCTCAGCATTTAGAAAATACTCTGATCGATCTTTCTTAGGTCCAAAGTGGATGACCTCACATTTCCCCACATTGAACTCCACCTGCCACAGTTTCACCCACTCACTGAATCTCTCAATGTCCCTTTGCAACTTCCTGCTCCCGTCTACGCTATTTACTGTGCCTCCTAACTTAGTGTCATCAGTAAACTTGGATATACTGCCCTCAATTCCTTCATCTAAGTCATTGATAAATATCGTGAAAGTGAATAAACTATCTGTACAGACCATTACAGACCTGTTACAGTACATTCTACAAACAGACAATGAACATTACAGATGTTTTATGATGCATTCTATAATTAATTTTGGCACTAATATCATCTTGCCCTATGTTAATGTGGTTAATCTTTTTACAGGGTGACTCTTACAGACACTCAGTCAGTTTGGTAAAACTTTAATTATAGATCGAACTTGGAGTGGTCAAGAGAAATGAAAAAGGAAAGAAATCACAATGTAAAAAGCTGAGGTATTGATGGGATTGGCCGTTGGCCAAGTGATGTGAGAACGAGGCCCCGGTTCCCAGACACTCACTCTCTGTCTGCATGTTTCCACTCGTCCTGTGTTCTGTCCACTGTTCCTTTCATTTTATTGCAATTCACAGGTCTGGTGGATTGTAAAACGTTGCTTCCTCATTCGGGGAAAAGGGGCTGTTTGAAGAATATTATCAGCAAGGCAGCAATGAGGAGAGAAAAATATAAAGGGGAGCAAACAGGCAGTGAAAGGGGAGTGGGGAGAAGGCAGGGGGGAAAGGGGAGTGGGGAGAAGGCAGGGGGGAAAGGGGAGTGTGGAGCAAACAGGGGGTTTTGTATCCTGGGGTATATTTCCTGGGGTATATTTCCTGGGGTACACATCCTGGGGTATATTTCCTGGGGTATATTTCCTGGGGTATATTTCCTGGGGTATATTTCCTAGGGTACACATCCTGGGGTATATTTCCTGGGGTACACATCCTGGGGTATATTTCCTGGGGTACACATCCTGGGGTATATTTCCTGGGGTACACATCCTGGGGTATATTTCCTGGATTAGATATCATGGGATATATTTCCTGGGGCATAAATCCTGGGTTATATTTCATGGAGTATATTTCCTGGGGTATATATTGTGGGGTATATATCTTGGGGTACACATCCTGGGACATATATCCTTGGGTATATATCCAGAGACATATCCTGGAGCATTTATTTTGGGGTACACATCCTAATGTATGTATTCTGAGGTATAAATCCTCAGAAGTCATATCATAGTGTATGTATTTCTGGGGTACATATGTTCAGGTATATATCTTGTTATATATCCTGGAGTATATGTCATGTGCCATCTATCCTGAGGTACCTATTCTGGAATATATATCGTAGGGTATACATCCTGTGGTATGCGTCCTAGAGTATATATTCTGGAATATGTCATAGGGAATATGTCCTGGGGTAGATATTCTGGAATATTTGTCAAAGGGAATATGTCCTGGGGTAGATATTCTGCAGCAACTCTGAAGGAGAATCGGGTGTAATTTATGGATCATTAGCTACCGTTGTGGAGGAGTCTTTAGCCCAGTAATTCTGCAGCACTGGCAGCAGAAAACATCCCCATAATTAAATATGGGGGCAAATCAGAGCCAGGTAACAACAGGCCGTCAGCAATAATAGTTAAAATAACAAAACCGATTCCAAACGGCAGCTGCGGGCACTCGGTCCAGCAATAACTTAATGAGAATCAGCCTGCGTGGATTGAGGAGGGAACAAACTCCCTTTGAGGATGAAGTAGGTTGTGGATGGACATGACATTATTTACTTGGACTTTGGAAACGTTTTTGACAAAGTTCCAAATGGATAACTGCTAATTAAACGAAAAGCCACATGAATCCAGGGTAGAAGAAGGAACTGGATAAGTTTTCGGTTAGAGAATTTGTGAGAGGGATAGAAATAGATCGGAGGGAGGTATTGAGGCTGATCAATTCTAAATGGTTAAAACTGGTACAAATTTGATCAGGATGGTATTGTACGAACAGCACTCAATTCCTGGGACTGTCAATTTGTGTAATTATTCACAGCTCCAGTAATAGATTTGGACAGATTTATGGAGTGAACTAGTGATGGGAGCAGGAAATTGTGTGCAGGTGAAATTTAAAGGGATGCGGGCCATTAAAGGCATATAACAACATAGGGGTCATCAATTCTTACATTCAGAAAGGCTCGCAAGTAAGAAGTGACAAAAAACATGAAAGAGAGGGAACTCAAGGTGCAGCAGTGAGTCTGCGGGTGGGTGAGGGAGGAGCCCAGCGCCTGACCCTTGAGTAATGGCTCGTTAAATGGAGGTTGTGTTGCTTGAGGTGTTTGTGAGGAGATGGTTCTGTTCGCCATCCCTTGGTGCCATCTCCATATGTGTGCATCGTGGCATTGCTGGGAGATTGTGGATGCCACTGCTGTCTGTGCCAGCCCTATGGGGCATGTTGTCAGCAGCAGCAGAATTGTATTCCAGCACAACCTGTAACCTCATGGCCCGGCATATTCCTCACTCTACCATTACCAACAAGCCAGGGGATCAACCCTGGTTCAATGAGGAGTGTAGAAGAGCATGCCAGGAGCAGCACCAGGCGTACCTAAAAATGAGATGCCAACCTGGTGAAGCTACAACACAGGACTACATGCATGCTAAACAGCGGAAGCAACATGTTATAGACAGAGCTAAGCAATTCCACAACCAACGGATCAGATCAAAGCTCTGCAGTCCTGCCACATCCAGTCGTGAATGGTGGTGGACAATTAAACAACTAACGGGAGGAGGAGGATCTGTAAACATCCCCATTCTCAATGATGGCGGAGTCCAGCACGTGAGTGCAAAAGACAAGGCTGAAGCGTTTGCAACCATCTTCAGCCAGAAGTGCCGAGTGGATGATCCATCTCAGCCGCCTCCCGATATCCCCACCATCACAGAAGCCAGTCTTCAGCCAATTCGATTCACTCCACGTGATATCAAGAAACGGCTGAGTGCACTGGATACAGCAAAGGCTATGGGCCCCGACAACATCCCGGCTGTAGTGCTGAAGACTTGTGCTCCAGAACTAGCTGCGCCTCTAGCCAAGCTGTTCCAGTACAGCTACAACACTGGCATCTACCCGACAATGTGGAAAATTGCCCAGGTATGTCCTGTTCACAAAAAGCAGGATAAATCCAATCCGGCCAATTACTGCCCCATCAGTCTACTCTCAATCATCAGCAAAGTGATGGAAGGTGTCGTCGACAGTGCTATCAAGCGGCACTTACTCACCAATAACCTGCTCACCGATGCTCAGTTTGGGTTCCGCCAGGACCACTCAGCTCCAGACCTCATTACAGCCTTGGTCTAAACATGGACAAAAGAGCTGAATTCCAGAGGTGAGGTGTGAGTGACTGCCCTTGACATCAAGACAGCATTTGACCGAGTGTGGCACCAAGGAGCCCTAGTAAAATTGAAGTCAATGGGAATCGGGGAAAACTCTCCAGTGGCTGGAGTCATACCTAGCACAAAGGAAGATGGTAGTGGTTGTTGGAGGCCAATCATCTCAGCCCCAGGACATTGCTGCAGGAGTTCCTCAGGGCAGTGTCCTAGGCCCAACCATCTTCAGCTGCTTCATCAATGACCTTCCCTTCATCATAAGGTTAGAAATGGGGATGTTCACTGATGATTGCACAGTGTTCAGTTCCATTCGCAACCCCTCAGATAATGAAGCAGTCCGAGCCTGCATGCAGCAAGACCTGGACAACATCCAGGCTTGGGCTGATAAGTGGCAAGTAACATTCGCGCCAGACAACTGCCAGGCAACGACCAGGCAACGACCATCTCCAATAAGAGAGAATCTAACCACCTCCCCTTGACATTCAACGGCATTACCATCACCAAATCCCCCACCATCAACATCCTGGGGGTCACCATTGACCAGAAACTTAACTGGACCAGCCATATAAATACTGTGGCTACAAGAGCAGGTCAGAGGTTGGGTATTCTGCGGCGAGTGACTCACCTCCTGACTCCCTAAATTCTTTCCACCATCTACAAGGCACAAGTCAGGAGTGTGATGGAATACTCTCCGCTTGCCTGGATGAGTGCAGCTCCAACAACACTCAAGAAGTTCCAACACCATCCAGGATAAAGCACCCCGCTTGATTGGCACCCCATCCACCACCCTAAACATTCACTCCCTTCACCATCGGCGCACTGTGGCTGCAGTGTGTACCATCCACAGGATGCACTGCAGCAACTCGCCAAGGCTTCTTCGACAGCACCTCCCAAACCCACGACCTCTACCACCTAGAAGGACAAGGGCAGCAGGTACATGGGAACAACACCACCTGCACGTTCCCCTCCAAGTCACACACCATCCTGACTTGGAAATATATCGCCGTTCCTTCATTGTCGCTGGGTCAAAATCCTGGAACTCCCTTCCTAACAGCACTGTGGGAGAACCTTCACCACACGGACTGCAGTGGTTCAAGAAGGCGGCTCACCACCACCTTCTCAAGGGCAATTAGGGATGGGCAATAAATGCCGGCCTCGCCAGCGACGCCCACATCCCATGAACGAATAATAAAAAAGATGTCCATTCAGCATGCGGCACAGCTCAGCACCTGGTTCTCTGCTGACCCGGATCCTGCGAAGGCAGTTCTTCACAGTTGGGTGCAAATGTATTTGGCGGCATCTTGGCTGGTGCAGCCGGTCAGTCTTTGCTGACTGATGATCATCCTGGCACGGCCTGTTTCATGCAGAAGCACTGAACGCTGCACATTCTTGACTGATGTGGAGATGCCGGTGATGGACTGGGGTGGACAAATGTAAGGAATCTTACAACACCAGGTTATAGTCCAACACTCACTCACCTGACGAAGGAGGTAAGCTGCGAAAGCTTGTGATTTTCAAAATAAAACTGTTGAACTATAACCTGGTGTTGTAAGATTCCTTACATTCTTGACTGGGTGGCTTCCAAAGAACCATCCAGCAGATTGGTTAGGCAGATTGGTTAGGCAGATTGGTTAGGCAGATTGTTTAGGCAGATTGGTTAGGCAGATTGGTTAGGCAGATTGGTTAGGCAGATTGTTTAGGCAGATTGGTTAGGCAGATTGTTTAGGCAGATTGGTTAGGCAGATTGGTTAGGCAGATTGTTTAGGCAGATTGGTTAGGCAGATTGTTTCGGCAGATTGGTTAGGCAGATTGGTTAGGCAGATTGTTTAGGCAGATTGGTTAGGCAGATTGGTTAGGCAGATTGGTTAGGCAGATTGGTTAGGCAGCCCTTCATGTGTCTGTGCCATTGGGCCCACGGTTACAACGTACCTTGAAAATTGGAGCCAGTTCATCCACCAATGCTCTGCTAAGGTGAGCTATGTGAACCTCTGCACCTCTGTGAACCTCTGCACCTCTGTGCACCTCTGTGAACCTCTCTGCACCTGTGTGAACCTCTGCACCTCTGTGAACCTCTGTGTACCTCTGTGCACCTCTGTGAACCTCTGTGTACCTCTGCACCTGTGTGAACCTCTGCACCTCTGTGAACCTCTGCACCTGTGTGAACCTCTGCACCTCTGTGAACCTCTGTGTACCTCTGTGCACCTGTGTGAACCTCTGTGTGAACCTCTGCACCTCTGTGCACCTGTGTGAACCTCTGTGAACCTCTGCACCTCTGTGAACCTCTGTGTACCTCTGTGCACCTGTGTGAACCTCTGTGTACCTCTGCACCTCTGTGCACCTGTGTGAACCTCTGTGTACCTCTGTGCACCTGTGTGAACCTCTGTCAACCTCTGTGAACCTCTGCACCTCTGTGAACCTCTGCACCTCTGTGAACCTCTGTGTACCTCTGTGCACCTGTGTGAACCTCTGTGTGAACCTCTGCACCTCTGTGCACCTGTGTGAACCTCTGTGAACCTCTGCACCTCTGTGCACCTCTGTGAACCTCTGTGTACCTCTGCACCTCTGTGCACCTGTGTGAACCTCTGTGTACCTCTGTGCACCTGTGTGAACCTCTGTGAACCTCTGTGCACCTCTGCACCTCTGTGAACCTCTGTGCACCTCTGCCCATAGATGCCAGTGTAAGGGGGACCCTTGGATTGGGCACAGAGCACCTCTTGTGTGGCCAGTAGGCTTCCTCTTCCTTCTCCATAACGCTGATCGATATGGTCATTCCCACTGGGAATTCCATTGGTCAAGTCTAATGGAGCTGGAGGGAAAAACAGCGGAGCGATTATCGCAAGGGCTCATGGGAACTTAAGTGTAAGCAGATAAAACAACAAAAATTAAGAAAGTTGGTGCAGAAACAACTTTAAAAACTTAATACCACCGACATATGACTCCAAACCCACCCGATGAGGTTGGCTCAGATTGCCACTCGGTTGTAAAAATATCCACTCCAAATGCACGCCCATCGCCACATTGAGGGGCAACTAGGGAGGGCAATAAATGCCTTCCTGCCATGAGACAGGGCCTTGGTTTAACGTCCCCTCCAAAAAAGGGCAGGTCCAGCATTACAGTGCTCCCTCAGTACTGCCCCTCCGACAGTGCAGCACTCCCTCAGTACTGACCCTCCGACAGTGCAGCACTCCCTCAGTACTGCCCCTCCGACAGTGCAGCACTCCCTCAGTACTGACCCTCCGACAGTGCAGCACTCCCTCAGTACTGCCCCTCTGACAGTGCTGCACTCCCTCAGTACTGCCCCTCTGACAGTGCTGCACTCCCTCAGTACTGCCCCTCTGACAGTGCTGCACTCCCTCAGTACTGCCCCTCCGACAGTGCTGCACTCCCTCAGTACTGCCCCTTTGACAGTGCTGCACTCCCTCAGTACTGACCCTCCGACAGTGCGGCGCTCCCTCAGTACTGCCCCTCCGACAGTGCTGCACTCCCTCAGTACTGCACGTAATGTCAGCTTTGGTTGTGTGCTCGAGTCTGTTGTGGTTCTTGACCCTCTCAGTTCCCGGACTCAGAGCTCAGAACGCTGCCAAGGATTCAGTGTTTGGACCCCAGTTGTTGCTGATCTACGAGTGTAGAGTCAGGCACTGACAGCAATCACATCACTGATCAGACTCGGTGATGACACTAAGGAACATTTTGTTTTCTGGAATGCTGCGGACTTTCCTTCCGCTGTTCACGGCACTCCCCAAGGT
Organism: Heptranchias perlo; assembly: GCF_035084215.1. NCBI lineage: Eukaryota > Metazoa > Chordata > Chondrichthyes > Hexanchiformes > Hexanchidae > Heptranchias > Heptranchias perlo. Next base: position 29,315,296 of record NC_090359.1, on the reverse strand, counting down.
AAACGGCCTGTGCAGCATAAACTGCAGCGTAGTGGCACGATGTCTGGGGTACTTTGTTTTGCCAGGACCACAGTGACCTCCTCCTCCACCCTGCGGGGCTCAGTACCTCCGGATACATCTCACGTGGCATAAAATAGCATCAGTCCAAGATCACTGTGACATCTGGGACCAGGGCAGCCCTTCTTCCCTCTGAACTTCTATTGAACTAGGTTGGTATCAGTTCTTTCTGGAACATTCCATACACACATTTCTGTGTACCCTGTACATAAACAAGGTAAACAAGGGAATGGCATTGTTAAAAACATCCTTTGTTTTCTGCATAAATCAATAGTGGAGTAACTCATTTTGCAATGGATGGAACAGCATGTCTCCACCTCTGGAATCAGTCTCCAAGAGGAGTGGATGGACCTAGGAGGAGGAGACTGTAAACACAAGAGGGCAGTGCACTGAGGTAGGGTTCGATACCCTCGCTGGACACGACAGGACGGTAAAATGGCCTTTAAATGGGGTCAGCAGGAAAGGCAAAACACAAAAGGTGTGACACAAGATAAGGGCTCATGGGGTTGCAAGGGGGTTGGAGTACAAAATTAAGCAAGTCTTACTACAGTTGTACAGGGCTTTAGTGGGACCTCACCTGGAGTACTGAAACTTGCTGGTCTTACAGTGCACGGAGCTGTCCTCGACCGAGTGTTGCAGACTGGCACATTCCAAGGTCCAGGACTACGTGCTGAGGGACGCACTGAGGATGGGTGCGGCCGCTGCAAAGGCTCTGTGGGGAAAGGCAACCGTTTCGAGCCTTCCCGCCATTGTATACCGAGGGGCTGCAATCAGGGAAAAACCCCCTCGGGCAGAAAGTAAAATTCAAATTGCTGTAATGTACCTGTAATGAATCTGAAATGAATCTGTAAGCAATAATCTGTGTTGAGTATGATGCAATGAGTCACCATAGAGTGTCATGAACTGTAATTATGTCCAATGTGTTCATTGTACTGTACTTGACGTAACCAGCAAATTGTATAATCTGTATTGTGTACGTTTGGAATGTGATATGAGAACTGTATTGTATGTACTGCTGCAAATATTATGAATAAAGTATATTTTTTGAAAAAAAAAACTGTGTACAGTTTTGGTCTCCTTATCTAAGGAAGGATATACTTGCCTTAGAGGGGGTGCAACAAAGGTTCACTAGATTGATTCTGGGATGAGAGGGTTGTCCTATGAGGAGAGATTGAGTAGAATGGGCCGATACTCTCTGGAGTTTAGAAGAATGAGAGATGATCTCATTGAAACATATAAGATTCTGAGGGGGCTTGACAGGGTAAATGCTGAGAGGTTGTTTCCCCTGGCTGGAGAGTCTAGAACTAGGGGGCACAGTCTCAGGATACGGGGTCGGCCATTTAGGAGTGAGATGAGGAGGAATTTCTTCACTCAGAGGGTTGTGAATCTTTGGAATTCTCCACCCCAGAGGGCTGTGGATGCTGAGTCGTTGAATATATTCAAGGCTGCAATCGATAGATTTTTGGACTTTAGGGGAATCAAGGGATCTGGGGATCGGGCAGGAAAATGGAGTTGAGGTCGAAGATCAGCCATGATCTGATTGAATGGGGGAGCGGGTTTGAGGGGCCGAATGGCCGACTCCTGCTCCTATTTCTTATGTTCTAATCTTCTTATGATGCAACAATTGTCATCAGTTCCCCTGGCTAGAAAGGAGAAGAATCAGCCAGAGTTCCCACTCCTGTTTCCTGTCCACTGACTGTGGGTAGGTGAGGGCCGTACTGGGCATGGCAGCGATGAGTTTCTCTGCTGCTTACTGTTCCAGTAGAAATGGCAGCACAGGAAGGGACAATCACAGTTCTTAAAGGAAGAGAGCATTTCAAGTAACAGATGTTAACTCAGAGAAACACGTCTGCGGGAAGTGTGTCCAACTGAGATGACTTGAGCTGTAGATCTCAGAACATGAAGTGGAGTTCAAGGAGGGAGAGAGGTTTCAGGAGCAAATGTTTCAGAGGGTAGTTACCCCATAAAGAGACAGGGAGCTGGTAGTGGTAGAGGGAGGAGTGGGAGGAGAGGGGAGAAGGGAGGCGAGGGGTAGAGGGAGAGGGAGAGGAGGGAGGGGAGAGGGAGAGGGGAGGGGGAGGGGGGAAATGGAGAGGAGGAGAGGGGGAGAGGGATGAAAGGGGAAGGGGGAGAGAGGGGGAGAAGGGGAGGGGAGGGAGGGGGAGAGAGAGAGGGAGAAGGGGGAGGGGGAGGGAAAGGGGGAGGGAGAGAGGGGAGGGGAGAAGGGGAGAGGGAGAGGGAGGAGGGGAGGGAAGGGAGGAGAGAGAGAGGGGGAGGAGAGGGGGAGGGGAGAGGGAGAGGGAGGAAGGGAGGGAGGAGAGGGGGAGGAGAGGGGGAGGGGAGAGGGAGGAGGGGGAGGAGAGGGGAGGGAGAGGGAGGAGAGGGGGAGGGGAGGGAGGAGAGGGGGAGGGAGAGGGAGGGAGGAGAGGGGGAGGGAGAGGGAGGAGAGAGGGAGGGGAGAGGGAGGAGGGGGAGGGAGAGGGAGGAGAGGGGGAGAGGGGAGGGATGAGAGGGAGAGGGAGAGGGAGGAGAGGGGGAGGGGAGAGGGAGGAGGGGGAGGAGAGGGGAGGGAGAGGGAGGAGAGGGGGAGAGGGGAGGGATGAGAGGGAGAGGGAGGAGAGGGGGAAGAGGAGTAATTCAGTGAGGAATGCAGTAGTAATCAGAGCCTCGATAGTTGGAAGGATGGACACTCTCCTTCCCAGTCCAGACCACAAGTCCCAAATGCTTTGTTGCCTCCTAGGTGCTAGAGTATTGGCTGTTTCAGAAAGACAAGAGAAGATTCTGGAAGGGGAGGGAGAGCCAATCATCACGCTCCCAGTGGGAGCCAACGATACAGGAAAGGAAAGGTCTGGACCCTGCAACAAAAATGTAAAAGATTGAGAAGCAGGTTTAGGAGCAGGATTTCAAGGGTGATAATCTCTGGAATACTCCCCTGGCCATGTGCTAGAATAGGGAACAATGGGAATTTTAGGGAGTTCAACATCTGGCTGAAAGGATTGGGTCAGGAAGAGAGGTTCCGTTTTATGGAACATCAGCACCTGTTCTGAGGAACTATTCGTCTAGGATGGGCTACATCTGAACAGGAAGGGAGCTAATGAACTGGTCAAATCGATATTTAGGGACATTTGCACTAGATAAAGTAAATAAAGAGAAACCGTTCCCATTGGCAGAAGGGTCAAAAACCAGAGGACACAGATTTAAGGTGATTGGTAAAAGAAGCAAAGGCGACATGAGGAAAAACTTTTTAATGCAGTGAGTAGTTCTGATCTGGAATGCACTGTCTGAGGGGATGGTGGAGGCAGATTCAATCGTGGCCTTCAAAGGGAATTGGATAAATATTTGAAGGGAAAAATTTGCAGGGCTACGGGGAAAGAGCGGGGGAATGGGACTAACTGGATTGCTCTTACAAAGAGCCGGCATAGGCTCGATGGTCCGAATGGCCTCCTTCTGAGCTGTAACGATTCTATGATTCTATGATTGTAAGAAGGAAGGGGCAGGGAAAATATAATCATTCAGAAAAAGCAAGGAGAGAGGGAAGGAATAGAGGAGGTAAATAAAATGGACCAGTTATTAGCAGGAGATCAAGGAATGAGGTGTTAGCATGGACAAAAAAAATCAAGGGGAAAGGAGTAACTTTAAATATGAACAAAGAAAAAATAAAATGCTTGTATTGCAATATTCAAGATTGTGGGAGATAAACAGGAAGATACAGATATAAGAGCAGTAACAGAAACCTGGCCACAAAGTGGGCAGGAGTTGACAATAAATGTAACGGCATGAATTGGTGCAGGATTGTCGGGCAGGAGAGGCCAGAGAAACAGTGTAAATGGTCGTTTGTGCCAGCTCGTCAGGGTTAATGTCAATGTCACGCCCCAATGGGAGTGACAGACTGTGTTAAGCAATGAGGAGGAGAGGCGATGATGGTGAAGGAGGGACTATCGGCCGTAGAGAGGACTGATGTACAGAAAAGAGGAAGAGGAAATCTGTAGACGATCAGAGAGATAAGTGGGAATAACAAAAACATTTTAATTGCCGACTTTCACTGATTGGAACAGGGAGGGAGTAAACAAAGTAAAAGGAATGGGCGCAGTTTGTTCATTAGCCGACAAGGGGAGAGGTGTTACTGGATCAGTTATCAGTAATGGAAAGATCAGGTAAATGAGTGAAGTGTGGGGGAGTACCTCAGGAAAAGAGACCATAATATGATACGGTTTGAGGTCCAGATAGAAAGGGAAAATATTAGTATAAAAACAAGGAGACCAGATTGGAATGGGGCAGATTTTAGACAGATGAGGAATGATTCAACTGAGAGATGGAAAGAAATATTGGCAAATAGAGCTGGAGACTAACAATGGGATATTTTGAAAAGGAGATTCCAGAGCTACAGAATAAATATAAACCATTTAAAAAAAAGAGACTACTTTGAGTTTCAGAATTCCATGGATACACACAGAAGTTAGGAACAAAATAAAATTGAAGATGGCGGCATTTGGGACAACAACAACTTGCATTTATATAGAGCCTTTAACGTAGTAAAACGGCCCGAGGTGCTTCACAGGAGCGATTATCAAACAAAATTTGACACCGAACCACATAAGGAGATATTAGGACAGGTGACCAAAAGCTCGGTCAAAGAGGGAGGTTTTAAGGAGCGATTTAAATCGAGAGGGAGGAGAGAGAGACGGAGAGGTTTAGGGAGGGAATTCCAGAGCTTAGGACCCAGGCAGCTGAAGGCACGGCCGCCAATGGTGGAGTGATGGGAATGGGGGATGTGCAAGAGTCAAGAATTGCAGAGATCTCGGAGGATGAATTTTGGTAGGAAGAATGAGGAGAGGCAAAATAAACTAAATGGTACAATTTTAAAGGGGGTGCAGGAACAGAGAGACCTGGGGGTGAATGTACACAAATCTTTGAAGGTGGCAGGACAAGTTAAGAAAGCGGTTAAAAAAGTATATGGGATCCTGGGCTTTAATAATAGACATGATGTGGAGATGCCGGTGATGGACTGGGGTTGACAATTGTAAACAATTTTACAACACCAAGTTATAGTCCAGCAATTTTATTTTAAATTCCACAAGCTTTCTGTCTGCTCACTGTGATTGCCTTGGCAACGGGCAGTAATCACCAGGCATTGTTCTGTGATTTTAAAATGCGAAGGATTCGAAAATCTCATTTCCACACCGTTCACCTGAGGAAGGAGGAAGCCTCCGAAAGCTTGTGGAATTTAAAATAAATTTGTTGGACTATAACTTGGTGTTGTAAAATTGTTTACATTTAATAATAGAGGCATAGAGTACAAAAACAAGGAAGTTATGTTAAACCTTTATAAATCACTGGTTAGGCCTCAGCTGGAGTATTGTGTCCAATTCTGGGCACCACACTTTAGGAAGGATGTCAAGGCCTTGGAGAGGGTGCGGAGGAGATTTACCAGGATGGTCCCAGGGATGAGGGACTTCAGTTACGTGGAGAGACTGGAGAAGCTGGGATTGTTCTCCTTAGAGCAGAGAAGGTTAAGGGGAGATTTAATCGAGGTGTTCAAAATCATGAGGGGTTTTGACAGAGTAAATAAGGAGAAACTGTTTCCAGTGGCAGGAGGGTCGGTAACCAGAGGACACAGATTTAAGGTAATTGGCAAAAGAACTAGAGGGGAGATGAGGAGAATATTTTTTACGCAGCGAGTTGTTCTGATCTGGAATGCGCTGCCTGAAAGGGCGGTGGAAGCAGATTCAATAATAACTTTCAAAAGGGAATTGGATAAATACTTGAAGGGAAAAAATTTGCAGGGCTCTGGGGAAAGAGCAGGGGAATGGGACTAATTGGATAGATCTTTCAAAGAGCCGGTACAGATATGATGGGCCGAATGGCCTCCTGCTGTGCTGTTTCCTAAACTAGGAGGCAGAGTAAATAATTCTGGGGACTAAAGGAAGTTGCGATGGGACATTGATAAGATGGCGGAACGGGAAATACATGGCAGACGGAATTCAATGTCCGTCAGTGGGAGGTGGTACATTATGGTAAAAAATTAAAAGTAATAATTACACTTTGAATGGGGGAAAGCTGAGGGATGTTGGGGAGCAGAGGGATTTGGGGGTTCAGGGTCACGATCATTAAAAGCAGCCCCTCAAGTGGATATGGCCATAAAAAGCTAATGGAATCCTGGGCTTTATGGCAAGAGATATAGAATATAAGAGTCGAGATATAATGATGAATCTACATAAAACCTTAGTGAGATCACAGTTAGAGGACTGTGTGCAGTTTGGGCTCCACATCATAGGAAGGATATTGAGGCAAAGGAGAGGGTACAGTGCAGATTTACTAAGACGCTGCCTGGTCTGAGGGAATACAAACACAAAGAAAGACTTGAGAAATTGGGGCTGTTTTCATTAGAACAGAGGAGACTAAGAGGTGATTTGACAGAGAAGGTTTAAAATTATGAAGGGAGTGGACAGAGTAGTTAGAAAAAGACTGTCTCCAGTGATTGAGAGTCTAGAATAAGGGGACACAGTATGAGATTAAATGTAAGAGAGTTAGGACAGAGAACAGGAGAAATGTTTTTCACACAGAGAGTTGTGAGGCTGTGGAATTCACCACAGTTAATGATTGAAGCAAAGATCACATCAACATTTAAAAATGGGTCAAATAGGTGGGTAAAGGAAAAGGGGATAAAGGGATATGGGAACAGGGCAGGGACATGGGATTAGGACACTGCTGGTCTGGATAAACACCAACATGGACTGGTTGGGCTGAACGGCCTGTTTCTATGCTGTAATTTTGATGTAATTCTATGTCAGCACCTTTGCTGTGGTGTTTTATCTCATTGTGTTGGCACTGGAGGTGAGCCTAGTGGCTTGGGTTGGGGAGCAGGCTGGGGTCAGGGGGTTGTTATACTGGCATGAGGGTGGCAGGGAGCTCAAGGTCAATGATTGGATATGGTTTAACTTCAGCGTGATAAATTACAAAAACATAAAAAATAGCAAGGAACATGGATAACAGCATGAGAGAGAAAGTGAAACCTTGAGTGTTTACTGAATGATACAGAGACACTGTATGTTTCATACCAATTATTTACTAGTGAAAAACACCAACTATCCAGAATAATATCCAGCAATAAAGGACCAGTGATGGCTTTTCTGTATCTGCTCGATTCCCTGGAGTATCTTGCAGCCCTGTAAAAGAGTCTAAAGCAGAATATTAAACTTTCCCTGCACACATTGTATTAAGAATCGACATTTTAAAGCTTATCTCTGCTCCACACACCCACCTTCGCCATCCACCATTCCCTTACCTCCCAGCCCCTCCCAGTACTGCTCCACAACAGCCTCTCTGCTCCTATTCCAGAAATAGCAAAAGTGTCTCACCTTGCACCCTGCAGTGACTCGCTCAGCTCTCCCCGGGGCCAGCTTCCCATCACTGCTGCTCCAACTCCCCCTCTCTGCCTGTCCCATCTCTGCCCATCCTCTGCAGAACCTCAGCAGTACACACTGATCAGTCTATCCATACCCCGCGTTCACCCAATGTCCAGATACAGGTATTTTCCCGCAGGGATCACTGGATACTGATCAACAATGGGAAACCCGGCTGATTTTTGACCCAAAAGGGGTTGAGCCTAATTGCAGCAAACACACAACCAGTAAACTCAGCACAGACTGAAGATTGGCACTGGTTCATTACCAAACTACAACAACCTGCATTTATTTACTGCTTTCTGGTGTCCTGCATTAGGACCCTCGACCTTTCACCTGGTGTCCTGCACTAGGACCCTCGACCTTTCACCTGGTGTCCTGCATTAGGACCCTCGACCTTTCACCTGGTGTCCTGCATTAGGACCCTCGACCTTTCACGTGGTGTCCTGCATTAGGACCCTCGACCTTTCACCTGGTGTCCTGCATTAGGACCCTCGACCTTTCACCTGGTGTCCTGCATTAGGACCCTCGACCTTTCACCTGGTGTCCTGCATTAGGACCCTCAACCTTTCACCTGGTGTCCTGCATTAGGACCCTCGACCTTTCACCTGGTGTCCTGCATTAGGACCCTCGACCCTTCACCTGGTGTCCTGCATTAGGACCCTCAACCTTTCACCTGGTGTCCTGCATTAGGACCCTCAACCTTTCACCTGGTATCCTGCATCAGAGCCCATGACCTTTCACCTGGTGTCCTACACTAGGACCCTTGACCTTTCACCTGGATTTCTAAGTTTAAAATGAAAACCACCGATTGATTTGAGGGAACTCGTTCTGAAACATACAGGAATTCACAACGTAAGGCTGGAGAAACCACACTGTGAATCGGTGAGATGCTGAGCCAAAGGAGCACGGCAGTGGGAATACAGGCCGAGATCAGTGAGTGATACCCCACCCAAAATAACACAAATCCCACAATCGCCACTAGGGCCAGTCTTTATGTGCGAGACAAGACGGAGAGTATAACAGACAGGTCCGATCCTGTCCCCACCCAACACCCATAGATCTGCACCTTTGAACAAGGGTCATTGGATAGTGCTCAGGAATCCCATGTGTCGAGTGTGAATGGTCAGAGATGGTCAGTCCCAGGCCACAGAGTGATAGGACATGTGTGAACGGTCAGACGTGGTCACTCCCAGGCCACAGAGTGATAGGGTGTGTGTGAACGGTCAGACGTGGTCACTCCCAGGCCACAGAGTGATAGGGTGTGTGTGAATGGTCAGAGATGGTCACTCCCAGGCCACAGAGTGATAGGATGTGCGTGAATGGTCAGAGATGGTCACTCCCAGGCCACAGAGTGATAGGATGTGCGTGAATGGTCAGAGATGGTCACTCCCAGGCCACAGAGTGATAGGGTGTGTGTGAACGGTCAGACATGGTCACTCCCAGGCCACAGAGTGATAGGACATGTGTGAACGGTCAGAGATGGTCATTCCCAGGCCACAGAGTGATAGGGTGTGTGTGAACGGTCAGACGTGGTCACTCCCAGGCCACAGAGTGATAGGGTGTGTGTGAACGGTTAGAGATGGTCAGTCCCAGGCCACAGAGTGATAGGGTGTGTGTGAACGGTCAGAGATGGTCATTCCCAGGCCACAGAGGAGGTGAACTGATGTCCAGAAGCAGTTCTTCACACAGGCCTCCCCGATCCATACTTCTTGACACTGTCAGATGCACCAGACATGAAGCAGAGGATGTGAGTCACAGGTGAGTGGTGCAGGGCAGTGTTCGAAGAGTTATTTGTACCCACGTACGCTCATTAACCAACCAGCCAGCCACCTTGTGAATCATCGCTGTTACTCATTCACCATTCACCCCCATTACATAACAGCACTACTTGGCGCTCCCGTTTGTTCAGCCTCTGAATCCTCAGCAAATCGGCACTGAGCTGAGAAATTAGTGAGAATACACATGACATGAAATTGGAAAGTATTTCTTGGTGTGTTCTCTCCCCATCTCTCCTGAATGTCCAGTGTCACAAACGACATGCTCTGTGACTGTGACCATGGTGCATCCTCCTCCTCGATCACATCCTCCTCCTCGATCACATCCTCCTCCTCGATCACATCCTCCTCCTCGATCACATCCTCCTCCTCGATCACATCCTCCTCCTCGATCACATCCTCCTCCTCGATCACATCCTCCTCCTCGATCACATCCTCCTCCTCGATCACATCCTCCTCCTCCAGTCCCTTCACTCGCCTAGGCCCCAAGCTCTGGAATTCCCTCTCCCCCTCCACCTCTCTCTCATCTCCTTTAAGACCACCCTTAAAACTCATCTCTTTGACTAAGCTTTTTGCTCATTCCTCTGATATTTCCTTCTTTGATTCAGTGGTTCTCTAAATCGCCGTGAGACTTTTTCTAGGTTAAAGGCGTCCCACGAGGGCAGGTTTCTTCTTCTTGCGCTGCCAGAGTTGGGGTTTGGGTCCCACCCCCCTGTACTTTGCCCAGTTATCCTTCACGTTTGAATGTCAGCAAAATATTAAAAACAAACTGTCTGTACTTAACATCCTCCAGCAGGGATCGTTGGCTACCAATCAGGAGCAGGACTCCTGGCTGATTCTGCCCCTTTCCAGCCCAGGGCACTGAGTCTAATTGTAGGGCAGATGGGATGAGAGGACTCAGTGCTGAATGGGAAGATCACAGGTTCAGTCTGTTGTCTGTGTGGTTTAGTACCACGTTAGGTGGTGTTTTTACCCATTGAGCCAGTGCGGAGGGTGGTTGTCCTATTTGCTCTGCAGAGGGTTTTTTTTTCATCTGTCCCCCTCTGCAATAAGCAGTAGCCGGCCTAGCGGGCCTGGCTCCCAGCCCATTGGGTGCCCTTAAGCTGCATATAAAAAAAAAGTTGCACATGCTAAGTTGCACAAAGAGCAGCAAATTAGAATTAAAAAGGAAACTGAAAAAGTAATCAGACAAATGTTGTGCCCTAAAACCAGGTGAATGGATAAAGCAGCGAAAGATCATGATGCAGGGAAAGGAATGAGAGGCTGCCAGTCACAACATGTTTCGAGAGAAGCAGCCTGGTGTTTATGATCAGCTCTGCTCAGCTCTCACAGCCTGGCGTTAAGCGATGCCGGTCTGTGCTCTGCCAGTGCCTCAGGCTCTGGTTGGAAACGCCCCTTAAATGCAGCAGGAAGAGTCTTGCTCCAAGAATGCAAATCATTGCTATCCAGTGCTTGTATTACAGTCCCCGATCACAGGGTTACACGCGTGACTGCTTGAGTTCAGGTCACGTACTAAGAGTCAGAACTGCAGGCCTCACTCTTCCCTGCACATAGAGTTCTGATCTCTCCCTCTTTGTTTTCTTACTTTTAGAATCCTGGACACACCCAGTCCATGAAATGCTCTGATTATGTTGCAGAACCCTCTCTACACAAGCAAATTTGCAACACATGTTGGCTGTCAGTGCTGTAGACTCCAAGTCTATTTACCCTGGGGGGCAGAACTTTGGATCAGGAGCGTTGTCTGATCATGGTCTAACCCTGCAATCACGGTCCTCCCGATGGCTGTACGATTGGATCTGATGAGTCATACACTTCAAGAAGGTTGGGAGTTTGATCCCTGGTCTCTGCAGGGTTAGTCCACCTCTGCCAAGGTGGCGGGGCTACAATTTGCCTCAGCTCACCTGGGCTACAGAGGGACAATCAGCCATGGTTCCCATTCCTAAGGTGGAGCTCAGCTGTGATGCCCACAATGGTTGAATATCCTGATGACACATATTGTCAAGGCTCACACACCAAGATTAGCCACTTAGGCAGAATACTGACCAGCTGCCAGTGTTTACATAACTGGACACGAGCAGGAGTCAGACATGTCAACACAGCGGGAATTAGAGGGGGAAAGGTTTTTTTTTTATAAAAGGCACTTTCTGGCAGGAGTCACTGGTTAGTGATAAGGAGCAGAAGCCTGGCCTACTTTTCTCTCCCTAGTCAGTGGGTGCTGAGGCCATTGTGTCTGCCTGGCTGGAATGGCATGCAGGATTGTACTGGAGACCGCCCTGCTCTGCATGATGCCACCCCTGGGAGGAGGGGCAGAGTGAACTTTTAAAGTTCCTCACACAATGGATTGGGGAGTTTGGAAATGCTTCCAGTAAATGGCAGGGGGTCATCAACAGAGTGGAGGATGGGCCGAACTACAGGGGACGTAGACTGTGTGGGGAGGTGGGTGGGCAGCTGGCAGATGCAGTTTAATTGTAGATTAATGTAAAGTAAGGCGCTAACAGATACAGAACAATAAGAGGGATTCATGGGGAAATATTGAAAGATGGATCAGGAAAGGAATCTGGGAGTCACGGTCGAGGAATCCAACCAATGGCTCACTGCTGTCCATAAAAAGGGATGGAATATGGGAGATGGGAAGGGAATACATGACAGTGGGTCAGGCCCCACCTGGAGTATTGATGCAGTTCTGAAACCCCCAGTTTCGAGACAAGCCTGCACCTCACTTCCTGCCACTCGCAATGTTCTAACATTACAACTTGGGCCTGCCTGTTAGAAACATTCGCCTCATCAGATGGGTCCTTGACTCAAATGGCCTGTCCAAGTGCCCTCAGAGTACGGCCGTGAAACGGCCCACCAGGCAGTGTGCTGGCCACCTCCTCCTCCACCAGGTCAATGAGCTAGCCCGAAGCCAGGGAGCCTGCATCCCATTAAATAAAGACCCTGGGCCTGGAAATACAGTCAGGGTCGGGGTGGAGGGGGGCACCTGAAGAGCAGGCAACCCCATCCCGCAGGGCTACAGAGAAAGAGCAGAGAAGTGGGACTAATTGGATAGCTCTACCAAAGAGCTGGCACAGGCATGATGGGCTGAATGGCCTCCTTTTGTGCTGTAAGATTCTATGTGCCTACATTAAGGGGGCGCAGAGCCCGGTGAGTGGTCTCTCCAGGCCTTGAGATTTTCTAGAAGCACTGGTGGACTTTCTGCTTTGCTAATCAAGTGTAGCCTCTGCCCCCCTGCCTGAGAGCAGCTAACAGGGTGCACCTGGGACTGGCACTGAGTAATGTCAGCACAAGAGCCTGGGATCTGTTATCTGTTCTCTCTGGAATGTATGTCTGTTATTATTGTAACTGATGTATTTTAGGGAAGGGTGCTAATCTGTAATTTGTGAGTCACAGCCTGCACAGAATGGCACTGACAGCCTCATTATCCAGATAGCCCCCAGTAAAGGGGTCGATTCAATCCTGGTACTGTCCGGCTCGGGTGTGTGCTGTACCTGACCCTGGGAGTGTGTGATGGGACAGTGTAGAGGGAGCTTTACTCTGTATCTAACCCTGTACCTGCCCTGGGAGTGTTTGATGGGACAGTGTAGAGGGAGCTTTACTCTGTATCTAACCCATGCTGTACCTGCCCTGGGAGTGTTTGATGGGACAGTGTAGAGGGAGCTTTACTCTGTATCTAACCCTGTACCTGCCCTGGGAGTGTTTGATGGGGCAGTGTAGAGGGAGCTTTACTCTGTATCTAACCCGTGCTGTACCTGACCCTGGGAGTGTTTGATGGGACAGTGTGGAGGGAGCTTTACTCTGTATCTAACCCTGTACCTGCCCTGGGTGTGTTTGATGGGACAGTGTAGAGGGAGCTTTACTCTGTATCTAACCCTGTACCTGCCCTGGGTGTGTTTGATGGGACAGTGTAGAGGGAGCTTTACTCTGTATCTAACCCTGTACCTGACCCTGGGAGTGTGTGATGGGACAGTGTAGAGGGAGCTTTACTCTGTATCTAACCCTGTACCTGCCCTGGGAGTGTTTGATGGGACAGTGTAGAGGGAGCTTTACTCTGTATCTAACCCTGTACCTGCCCTGGGAGTGTTTGATGGGACAGTGTAGAGGGAGCTTTACTCTGTATCTAACCATGTACCTGCCCTGGGAGTGTTTGATGGGACAGTGTAGAGGGAGCTTTACTCTGTATCTAACCCTGTACCTGACCCTGGGAGTGTTTGATGGGACAGTGTAGAGGGAGCTTTACTCTGTATCTAACTCGTGCTGTACCTGACCCTGGGAGTGTGTGATGGGACAGTGTAGAGGGAGCTTTACTCTGTATCTAACTCGTGCTGTACCTGACCCTGGGAGTGTGTGATGGGACAGTGTAGAGGGAGCTTTACTCTGTATCTAACCCTGTACCTGCCCTGGGAGTGTTTGATGGGACAGTGTAGAGGGAGCTTTACTCAGTATCTAACCCTGTACCTGCCCTGGGAGTGTTTGATGGGACAGTGTAGAGGGAGCTTTACTCTGTATCTAACCCTGTACCTGACCCTGGGAGTGTTTGATGGGACAGTGTAGAGGGAGCTTTACTCTGTATCTAACCCTGTACCTGACCCTGGGAGTGTGTGATGGGACAGTGTAGAGGGAGCTTTACTCTGTATCTAACCCTGTACCTGCCCTGGGAGTGTTTGATGGGACAGTGTAGAGGGAGCTTTACTCTGTATCTAACCCTGTACCTGCCCTGGGAGTGTTTGATGGGACAGTGTAGAGGGAGCGTTACTCTGTATCTAACCCGCGCTGTACCTGCCCTGGGAGTGTTTGATGGGACAGTGTAGAGGGAGCTTTACTCTGTATCTAACCCTGTACCTGCCCTGGTAGTGTTTGATGGGGCAGTGTAGAGGGAGCTTTACTCTGTATCTAGCCCTGTACCTGCCCTGGGAGTGTTTGATGGGACAGTGTAGAGGGAGCTTTACTCTGTATCTAACCCGTGCTGTACCTGACCCTGGGAGTGTTTGATGGGACAGTGTGGAGGGAGCTTTACTCTGTATCTAACCCTGTACCTGCCCTGGGAGTGTTTGATGGGACAGTGTAGAGGGAGCTTTACTCTGTATCTAACCCTGTACCTGCCCTGGGAGTGTTTGATGGGACAGTGTAGAGGGAGCTTTACTCTGTATCTAACCCTGTTCCTGCCCTGGGAGTGTTTGATGGGACAGTGTAGAGGGAGCTTTACTCTGTATCTAACCCTGTACCTGCCCTGGGAGTGTTTGATGGGATAATACTGTTGCTTACACCGACTGCTATGGGTAATAATACTCGTGCTTACACCAACTGCTATGAGTAATAATACTCGTGCTTACACTGACTGCTGTGAGTAATAATACTCGTGCTTACACTGACTGCTGTGAGTAATAATACTCGTGCTTACACTGACTGCTGTGAGTAATAATACTCGTGCTCACACTGACTGCTGTGGGTAATAATACTCTTGCTCACACCGACTGCTGTGGGTAATAATACTCGTGCTTACACTGACTGCTGTGGGTAATAATACTCGTGCTTACACTGACTGCTGTGGGTAATAATACTCTTGCTCACACCGACTGCTGTGGGTAATAATACTCGTGCTTACACTGACTGCTGTGGGTAATAATGCTCGTGCTTACACTGACTGCTGTGGGTAATAATACTCGTGCTTACACTGACTGCTGTGGGTAATAATACTCGTGCTTACACTGACTGCTGTGGGTAATAATACTCGTGCTTACACTGACTGCTTTGGGTAATAATACTCGTGCTTACACTGACTGCTGTGGGTAATAATACTCGTGCTTACACTGACTGCTGTGGATAATAATACTCGTGCTTACACTGACTGCTGTGGGTAATAATAACCTGCCTGCTGCGTTCAGTATTGTGAGGACAGTGACAGGTTTCAGTCTATTTTTCCCTGTGTCTTGTCACTTTGGCTGTTAAAGCCTTTTGGAGGGTTTCCAAGTTCACTATTTAAATAGCTTTCTGAAGCCGCTGTGCAATGCAGTGTAACGGAGCTGAGGTGATATCGCACCTCGAGTGTGGAGCACTGGAGTTTGAGGGTATTCAGACTGTCATCTTCTGTGAACATTATCTCAGCGTCTGTGAGCTGCAGGCCGTTAAAGTTAGCCACATAACCACTTCCTGCTTTCAAAAATGTTTCTGCAGTACCAGTGCAGCAAACAGGCCAAGCAAGAGCGGGAACAACAGTCAGTCTGGAACATTCTATCTGATCAGCACTTACTCTGAGCTTTCAAGTCTGGGCACAGCTTCATTCTGAATTCCACATTCTCTCATTTCATTAAATTCTTACTCTCTTTTTTTGTGATTTCCCCCCACCTCCCCAATTCTCTCTGTTCTTTCCTTTCAGACCCCGACTCTTGGTGGAGTTCCCGCTTTAGTCAGTTGCTCTTCAGTACCCCACCCAAGGGAGTCTAGACAGGCAGGACCAGACGCTGCTTCTCGGACCAGACGCTGCTTCTCAGTCCAGCCTGAAATCAGGTGTGATAGCGGCAAAGAATGATGCAATGTTCAGACACTCTGCACCTCATCGAGAGACCTGCCCCCACTGGCCATTCTCTCCCCGCCCGCCATGTGCAAATAGCAGCAGGAAGTGGGACCCAGGCCCCTGGTAGATGGCGCCATTCACCAGGGTCACCACGGGGGAGATGGTGATAGGTGCTGAGAAGAGGTGGTAACAGCCCCGAGGGAGAAAGCCTTGAAGCAGCCTCCTCTCCCTCCATTCTGGCCCCCACACACCTTGCTTGCTAGGCCTCAGTCCTTGCCGAGACCTACAAGGCAGGCACCATACTGACCCCCAGGGCACTTCCGCCCTTTGAACTGTCCAGCCGCCTCTTCTGGTGCTGCCGGTGAGCAATGGTGGGCTCCTTCTTGTCAGGAAACGGAGAGCAGAAGCACTTCCCTCACGCAACACTGCCACTGAGGATCCTGCCGGAGTGTCAGCGGGCTCTTCAACCCTAGGAGGCATCGCAGCCGAAGCCACTTCACACACATGCTTTCCGACACAGGTGACTGGGTAATGATCAGGACCCCTGGACCATCTACCCCCCCCTCCCTAGCCCGGGGGTAAATCCTCCAACTGCTGCCCAGCTGAGATTGGCTAATTCAGCTCAGACTCTGGGCCCTTGGTCTGAGTGGTTGATTATTACACCAGGCAGTGACTCATCGGTGAACTCCCTTCAGTTTAAAAATTCACCAGTCCTCACTGCTCTCTCTCTCCTGCCAGCCTGTTCCCTAAACCCTTTCGATTGTGCTCTTGAGTTTGCCACTGTGGGACACCACGTTTAGTTTAATTGGGAAGACTGAAGCCATTGTCTTTGGTTCCTGCCACAAACTCCGTTCCCTAGGCCATCGACTCCATCCCTCTCCCCACCCACTCTCTGAGGCTGAACCAGGCTGTTCACAACCTTGGACCCAGAGCTGAGCTTCTGACCCCAGATCCCCTCCATCACCAAGACCGCCTACATCCACCTCCATAACATCGCCCGTCTCCGCCCCCTGCCTCAGCCCATCTGCTGCTGAAACCCTCACCCGTGCCTTTGTTACCTCCAGACTCGACTATTCCAATGCTCTCCTGCCCGGCCTCCCATCTCCCACCCTCCATAAACTTCAGCTCATCCAAAACTCTGCTGCCCGTCTCCTAACTCGCACCGAGTCCCGTTCACCCATCACCCCCTGTGCTCGCTGACCTACACTGGCTCCCAGTCCGGGAACACCTCCATGGGCCTCGCCCCCCTCCCTATCTCTGTAATCACCTCAGGCCCTACAACCCTCCGAGATCTCTGTTTCTATCACTCTGTCCAATTGCGCATCCCTCCCCCCTTCGCCCCACCATTGCCGGCCGTGCCTTCAGCCCTCTAGATCCTGGAATTCCCTCCTTAAACCTCTCTACCTCTGCTCCTTTATACCCTCCTTAAAATCCCACCTCCTCTCCTAGTATCTCCTCATCTGGCTCGGTGTGAATTTCTCTTTCATAATCGCTCCTGTGAAGGGCCTTGGGATGTTTGTCTGTGTTAAAGGTGTTATATTAAGGTTGTTAATGAACAGATCCCTGCCCAGATGTCGGCCTCTCTCTCCTCCTCCTGGGGAAGAGATGCAGCCTCCATTCCCTGGCTCCCGCCACTGACACCACTACGATTCGGATTCAGCTGTGTGTCAGTGCTGGACGGAAGGTGCCCAGACTCAGTCTCTTGCTCTGGGCCATGGAGGCATCAACTCTTTTTCCTTTGTCGAGGGTGAGACTTTTTAAAGATCCAGACGTGAATATCTGCAATCCGTCCAGCACAGTCCTGCCGTGACTCTGGTGGAAGGGCCCGACTTAGGTCGAGACTGAGATCCACCCAGGTCCCTGCCTTCTCACAGGGCCTTGCCATCCTGCCCAAACTAGAACAGGTGCATAAGAGAGGGTACAGCCGGGGCAGGCACTCCCAGACGGCCAGGGCAGGCACTCCCAGACGGCCAGGGCGGGCACTCCCAGACGGCCAGGACGGGCACTCCCAGACGGCCAGGGCGGGCACTCCCAGTCGCCGGGGGCAGGCACTCCCAGACGGCCAGGACGGGCACTCCCAGAAGGCCGGGGGTGAGCACTCCCAGTCGCCGGGGGCAGGCACTCCCAGACGGCCAGGGCGGGCACTCCCAGATGGCCAGGGCGGACACTCCCATTCGGCCAGGGCGGGCACTCCCAGACGGCCAGGGCGGGCACTCCCAGACAGCCGGGGGCGAGCACTCCCAGACAGCCAGGGCAGGCACTCCCAGACAGCCAGGGCAGGCAATCCCAGACAGCCAGGGCAGGCACTCCCAGACAGCCAGGGCAGGCACTCCCAGACGGCCGGGGGCGAGCACTCCCAGACAGCCAGGGTGGGCACTCCCAGACAACCAGGGCACGCACTCCCAGACGGTTGGGGGCAGGCACTCCCAGACAGCCGGAGGTGGGCACTCTCAGACGTCCGGAGGCGGGCACTCCCAGACAGCCAGGGCAGGCACTCCCAGACGGCCGGAGGTGGGCACTCTCAGACTGCCAGGGTGGGCACTCCCAGACGGCCGGGGGCAGGCACTCCCAGACAGCCAGGGCAAGCACTCCCAGACGGCCGGAGGTGGGCACTCTCAGACTGCCAGGGTGGGCACTCCCAGACGGCCGGGGGCACGCACTCCCAGACGGTTGGGGGCAGGCACTCCCAGACGGCCAGGGCGGGCACTCCCAGACGGCCGGGGCGGGCACTCCCAGACGGCCGGGGGCAGGCACTCCCAGACAGCCAGGGCAGGCACTCCCAGACGGCCCGGGGTGGGCACTCCCAGACGGCCGGGGTGGGAACTCCCAGACGTCCAG
The DNA here is from genome assembly GCF_035084215.1 of Heptranchias perlo. Lineage (NCBI taxonomy): Eukaryota > Metazoa > Chordata > Chondrichthyes > Hexanchiformes > Hexanchidae > Heptranchias > Heptranchias perlo. The sequence continues at coordinate 29,296,709 of NC_090359.1, read as the reverse complement.
GGTGGGCACTCCCAGACGGCCAGGGTGGGCACTCCCAGACGGCCGGGGTGGGCACTCCCAGACGGCCGGGGTGGGCACGCTCAGGAGTTCCTTGCACTTGTTTGATGGAAGGGAGGCGGGTCAGAATGCTGAGAGATATAGTGACGGGGGGGAGGGGTCTCACAGTGAGATATACTGACGGGGGGGAGGGGTCTCACAGTGAGATATACTGACGGGGGGGAGGGGTCTCACAGTGAGATATACTGACGGGGGGGAGGGGTCTCACAGTGAGATATACTGACGGGGGGGAGGGGTCTCACAGTGAGATATACTGACGGGGGGGAGGGGTCTCACAGTGAGATATACTGACGGGGGGGAGGGGTCTCACAGTGAGATATACTGACGGGGGGGAGGGGTCTCACAGTGAGATATACTGACGGGGGGGAGGGGTCTCACAGTGAGATATACTGACGGGGGGGAGGGGTCTCACAGTGAGATATACTGACGGGGGGGAGGGTTCTCATAGTGAGATATACTGACGGGGGGCAGGGGTCCCACAGTGAGATATACTGACGGGGGGGAGGGGTCTCACAGTGAGATATACTGACGGGGGGGAGGGGTCTCACAGTGAGATATACTGACGGGGGGGAGGGTTCTCACAGTGAGATATACTGACGGGGGGCGAGGGGTCTCACAGTGAGATATACTGACGGGGGGGAGGGGTCCCCCAGAGAGATATACTGACGGGGGGGAGGGTTCTCACAGTGAGATATACTGACGGGGGGAGGGGTCCCCCAGAGAGATATACTGACGGGGGGGAGGGGTCCCCCAGAGAGATATACTGATGGGGGGGAGGGGTCCCCCAGAGAGATATACTGACGGGGGGGGAGGGATCTCACAGTGAGATATACTGACAGGGGGAGGGGTCTCACAGAGAGATATACTGACGGGGGGGAGTGGTCCCCCAGAGAGATATACTGACGGGGGGGAGGGGTCCCCCAGAGAGATATACTGACGGGGGAGTGGGGTCCCCCAGCGAGATATACTGACGGGGGGGGAGGGGTCCCCCAGAGAGATATACTGACAGGGGGGAGGGGTCCCCCAGAGAGATATACTGACGGGGGGAGGGGTCCCCCAGAGAGATATACTGACGGGGGGAGGGGTCCCCCAGAGAGATATACTGACGGGGGGAGGGGTCCCCCAGAGAGATATACTGACGGGGGGAGGGGTCCCCCAGAGAGATATACTGACAGGGGGGGGATGGTGGAGGGGACCCACATTTGGAAGGATTGTGCACAATTCCAATTCCGTGGCCCGGGGCCTGCCGCAGACTTTGCTGTCGTTCGTGAAGCACCTCCTGATGTAACAGCTCCGAGCTCTCAGTGCTCAGCGGGGCGTGTGAGGCCCTGTGCTCAGAAACCAAGAGCAACATTAAAATCTAGGTTTTAAAGGGATCAGCAGGAAGTGAGGGTCCTGAAGCAGTGACATGGTGATTGAAGGATTGGCCACTGATGGTAGAGCAGAGGGAATGGGGGATCCCGTACCCCAGGGATACAGACCGGAGACCCTGCTCACTGTGGGGAACCCGTACCCCAGGGATACAGACCGGAGACCCTGCTCACTGTGGGGACCCCGTACCCCAGGGATACAGACCGGAGACCCTGCTCACTGTGGGGACCCGTACCCCAGGGATACAGACCGGAGACCCTGCTCACTGTGTGGGGAACCCGTACCCCAGGGATACAGACCGGAGACCCTGCTCACTGTGGGGAACCCGTACCCCAGGGATACAGACCGGAGACCCTGCTCACTGTGGGGAACCCGTACCCCAGGGATACAGACCGGAGACCCTGCTCACTGTGTGGGGAACGGGCTGTCCACGTGAATCAGTGATCTTACACAACACAATTATTAAGAACATAAGAACTTAAGAAATAGGAGCAGGAGTCGGCCATACGGCCCCTCGAGCCTGCTCCGCCGTTCAATCAGATCATGGCTGATCTTTGACCTCAACTCCACTTTCTCGCCTGATCCCCATATCCCTTGATTCCCTGAGTCCAAAAATCCATCGATCTCAGTCTTGAATATACTCAACGACGGAGCATCCACAGCCCTCTGGGGTAGAGAATTCCAAAGATTCACAACCCTCTGAGTGAAGAAATTCCTCCTCATCTCAGTCTTAAATGGCCCCCTCCCCACTTTATCCTGAGACTATGCCCCCTAGTTCTAGACTCTCCAGCCAGGGGAAACAGCCTCTCAGCATCTACCCTGTCAAGCCCCCTCAGAATCTTGTATGTTTCAATGAGATCACCTCCCATTCTTCTAAACTCCAGAGAGTATCGGCCCATTCTACTCAATCTCTCCTCATAGGACAACCCTCTCATCCCAGGATGAGAGTATATCCTTCCTTAGATAAGGAGACCAAAACTGTACACAGTACTCCAGGTGAGGTCTCACTAAAGCCCTGTACAATTGTACCAAGACTTCCTTACTCTTGTACTCCAACCCCCTTGCAATAAAGGCCAACATACCATTCGCCTTCCTTACTGCATGCTGTACCCGCAGACTAACCTTTTATGTTTCTTGTACGAGGTCACCTAAGTAGAACCATAGAAAAGATACAGCACAGAAGGGGGCCATTCGGCCCATCGTGTCCGCGCCGGTTCAAAGAACAACCAGGTGCCCATTCTAATCCCACCTTCCAGCACCCGGTCCGTAGCCCTGCAGCTTACAGCACATTAGGTGCAGGTCCAGGTACTTTTTAAAAGAGTTGAGGGTCCCTGCCTCGACCACCATGTAGTGATGGGCAATAAATGCCGGCCTCGCCAGCGACGCCCACATCCCATCAACAAATAAAATAATTCAGGCAGCGAATTCCATACACCCACCACCCTCTGGGTAAAAAAGTTTTTCCTCATGTCCCCTCTAATCCTTCCACCAATCAGCTTAAATCGATGTCCTCTAGTTCTTGAACTCTCCGCTAGTGGAAACAGGTACTTCCTGTCTACTCTATCTGGGCCCCTCGTAATTTTGTACACCTCAATCAAGTCTCCCCTCAGCCTCCTCTGTTCCAAGGAAAATAACCCCAGCCTATCCAATCTCTCCTCGGAGCTGCAACTGCCTCTCTGAACACCAACATTTAATAGTTTCTCACCATTTAAAAAATATTCTGTTTTTCTATTCTTCCTACCAAAGTGAATAACCTCACATTCCCCCACATTATACTCCATCTGCCACCTTCTTGCCCACTCACTTAACCTGTTTATATCCCTTTGCAGGCTCTTTGTGTCCTCCTCACAGCTTACTTTCCCACCTACTTATACAGGGCCTTGGTGAGACCACATCTGGATATTGTGTGCAGTTTTGGTCTCCTTATCTGAGGAAGGATGTCCTTGCCATGGAGGGAGTGCAACGAAGGTTTACCAGACTGATTCCTGGAGTTTAGAAGAATGAGAGGTGATCTCATCGAAACATATAAAATTCTAACAGGACTAGACAGACCAGATGCAGGGAGGATGTTCCAGGTGGCTGGGGAGTCCAGAACCAGGGGTCACAGCCTCAGGATACGGGGTATGCCATTTAGAACCGAGATGAGGAGAAATTTCTTCACTCAGAGGGTGGTGAACCTGTGGAATTCTCTACCACAGAAGGCAGTGGAGGCCAGGTCATTAAATATATTCAAGAAGGAGATAGATATATTTCTTAATTCTAAAGGGATCAAGAGATATGGGGAAAAAGTGGGAACAGGGTACTGAGTTAGACGATCAGCCATGATCATTTTGAATGGTGGAACAGGCCCGAAGGGCCGAATGGCCTACTCTTGCTCCTATTTTCTATGTTTCTAGCTTTGTGTCATCAGCAAACTTGGATACATTACACTCGGTCCCATCATCTAAGTCATTAATATAGATTGTAAATAGCTGAGGCCCAAGCACTGATCCTTGTGGTACCCCACTAGTTACAGCCTGCCAACCTGAGAATGACCCGTTTATCCCTACTCTCTGTTTCCTGTCCGTTAACCAATCCTCTATCCATGTTAATATATTATCCCCAACCCCATGAGCTCTTATCTTGTGTAACAACCTTTTATGTGGCACCTTATCGAATGCCTTTTGAAATTCCAAATATACTACACCCGCTAGTTCCCCTTTATCTATCCTGCTAGTTACACCCTCAAAAAAACTCTAATAAATTTGTCAAACACGATTTCCCTTTCATAAAACCATGTTGACTCTTCCATAATCTAAACAATTTTACAACACCAAGTTATAGTCCAGCAATTTTATTTTAAATTCACAAGCTTTCGGAGATTTTCTCCTTCCTCAGGCAAATGTTTCCTGAGGAAGGAGGAAGCCTCCGAAAGCTTGTGAATTTAAAATAAAATTGCTGGACTATAACTTGGTGTTGTAAAATTGTTTACAATTGTCAACCCCAGTCCATCACCGGCATCTCCACATCATGACTTCCATAATCTGGCAGAGATCGCCACCTGCTGCTGATACCAGGATCTGCAACGTAAGCAGGACATGCAATTGGAGCAACTTCTGGCCCTCGAATATCTGCATGTACAGTAAAAAATGGGTAAGGGGGAATGATTCACTCCCGCCAGGGATTGTGTGGCCCATGTGTGTCTCAGTGTCAGCTCCTGTACGTGTGCAGTACAAACCGGGTAAAAGGGAATGATTCACTCCCGTCTGGTACTCTACGGCCCGTGTGTGTTTCTCAGTCCCACACTGGACGATTCTCCCGCTCCGTGTCTCTCGGTCCCACACCAGGCGGTGATCTCCCGCTCCGTGTCTCCCGGTCCCACACCGGGCGGTGATCTCCCGCTCCGTGTCTTTCGGTCCCACTCCGGGCGGTGATCTCCCGCTCCGTGTCCCACAGTCCCACACCGGGCGGTGATCTCCCGCTCCGTGTCTTTCGGTCCCACTCCGGGCGGTGATCTCCCGCTCCGTGTCCCACAGTCCCACACCGGGCGGTGATCTCCCGCTCCGTGTCTCTCGGTCCCACACCGGGCGGTGATCTCCCGCTCCGTGTCTCTCGGTCCCACACCAGGCGGTGATCTCCCACTCCGTGTCCCACAGTCCCACACCGGGCGGTGATCTCCCGCTCCGTGTCTTTCGGTCCCACTCCGGGCGGTGATCTCCCGCTCCGTGTCCCACAGTCCCACACCGGGCGGTGATCTCCCGCTCCGTGTCTCCCGGTCCCACACCGGGCGGTGATCTCCCGCTCCGTGTCCCACAGTCCCACACCGGGCGGTGATCTCCCGCTCCGTGTCTCTCGGTCCCACACCGGGCGGTGATCTCCCGCTCCGTGTCCCACAGTCCCACACCGGGCGGTGATCTCCCGCTCCGTGTCCCACAGTCCCACACCGGGCGGTGATCTCCCGCTCCGTGTCCCACAGTCCCACACCGGGCGGTGATCTCCCGCTCCGTGTCTCTCGGTCCCACACCGGGCGGTGATCTCCCGCTCCGTGTCTCTCGGTCCCACACCGGGCGGTGATCTCCCGCTCCGTGTCTCTCGGTCCCACACCGGGCGGTGATCTCCCGCTCCGTGTCTCCCGGTCCCACACCGGGCGGTGATCTCCCGCTCCGTGTCTCCCGGTCCCACACCGGGCGGTGATCTCCCGCTCCGTGTCTCCCGGTCCCACACCGGGCGGTGATCTCCCGCTCCGTGTCTCCCGGTCCCACACCGGGCGGTGATCTCCCGCTCCGTGTCTCCCGGTCCCACACCGGGCGGTGATCTCCCGCTCCGTGTCTCCCGGTCCCACACCGGGCGGTGATCTCCCGCTCCGTGTCTCTCGGTCCCACACCGGGCGGTGATCTCCCGCTCCGTGTCTCTCAGTCCCACACCGGGCGGTGGTTTTACACACTGAGGAGACGGGCAGTATTGGCTCTGTCGTTGATTGTAGCTCACATCCATATTATTCATTTCTCATCACCCTGTAGTTGATCCTTGGGGTCTCTGCAGTTCTGTTTTTAAACCCATGTACTCCATGATGTGCTTCACTGACCCCAAGGGGTCAATTTTCGGATGGCCAAGCGGGTGTGTACGTTGGCAGGGTGGGGGGGTGCTCCTAAAATTGGGGATTCCTGGAGCGGGTCCGGAGCCCGGCTCCAACCCGCCCAGTTCCGGGTTCCCCAATGACGTGAATCGGTGCGCGCGGCCCCCACATGTGGCGGGTTCCCAGCGGGGGGTCGACTGGGTTCGTGGGTAACGCGCCCGGTGAAATCAGTGTGCTCCGCACGGAATTGCAGGCTAATTGGAGCCACTTACCTCGGCTTCCGGGTTTCCTGCTGGAAAGCTGCGCAGCGGGCGGACTGCACATGTGCAGCGAGGGCTGTCAGCTGGAGGAGCCTTATTTAAAGGGGCAGTCCTCCACTGACTGATGCTGCAGGAAATAGGAAAAATTACAGCATGGAGCAGCCCAGGGGGAAGGCTGCTCCCAGTTTAATGATGTCTCACTCCAGGTATCAATACATGGGGTGAGGAGGAGGGGGAGGACAGAGATCTTCCCCCACGGTGGGCGTGAGGAAGCGGCCTGCCTCTGCCACCAGGAAGGCCTGGCTCGAGGTGGCAGAGGGGGTCACCTGCACCACCAACATATCGCCCATCTGCATACAGTGCAGGAGGCGCTGCAATGACCTCAGTAGGTCAGCCACAGTGAGTACACTTACTCATTCCCCTACACTCCGTCTGCCACATCACTGCCCCCACCCCACATCTCCTTCTGCACTGCCAACACTACTCTGTCACATCACCCCTCACACCCACTCAAACCCCATCCTCATCTTACCTGCACTTACTCACCTCGCCAGTACTCATCCCACCACTACCACTCAACCCAATCCTCATACAATCTCATGGCTCTATCCCATACTCACCCTCTCGTGCATCTCTCTCACGGCCAGCCTCACTCAACCTGCCACCACCTGTGCTGCAGCCACAGGGCATGCATCACATATGTGCAGTAGGCAGCGTAAGGCAAACGTGTCTTATTAATGAAGGGGATGCACAAGGGTGTTTGAGGGTTTGTCATAGTTTTTACCTATATTTAATTTCTGATCAACTCACATCACATATTATATTGTCACCACTACTGCCACGTCTTTGCGAATCTTGTCTGGTTTGTGCAATATTGCCCTTTCCTGAGGATCACTATGAAGACCCACACCTGATGCCACCCATTTTTTTTATTCGTTAATGGGATGTGGGCGTCGCTGGCGAGGCCGGCATTTATTGCCCATCCCTAGTTGCCCTTGAGAAGGTGGTGGTGAGCCGCCTTCTTAAACTGCTGCAGTCCGTGTGGTGACGGTTCTCCCACAGTGCTGTTAGGAAGGGAGTTCCAGGATTTTGACCCAGCGACGATGAAGGAACGGCGATATATTTCCAAGTCGGGATGGTGTGTGACTTGGAGGGGAACGTGCAGGTGGTGTTGTTCCCATGTGCCTGCTGCTCTTGTCCTTCTCGGTGGTAGAGGTCGCGGGTTTGGGAGGTGCTGTTGAAGAAGCCTTGGCGAGTTGCTGCAGTGCATCCTGTGGATGGTGCACACTGCAGCTACTGTGCACCGGTGGTGAAGGGAGTGAATGGTTAGGGTGGTGGATGGGGAGCCAATCAAGCGGGCTGCTTTATCCTGGATGGTGTCGAGCTTCTTGAGTGTTGTTGGAGCTGCACTCATCCAGGCAAGTGGAGAGTATTCCATCACACTCCTGACTTGTGCCTTGTAGATGGTGGAAAGGCTTTGGGGAGTCAGGAGGTGAGTCACTTGCCGCAGAATACCCAGCCTCTGACCTGTTCTCGTAGCCACAGTATTTATATGGCTGGTCCAGTTAAGTTTCTGGTCAATGGTGACCCCCAGGATGTTGATGGTGGGGGATTCAGCGATGGTAATGCCGTTGTATGTCAAGGGGAGGTGGAGGGAAGGTCATTGATGAAGCAGCTGAAGATGGTTGGGCCTAGGACACTGCCCTGAGGAACTCCTGCAGCAATGTCCTGGGGCTGAGATGATTGGCCTCCAACAACCACTACCATCTTCCTTTGTGCTGGGTATGACTCCAGCTACTGGAGAGTTTTCTCCCTGATTCCCATTGACTTCAATTTTACTCGGGCTCCTTGGTGCCACACTCGGTCAAATGCTGCCTTGATGTCAAGGGCAGTCACTCTCACCTCACCTCTGGAATTCAGCTCTTTTGTCCACGTTTGGACCAAGGCTGTAATGAGGTCTGGAGCCGAGTGGTCCTGGCGGAACCCAAACTGAGCATCGGTGAGCAGGTTATTGGTGAGTAAGTGCCGCTTGATAGCACTGTCGACGACACCTTCCATCACTTTGCTGATGATTGAGAGTAGACTGATGGGGCGGTAATTGGCCGGATTGGATTTGTCCTGCTTTTTGTGGACAGGACATACCTGGGCAATTTTCCACATTGTCGGGTAGATGCCAGTGTTGTAGCTGTACTGGAACAGCTTGGCTAGAGGCGCAGCTAGATCTGGAGCACAAGTCTTCAGCACTACAGCCCGGGATGTTGTCAGGGCCCATAGCCTTTGCTGTATCCAGTGCACTCAGCCATTTCTTGATATCACGTGGAGTGAATCGAATTGGCTGAAGACTGTCTTCTCTGATGGTGGGGATATCGGGAGGAGACTGAGATGGATCGTCCACTCGGCACTTCTGGCTGAAGATGGTTGCAAACGCTTCAGCCTTGTCTTTTGCCCTCACGTGCTGGACTCTGCCATCATTGAGAATGGGGATGTTTACAGAGCCTCCTCCTCCCGTTAGTTGTTTAATTGTCCACCACCATTCACGACTGGATGTGGCAGGACTGCAGAGCTTTGATCTGATCCGTTGGTTGTGGAATCACTTAGCTCTGTCTATAACATGTTGCTTCCGCTGTTTACCATGCATGTAGTTCTGAGTTGTAGCTTCACCAGGTTGGCATCTCATTTTTCGGCATGCCTGGTGCTGCTCCTGGCATGCTCTTCTACACTCCTCATTGAACCAGGGTTGATCCCCTGGCTTGTTGGTAATGGTAGAGTGAGGAATATGCCCCATGAAATCTCATGGCATCAGGTCAAACATGGGCAAGGAAACCTCCTGCTGATTACCACCTACCGTCCTCCCTCAGCTGATGAATCAGTCCTCCTCCATGTTGAGCACCACTTGGAGGAAGCACTGAGGGTAGCAAGGGCACAAAATGTACTCTGGGTGGGGGACGTCAATGTCCATCACCAAGAGTGGCTCGGTAGCACCACTACTGACCGAGCTGGCCGAGTCCTGAAGGACATAGCTGCCAGACTGGGCCCGTGGCAGGTGGTGAGCGAACCAACACGAGGGAAAAACTTGCTTGACCTCGTCCTCACCAATCTACCTGTCGCAAATGCATCTGTCCATGACAGTATTGGTAGGAGTGACCATCGCACAGTCCTCGTGGAGATGAAATCCCGTCTTCGCACTGAGGACACCATCCAACGTGTTGTGTGGCACTATCACCGTGCTAAATGGGATAGATTCAGAACAGATCTAGCAGCTCAAAACTGGGCATCCATGAGGCGCTGTGGGCCATCAGCAGCAGCAGAATTGTATTCCAGCACAATCTGTAACCTCATGGCCCGGCATATACCTCACTCTACCATTACCAACAAGCCAGGGGATCAACCCTGGTTCAATGAGGAGTGTAGAAGAGCATGCCAGGAGCAGCACCAGGCGTACCTAAAAATGAGGTGCCAACTTGGTGAAACTACAACTCAGGACTACATGCATGCTAAACAGCGGAAGCAACATGCTATAGACAGAGCTAAGCGATTCCACAACCAACGGATCAGATCAAAGCTCTGCAGTCCTGCCACATCCAGTCGTGAATGGTGGTGGACAATTAAACAACTAACGGGAGGAGGAGGCTCTGCAAACATCCCCATTCTCAATGATGGCGGAGTCCAGCACGTGAGTGCAAAAGACAAGGCTGAAGCGTTTGCAACCATCTTCAGCCAGAAGTGCCGAGTGGATAATCCATCTCAGCCTCCTCCCGATATCCCCACCATCACAGAAGCCAGTCTTCGGCCAATTCGATTCACTCCACGTGATATCAAGAAACGGCTGAGTGCACTGGATACAGCAAAGGCTATGGGCCCCGACAACATCCCAGCTGTAGTGCTGAAGACTTGTGCTCCAGAACTAGCTGCGCCTCTAGCCAAGCTGTTCCAGTACAGCTACAACACTGGCATCTACCCGACAGTGTGGAAAATTGCCCAGGTATGTCCTGTCCACAAAAAGCAGGACAAATCCAATCCGGCCAATTACCGCCCCATCAGTCTACTCTCAATCATCAGCAAAGTGATGGAAGGTGTCGTCGACAGTGCTATCAAGCGGCACTTACTCACCAATAACCTGCTCACCGATGCTCAGTTTGGGTTCCGCCAGGACCACTCGGCTCCAGACCTCATTACAGCCTTGGTCCAAACATGGACAAAAGAGCTGAATTCCAGAGGTGAGGTGAGAGTGACTGCCCTTGACATCAAGGCAGCATTTGACCGAGTGTGGCACCAAGGAGCCCTAGTAAAATTGAAGTCAATGGGAATCAGGGGGAAAACTCTCCAGTGGCTGGAGTCATACCTAGCACAAAGGAAGATGGTAGTGGTTGTTGGAGGCCAATCATCTCAGCCCCAGGGCATTGCTGCAGGAATTCCTCAGGGCAGTGTCCTAGGCCCAACCATCTTCAGCTGCTTCATCAATGACCTTCCCTCCATCATAAGGTCAGAAATGGGGATGTTCGCTGATGACTGCACAGTGATCAGTTCCATTCGCAACCCCTCAGATAATGAAGCAGTCCGAGCCCGCATGCAGCAAGACCTGGACAACATCCAGGCTTGGGCTGATAAGTGGCAAGTAACATTCGCGCCAGATAAGTGCCAGGCAATGACCATCTCCAACAAGAGAGAGTCTAACCACCTCCCCTTGACATTCAACGTCATTACCATCGCCGAATCCCCCACCATCAACATCCTGGGGGTCACCATTGACCAGAAACTTAACTGGACCAGCCATATAAATACTGTGGCTACGAGAGCAGGTCAGAGGCTGGGTATTCTGCGGCGAGTGACTCACCTCCTGACTCCCCAAAGCCTTTCCACCATCTACAAGGCACAAGTCAGGAGTGTGATGGAATACTCTCCACTTGCCTGGATGAGTGCAGCTCCAACAACACTCAAGAAGCTCGACACCATCCAAGATAAAGCAGCCCGCTTGATTGGCACCCCATCCACCACCCTAAACATTCACTCCCTTCACCACCGGCGCACTGTGGCTGCAGTGTGTACCATCCACAGGATGCACTGCAGCAACTCGCCAAGGCTTCTTCGACAGCACCTCCCAAACCCGCGACCTCTACCACCTCGAAGGACAAGGGCAGCAGGCGCATGGGAACAACACCACCTGCACGTTCCCCTCCAAGTCACACACCATCCCGACTTGGAAATATATCGCCGTTCCTTCATTGTCGCTGGGTCAAAATCCTGGAACTCCCTTCGTAACAGCACTGTGGGAGAACCTCACCATACGGACTGCAGTGGTTCAAGAAGGCGGCTCACCACCACCTTCTCAAGGGCAATTAGGGATGGGCAATAAATGCCGGCCTTGCCAGCGACGCCCACATCCCGTGAACGAATAAAAAAAATTTTTTAAAATGCCGGGCCATGAGGTTACAGATTGTGCTGGAATACAATTCTGCTGCTGCTGATGGCCCACAGCGCCTCATGGATGCCCAGTTTTGAGCTGCTAGATCTGTTCTGAATCTATCCCATTTAGCACGGTGGTAGTGCCACACAACACGTCGGATGGTGTCCTCAGTGCGAAGACGGGACTTCGTCTCCACGAGGACGGTGCAGTGGTCACTCCTACCAATACTGTCATGGACAGATGCATTTCCGACAGGTAGATTGGTGAGGACGAGGTCAAGTAAGTTTTTCCCTCGCGTTGGTTCGCTCACCACCTGCCGCAGGCCCAGTCTGGCAGCTATGTCCTTCGGGACTCGGCCAGCTCGGTCAGTAGTGGTGCTACCGAGCCACTCTTGATGATGGACATTGAAGTCCCCCACCCAGAGTACATTCTGTGCCCTTGCTACCCTCAGTGCTTCCTCCAAGTGGTGCTCAACATGGAGGAGGACTGATTCATCAGCTGAGGGAGGGCGGTCGGTGGTTATCAGCAGGAGGTTTCCTTGCCCATGTTTGACCTGATGCCATGAGATTTCATGGGGTCCAGAGTCAATGTTGAGGATTCCCAGGGCCACTCCCTCCTGACTGTATATCACTGTACCGCCACCTCTGGTTGGTCTGTCCTGCCGATGGGACAGGACATACCCAGGGATGGTGATGGAAGAGTCTGGGATTGTGTCACTGCAGAGTGGGTGTAGGTGTATTTGCAGAGCTCTTTTGTACAGACGACTGAGAGACGTCGGCGATGTCCCCGGTGGCACCCTGGAAGGATGCGGAGGAGAAGTTGTTGAGGGCAGTGGTGACTTTGACAGCGACAGGTAAGAAGATGGTGCTCGGGCCAGCCGGGAGCAGCTCGGCATGAAGGAGGCTGCAGATGTCCACGACTACATGTCGAGTGACTCTGAGCCTCCATGTGCACTGCTGCTCAGAGAGGTCCAGGAAGCTGAGCCTCGGTCTGTGGACCCTGTGGCGAGGGTAGTGCCCTCTGCGACGCATCTCTCTCTGCAGTTGCCCTCCCTCCTGCTGTACAGGTGGACGTGTCACAGCACTGTGTTGTGGAGCTCCACGTGTCAGAGGTGGACGGCGTGGCTGGCGAGGCTGGTGATGCTGTTCGCCCTCCGAGGAGGTCATGACTGCAGCTACGGCGGCCCCCATCCGGAAGATGTACATCTGAGGGGGTCCGCAAGGTAGGTACATGTGTCTGGACCCCGGGGTAAGTGTGCAAGTTGGTGAATTTTATTGTTCGGAGGAGGGTGGTGGAGGCCAAACTTTGTCCCAAGTGACAGAGTGGCCTCCTGCAATGAGTGAGGGTCTCCCTCCCCCCCCACCTGTCAAATGGACCTTTGCAGCTGCCACAGGCTGACAGCTGCAACACGTCCATTTGAACTGGGAGTGTTTCCCCCAGTACGGGAAACAGTCCCAGTTGTTTGCAAAATCCCACCCCTCCTAAAATATCTCGTTAATCAGATCTCTAAACGACCTGAAATACCTAAATAAATACTTTAAGTGACACCCCGCTGTCTTTAATTGCCAGCGGGAGTCCCACATGCAGGGCAGCGCACGTCAGCACGTCACTGGGGAACCCGGAAATGGGGCGAGTTGGAGCCGGGCTCCCGACCCGTCCCGGGAATCCCCGATTTTCGCAGCCCCCCCGCCAGGAACGCACCCGATCAGGGGGTGCGAAAATCGAGCCCTCCCTGTTTAAACAGACGTGTTGCGGCCAGCAGCCAGTGGCAGCTGCAAAGGTCCATTTAACTGGTGCGGGTTAAACCCTCAATCATTGCAGCAGGGCACTCTGTCACCTCAAGCAAAGTTTTGCCTGCCACACTCCAAATTATTAAATCAGACCCTAAACTCTGCTGTCCAACACATTTACCTACTTTGTGGACCCCCTCACACCGTCAGGATGGGCGAGTGGGGGAGGTCCATTGCTGCATTCATCACTCCATTGGAGGACGAGCAACATCACCAGCCTCGCCAGGCATGCCGTCCACCTCCGCCACGTGGAGCTCCACAACACAGTGCTCGCAACAGGCACCTGCACAATGTAGTCGTGCAACTACACATACACCCACTGTAGGGTGAGCCAATGGGTGGCATCAAGGGTGTTCATGGAGAACCTCATGAAAGGGCGTTATTGCACAAGCCAGTCAAGAATGGCCAAGACATGGCAGGAGTGGTGACAATATAATATGTGATGTGAGTTGATCAGAAATCAAATATAAGTAAAAACCATGACAAACCCTCAAACACCCTTGTGCATCCCCTTCATGCTCACGACACGTTTGCCTTACGCTGCCTACTGCACATATGTGATGCATGCCCTGTGGCTGCAGCACAGGTGGTGGCAGGTTGAGTGAGGCTGGACGTGAGAGAGATGCACGAGAGGGTGAGTATGGGATAGAGCCATGAGATTGTATGAGGATTGGGTTGAGTGGTAGTGGCAGGATGAGTACTGGCGAGGTGAGTAAGTGCAGGTAAGATGAGGATGGGGTTTGAGTGGGTGTGAGGGGTGATGTGACAGAGTAGTGTTGGCAGTGCCGAAGGAGATGTGGGGTGGGGGCGGTGATGTGGCAGACGGAGTGTAGGGGAATGAGTCACTTTGGCTGAACTACTGAGGTCACTGAAGTGCCTCCTGCACTGTATGCAGGTGCATATGTTGGTGGTGCAGGTGACCTCCTCTGCCACCTCGAGCCAGGCCTGTGTAGTGGCAGAGGCAGGGCCACTTCCTCCCGCCCACCGGGGGGAGGATCTCTGTCCTCCCCCTCCTCCTCACCCCGTCCAGTAGGACCTGGAGTGAGGCATCATTAAACCTGGGAGCAGCCTTCCCCCTGGGCTGCTCCATGCTGTAATTTTACCTCCTTTCTGCAGCATCAGTCAGTGAAGGACTGCCCCTTTAAATGGGGCTCCTCCAGCTGTCAGCCGATGATGGGGGTGCGCAGACCGCCCGCTGCGCAGCTTTCCAGCGCGAAACCCGGAAGCCGAGGTAAGTGGCTTCAATTTACTTACGATCGCGTGGGGGACCCTCCGATTTTACTGGGCGGGTTACCCACGCGCCTCAGTACTGCCATCTACAAAGTTTATCTGCAACTGCTGGTGCATTTAGGGCTTTTGCAGCCGTCCAGACAGCATTGATCCAGACAGCGTTGATCCAGACAGCGTTGATCTAGACAGCGCGATCCAGACAGCGCGATCTAGACAGCGCCGATCCAGACAGCGCGATCTAGACAGCGCGATCTAGAGCGCGTTCATTGCTGCTTCCGTGAGCTGATCAGAGTTCCTGAACTCTTGCTACTTCCGGCACCGAGGATCAGACATCAGCCGTCCCACCTCACGGCTCAGTCTCATTTTTGAAACAATCGATGATGAGATGCCGAGTCGGTGAGTTCACTGAAAGCCCCAGTCCCAGACACTGGAGGGCACTGTGACCCCACGTGAGGCCTCACTCCTCCTCCCTCACTCCCTGTCCCAGGGCCTCACTCCTCCTCCCTCACTCCCTGTCCCAGGGCCTCACTCCTCCTCCCTCACTCCCTGTCCCAGGGCCTCACTCCTCCTCCCTCACTCCCTGTCCCAGGGCCTCGCTCCTCCTCCCTCACTCCCTGTCCCAGGGCCTCAGGCTCCTCCTCCCTCACTCCCTGTCCCAGGGCCTCACTCCTCCTCCCTCACTCCCTGTCCCAGGGCCTCGTGCTCCTCCTCCCTCACTCCCTGTCCCAGGGCCTCGTGCTCCTCCTCCCTCACTCCCTGTCCCAGGGCCTCAGGCTCCTCCTCCCTCACTCCCTGTCCCAGGGCCTCAGGCTCCTCCTCCCTCACTCCCTGTCCCAGGGCCTCGGGCTCCTCCTCCCTCACTCCCTGTCCCAGGGCCTCGGGCTCCTCCGCCCTCACTCCCTGTCCCAGGGCCTCGGGCTCCTCCTCCCTCACTCCCTGTCCCAGGGCCTCGGGCTCCTCCTCCCTCACTCCCTGTCCCGGGGCCTCGGGCTCCTCCTCCCTCACTCCCTGTCCCAGGGCCTCGGGCTCCTCCTCCCTCACTCCCTGTCACAGGGCCTCGCTCCTCCTCCCTCACTCCCTGTCCCAGGGCCTCAGGCTCCTCCTCCCTCACTCCCTGTCCCAGGGCCTCGCTCCTCCACCCTCACTCCCTGTCCCAGGGCCTCGGGTTCCTCCTCCCTCACTCTCTGTCCCAGGGCCTCGGGCTCCTCCACCCTCACTCCCTGTCCCAGGGCCTCAGGCTCCTCCTCCCTCACTCCCTGTCCCAGGGCCTCACTCCTCCTCCCTCACTCTCTGTCCCAGGGCCTCGGGCTCCTCTCCCTCACTCTCTGTCCCGGGGCCTCGGGCTCCTCCTCCCTCACTCCCTGTCCCAGGGCCTCGCTCCTCCGCCCTCACTCCCTGTCCCAGGGCCTCACTCCTCCTCCCTCACTCTCTGTCGCAGGGCCTCGGGCTCCTCCTCCCTCACTCCCTGACCCAGGGCCTCGGGCTCCTCCTCCCTCACTCCCTGTCCCAGGGCCTCAGGCTCCTCCTCCCTCACTCCCTGTCCCAGGGCCTCGCTCCTCCTCCCTCACTCTCTGTTCCAGGGCCTCGCTCCTCCTCCCTCACTCCCTGTCCCAGGGCCTCGCTCCTCCTCCCTCACTCTCTGTCCCAGGGCCTCGCTCCTCCTCCCTCACTCCCTGTCCCAGGGCCTCGGGCTCCTCCTCCCTCACTCTCTGTCCCAGGGCCTCGCTCCTCCTCCCTCACTCCCTGTCCCAGGGCCTCGCTCCACCTCCCTCACTCTCTGTCCCAGGGCCTCGCTCCTCCTCCCTCACTCTCTGTCCCAGGGCCTCGCTCCTCCTCCCTCACTCTCTGTCCCAGGGCCTCGCTCCTCCTCCCTCACTCTCTGTCCCAGGGCCTCGGGCTCCTCCTCCCTCACTCCCTGTCCCAGGGCCTCGCTCCTCCTCCCTCACTCTCTGTCCCAGGGCCTCGCTCCTCCTCCCTCACTCCCTGTCCCAGGGCCTCGCTCCTCCTCCCTCACTCTCTGTCCTAGGGCCTCGCTCCTCCTCCCTCACTCCCTGTCCCAGGGCCTCGCTCCTCCTCCCTCACTCCCTGTCCCAGGGCCTCGCTCCTCCTCCCTCACTCTCTGTCCTAGGGCCTCGCTCCTCCTCCCTCAATCTCTGTCCTAGGGCCTCGCTCCTCCTCCCTCACTCCCTGACCCAGGGCCTCGGGCTCCTCCTCCCTCACTCCCTGTCCCAGGGCCTCGGGCTCCTCCTCCCTCACTCCCTGTCCCAGGGCCTCACTCCTCCTCCCTCACTCCCTGTCCCAGGGCCTCGGGCTCCTCCTCCCTCACTCCCTGTCCCAGGGCCTCGGGCTCCTCCTCCCTCACTCTCTGTCTCAGGGCCTCGTGCTCCTCCTCCCTCACTCTCTGTCCCAGGGCCTCGGGCTCCTCCTCCCTCACTCCCTGTCCCAGGGCCTCAGGCTCCTCCTCCCTCACTCCCTGTCCCGGGGCCTCGGGCTCCTCCGCCCTCACTCCCTGTCCCAGGGCCTCGGGCTCCTCCTCACTCACTCCCTGTCCCAGGGCCTCGGGCTCCTCCTCCCTCACTCCCTGTCCCAGGGCCACAGGCTCCTCCTCCCTCACTCCCGGTCCCAGGGCCTCGGGCTCCTCCTCCCTCACTCCCTGTCCCAGGGCCTCGGGCTCCTCCTCCCTCCCTCCCTGTCCCAGGGCCTCGGGCTCCTCCGCCCTCACTCCCTGTCCCAGGGCCTCGGGCTCCTCCTCACTCACTCCCTGTCCCAGGGCCTCGCTCCTCCTCCCTCACTCCCTGTCCCAGGGCCTCAGGCTCCTCCTACCTCACTCCCTGTCCCAGGGCCTCGCTCCTCCACCCTCACTCCCTGTCCCAGGGCCTCGGGTTCCTCCTCACTCACTCCCTGTCCCAGGGCCTCAGGCTCCTCCTCCCTCACTCCCTGTCCCAGGGCCTCGGGCTCCTCCTCCCTCACTCCCTGTCCCGGGGCCTCAGGCTCCTCCTCCCTCACTCCCTGACCCAGGGCCTCAGGCTCCTCCACCCTCACTCTCTGTCCCAGGGCCTCGCTCCTCCTCCCTCACTCCCTGTCCCAGGGCCTCGGGTTCCTCCTCCCTCACTCTCTGTCCCAGGGCCTCGCTCCTCCTTCCTCACTCCCTGTCCCAGGGCCTCGCTCCTCCTCCCTCACTCCCTGTCCCAGGGCCTCAGGCTCCTCCTCCCTCACTCCCTGTCCCAGGGCCTCGCTCCTCCTCCCTCACTCTCTGTCCCAGGGCCTCAGGCTCCTCCTCCCTCACTCCCTGTCCCAGGGCATCAGGCTCCTCCTCCCTCACTCCCTGTCCCAGGGCCTCGCTCCTCCTCCCTCACTCTCTGTCCCAGGTCCTCAGGCTCCTCCTCCCTCACTTACTCTGCAGTTAAACACCACTTTAAATTCGATAAATCTGATCATAAAAGGGGAAGCAGGAAAATTGAAAACCAGAGGGGGTTCGACAGGGAAAGGTCTCACTCCATCCGACATTAAAAGGAACAAAACACAAGGCCTGAAAAAAACAAGAGCTGAGAAAAAGATGAAAAGACAGTGAGTGAAGGGTCAGAGATGGGGAGACGGAGACAGCGAGGGTCCTCTCGAGACCAAATCCAGGGACCCCTTACACTGAGACTAAATCCAGGGACCCCTTACACTGAGACCAAATCCAGGGACCCCTTACACTGAGACCAAATCCAGGGACCCCTTACACTGAGACCAAATCCAGGGACCCCTTACACGGAGACTAAATCCAGGGACCCCTTACACTGAGACCAAATCCAGGGACCCCTTACACTGAGACCAAATCCAGGGACCACTTACACTGAGACCAAATCCAGGGACCCCTTACACTGAGACCAAATCCAGGGACCCCTTACACTGAGACCAAATCCAGGGACCCCTTACACGGAGACCAAATCCAGGGACCCCTTACACTGAGACTAAATCCAGGGACCCCTTACACTGAGACTAAATCCAGGGACCCCTTACACTGAGACCAAATCCAGGGACCCCTTACACTGAGACCAAATCCAGGGACCCCTTACACTGAGACCAAATCCAGGGACCCCTTACACTGAGACCAAATCCAGGGACCCCTTACACTGAGACTAAATCCAGGGACCCCTTACACTGAGACTAAATCCAGGGACCCCTTACACTGAGACCAAATCCAGGGACCCCTTACACTGAGACCAAATCCAGGGACCCCTTACACTGAGACCAAATCCAGGGACCCCTTACACTGAGACCAAATCCAGGGACCCCTTACACTGAGACTAAATCCAGGGACCCCTTACACTGAGACCAAATCCAGGGACCCCTTACACTGAGACCAAATCCAGGGACCCCTTACACTGAGACCAAATCCAGGGACCCCTTACACTGAGACCAAATCCAGGGACCACTTACACTGAGACCAAATCCAGGGACCCCTTACACTGAGACCAAATCCAGGGACCCCTTACACTGAGACCAAATCCAGGGACCACTTACACTGAGACCAAATCCAGGGACCCCTTACACTGAGACTAAATCCAGGGACCCCTTACACTGAGACTAAATCCAGGGACCCCTTACACTGAGACCAAATCCAGGGACCCCTTACACTGAGACCAAATCCAGGGACCCCTTACACTGAGACCAAATCCAGGGACCCCTTACACTGAGACTAAATCCAGGGACCCCTTACACTGAGACCAAATCCAGGGACCCCTTACACTGAGACCAAATCCAGGGACCCCTTACACTGAGACCAAATCCAGGGACCACTTACACTGAGACTAAATCCAGGGACCCCTTACACTGAGACCAAATCCAGGGACCACTTACACTGAGACCAAATCCAGGGACCCCTTACACTGAGACTAAATCCAGGGACCCCTTACACTGAGACTATAAAATGAGAATCAGAGAGCCTCAGTATGGGGAGAGTCTCGGTGGTGAGACCAGTGCCAGTGAAGGCAGAAGGTGGGTCGTGGATGGAGATATCAAAGTCGATTCTAGCCTCTTCAGTGTCACTTCTCCCTCTGCCCTGCCTTCATCGTCTTGGCCCCACACTCGGGGACCCTGTCCCTAAACTCCACCCATCTTGCTACCTCTCACCCCACCTTTAACCATGTGGTCTGCCACCTCCCTAACTCCTGCTCAAACTTCATTCCCATCTTTGTGAAGCCACTTGGGACATTTTATTACATTAAAAGCACGACTTAAATCCAAATCATTGTAAAATAATGAAATTTAAAATCTCTGAGAAAGGTTAATTTTCCCATTAAGAAAATGTTATTTTTGTTCTTTGTTTTATTTTCTGGTATAGTCGAGAAATACAGGCGATTTTGCCATTGTTTGATAATTTACACATTTTAATATTAAATGGAAACAGTGGAAATCGGAAATAAAGACAGAAAATGCTGGAAACACTCAGCGGGTCAGGCAGCATCTGTGGAGAGAGAAACAGAGTTAATGTTTCAGGTCGATGACCTTCAAATGGCTCTTGTGACACAGAATTGGGGTAGCATTTTATAAAGGGTTAATCCTCTCAACATGAGCTAAGATGAGGTGGCTTTGTCTTGCTCATTGTCCACTAGATCTCACGGAAATAAGACAAGGCTCTGTTCAAAATCATCCAGTTTCTTTTATTAAAGATATATCTTTCTATAGGCAATGCTGGTTAATGTGGACTTGTTTACAATCAGTTCTTGCCCAAGGAAAGCCAACAGGCGAAGGAGGCTGACAAGAGCGTTTAGGTAAGTACAACCCCTTTCTCTCAACTCCATTTCCAAATCAGTTTTCTCTCCCACATCAGGGAGTTAACAGTAGACAGATGGCGCTGAGCTCCGAGGAGCAATTCAATCAGAACATCTGTTGACACCATTGTGTCAGCTGGAGATAGGGTGGGACTTAGAGCAGGACTCACAGCAAACAGTCCATTTTAAAGCAAACAGAGTCTATTTACTCAGCAAACAGAGTCTATTTAAACAGCGCACTACAGCAAACAGTCTACAGAATCTATTTTAAAAGAGTCTCTACGAACTACAGCAAACAGAACTCATGATCGAAACTGCAGCAACTTCTCTCGATAAAAGCAGGATTATTTCTCCAGCAAAATGCAGTGAGTGGAGGATAGTTACATACAAATTATGCGTGTAAAATTAATCCCAATCATTTACAGCAGTGGGGTCTCCAGGCATGATTGACGGGCGAATTACCCAATCATCTCCATTCTGGCCGGGAATAGTGAGGTCATTATCTGCAGCCCAATTCAATTGAAGGCTCCTTAACCAGGAAGACAAATCTGAAGTAGTTTATTAAGCATCAGAAAGGATTGATTGGACTTTAGTTGAAGGCTTTGTTCCTTCTAATGTACAGTCTGCAATCATTAAATAAAACATTTTCCTCCTCTCATAAAGACTGTGACCCATGGTGCTGTACAAATCGAGGACCACTGGCAGTCCAAATGACCATGTGTGAGCAGAGATGGTGAATATTGGCAGCCTATCCAGAGTGAGTAGAAAAGTACTGAAGGGTTTGAAACATGGAATGATGAATGTAAAACCAAGGATATGAGGTTTAATTTGTACTTTGACTAGGCTACAGTTGCAGTAATGCATGCAGCGCTGAATGCAGGGCAGTGTGTGACATGCAGCTCCCCCTCACCATTCATTCTCACAGCCCCTTTGATTTGCCAATTTGTGCTGCATTAAAAGCAGTTTTGTGCTGTGGATCCCCACTGTCTGGAGCTAAATCCTCATTTCACTGACATCGGACAGGGAGGATTCTCATCTCATCAGTCTGTAAAGTGCGATCCAGCCCCGACAAATCAAAGAAGAGACAAGTTACTAACGACATCACCCAGCCCCTCCCCCAACAGTACATCAACGAAACAGCAATAGAAATACAAAATATGGAGACGGTTCATTATGTAAAAAATCTTTGGAAATTATACTTTGTTTTGATCAATAAAAAAGTAAACAACAGCAAGTTTCAATTCAGCTGCTTTAGTTTGCAGACGAGGATTCTGGAATAATTGTGAAGCTTATAAATTCGAATCTATCCCCACACGTGAAGCAACGCCTGGAACATGTGACCAATGATTCTCTTGCATTTCATATTGCGACGCTGTTTTCGATGAAGTTGGGCTGCAGATACTCGTACTTCAGGGCAAGGCCCTCATTCCTCTTCTCAATCTCACACTTGATTTGCTGGAGATCTTTCTGGAACTTTTCTATGCATTCCTTTGGTGCTGCTTCAGTGAAATGCTCTTCAACATATGTGCCAAGTTTCGCCTGGACGATAAAGAAATGTATTCCTGTATCACTACAGATAAGATCAGCTAGCCCGAATCAGCCCAGACTGCAAGATGCCACACACTGTTCCCCCGTTCCAAACACACACAGCACAGTATCATTGTTCAAATCGGTAACACAAACTGTGAATAATAACAGCTGTGAAAGGTGCAATATTCAAAGACTAACTCTAGGTTACTTGCCTTTCCAGATAAATCTGGTTATACATTTTTCTACATCAGCAAAGGTAATTTAGGGGATCCTGTGCACCAGTACTTGGAATAAGTGTAGATGGGACGTCCATTACAAAAGTGACTACACTTCAAAAGTACTTCATTGGCTGTAAAGTGTTTTGGGACATCCTGAGGTTGTGAAAGGCGCTATATAAATGCACGTCTTTTTTCACTAATAACACTGATTCTGTCTGTCAGGAAGATTGGAGAGCTGTTCAGCAGCTTATGTTCTCCTAGATGGCTCTGAGCAGTCCCAGGAAGATGGCTTTGATAGATCCTGATGGGGACTATTTAATGGAGAATGTACTTTTGCTGGCTGGCTGAACTCACTTAAATGGGTGACATTAAAGTTGTGGTCTTCTTTCCCTTAGTGCCATGTGTTGGCACTTTAACATGCCACCCAATAGGGTATGGATATCATTTGTAAATCTGCTCGCGACATTAGTGCTAGGACATGAGCACAGCATCACTTTTCACTTTTACTGTTCTGTCCCCAAATCTTTAGCAGATCCAGGACTGATTACCACACTTCCTACTGGTTACAGACACTTCATTAACGGTTAAAATTATTTCTAACAGAAATATGCCAGGGCTGGGGAAATATATCGTAAATATAATTCTGAATTGTTTTTTTGGGTGGGGGGTCCAATCCTAACTTATTGTCTGTATTGTAGAGAGATATTGCTCATACTTACTGAAGAGGGAGCGGTTTTACTGAGCAGGTAGATGGTTGCAAGCACTAAGGCAGTTGCACCTTCTGGTGGTAATGTGCACAGGATATCCGTTTTGCCAACTTTGCCCTTTTCAGTGGGTGGTGGTCTCTGCATGGTGGACGGGTTGTTTGGCGGCCAAGAGCCCCAATCAAACTATGAAAGAAACCAAGCATTAGAAAAACTGCTTACTAATATTCTCATTGTCACTATGGCAACGCTAACTGACAACAGTTCCAACATGAAGAGCTGGTGGTTTGCCTAAATAAACAGAAATGTCTCCATCTACACATCCCCCACATTCAGGGAGCAGCCTGAACAAATACATCAACTGAAGTATTCTTAAAACAACTGCCCTTTTCAAGATCATAACAAATTTCACAGAACTGTCCCTCTGGAGTTTAAATAAATTGAGTTGAGTCCATGTGGTAAACACAGTGTCTGGTGCCTAAATCCCCATCAATAATGGCAGGTTTCTGACCCAGTCTTTGGTCTCATTGCAGTAAGCACCATCGAGAGTGCCAGAACCAGCCCTGAGCTAAGCTGCTTCTGGCACCAATCTTGCGTTTGTCATCAGGAAATCTGCCAAGTGTACTCCAGGGTAACTCAGCTAATCATTTTTTCCCTATCCCTTTTCGAAAGATCTTGCCAGGTCCTCGTCCTATCCCACCAGGTCCCCACCCATCCCACCAGGTCCTCGTCCTATCCCACCGGGTCCCCACCCATCCCACCAGGTCCTCGTCCCATCCCACCAGGTCCCACCCATCCCACCAGGTCCCCACCCATCCCACCAGGTCCTCGTCCCATCCCACCAGGTCCCACCCATCCCACCAGGTCCCCACCCATCCCACCAGGTCCTCGTCCCATCCCACCAGGTCCCACCCATCCCACCAGGTCCCCACCCATCCCACCAGGTCCTCGTCCCATCCCACCAGGTCCCACCCATCCCACCAGGTCCCCACCCATCCCACT
Source organism: Heptranchias perlo (assembly GCF_035084215.1). Taxonomy (NCBI): domain Eukaryota; kingdom Metazoa; phylum Chordata; class Chondrichthyes; order Hexanchiformes; family Hexanchidae; genus Heptranchias; species Heptranchias perlo. The sequence continues at coordinate 29,272,829 of NC_090359.1, read as the reverse complement.
AGGTCCCAACCTCTCCCACCAGGTCCCAAACTCTCTCACCAGGCCCCCACCCATCCTACCAGTGCTCATCCCATCCCACCATGTCCCCACCCTTCCCATCAGGTCCCCACCCATCCCATCAGGTCCCCACCTCTCCCACCAGAAACCCATCTCACCAGGTCCCAACCTCTCCCACCAGAAATCTATCCCATCAGGCCCACACCCATAACACCAGGTTTCCGTAGGTCAGATTTTCTGCCGGAAGTCAGTCCGACCCAGAAAGCACGGAGAGATGCTTGTCTGTATCCCTGCCCCAAGAGCTTGGAACCTCGAAGAGATCACTACCTACAATAGCTGCAGTCTGCACATCCATGGAGGATGCATTGAGTGGTGTTTGGGCCCTTGTGCTGGGAGTACTGCCTGTAGATGTGTTTAGAGCTGCCTCACACTCCAGGGCACATTGCACGGTCTTCCTTCATGATACCGAGTAGGCTGGGGAGTCCAACACCCCTTCCATCTGCTGCATGCTGGGAGACCACCCACTGTGCCCGCACGTAGACCATGTATTAAAAGCAGGACTCCTGAGATTGGACTCGGCAGGCTCTGCACCAAGCACCCTTGAGCCTCTGCTCAGTAACATCAGTCTCCTCCTCCAGTCCTCATTCCTCTGGATCACTTATAGTCCATGTTTTACCCCGTGGATTGTCCTCTATTCCTCCCTAGTGGATCTCTCTGGACTGTTGAGTGGGAGCAAGAGGGCAAGTGAGAGTGTGGGGGAGGATGTGGTGGCAGAAATTCCTGGCAGATCTCCCTCATTGGGAGTCCAGGCTTGCCTATGGGATTTGGCTTCTTTGTTGGGTACAAGAAAAAGTATTTAGAAAAGCCCCAATCATAACAATCTCGTGTTCTTTCCTACTCTTTTGAACCTTAGTGCTGTTCCGCACTAAGGGATTCAGTCCTTCCTCTGAAGAGAGAGGGCGGGGAGATTGAACAGTCAGATGAATAGAGCAGAGGTGCTACATCCCATTCAATGCAGCACTGCTTTGAGGTTTGTGTGTTTCTACAGCTGTAGTTTAGTGGTCGATCAGGGGCTGTGGGCCAGTGATTTCCAGCTCTGTCTGTGAGCGCTGCTGCTGACTGAGAAGACTCAATAATTCTCAGGCAAACTCCAGGGATTGGAGGAAAGTGGACAACTGTATCCAACATTGAGTCCAACCTTTTCTCATTTTTATCACCGAGAAACTCAGACGAAGGGTTGAGTCCCACAGTGCAGGTCACCAGCAAGGTTAGCGAAAAGCAGGGCAGGAGAGAAGATCCATTCAAAAGTAGTGGTTGAGTGACATCTAGCTTGGATTTTGAAAGCCTGCGAATTGTAGATTGTAAGTGTTTTCTGGTATTGTATCTGGAGATGTTGTTGCTTGTGCAATGTCAATATATCACTCACAGTTCAGTACTTTCTGATGAGTACATTGGCTTATTTCTGTTGGATATAAGGTTACCTGTCCACTATTTACTGCAGCGTGCTGGCCAGAGCAGGTGAATATGACCATGGTCAGATACTTGGTGAGATCTACTTTAGTGCGGAATGATGTTGGGAAACCTGGAGAGAGAATTTATGACATGTAACAGGAATTGAGTAGACACGAAAAAGCCATTTACCCTGAACACTGCAGCGTGTCCAAGATAGATACCAACAACACACTGCCTTGTGATGACACTGTCATACTAAAGATTAATCGACACAATTGTCACATAATCCTAAATGTTAGGGAGACTGGGTGCCTTTACCAGTTACAATGTTTTATAGGAACATAGGAATTGCAAGACAAATAGACACCAAGGACCATCTAGTTCACCTTCTGCCATCCTTGGTAGCCGCGTGACACAATAATAATGGAAATGTTGAGTAATCACGGCAATCAATCTCTATCAATGAGTCTCCAACAGACCAGACATGAGGTGAGGGAAACCCCCTGTGGTGGAGAGCTTTGGGAATCAGAGGTCCAAAGTCACCTGTCCCTCCCGAGCCTGTTACACTCGCCACACGTCCTGTCTCAAATTACTCATTGACTGTATCCCAAAATGTTAGGGAGCCTGTTCCACAGACTGACCACTCACTCACTGACATTTTCTCCCCAGATTAGTTTTGAATTTATCCCTCTTCAAGTACAGGCCGTGTCCTCTGGTTCTACTGTTCTGGTCAAGGTGAAACAGCTTGTCATGTTCTACATTATCCAGTCCCTTTAGAATCCTAAAACAACAATCAGAACGCCTTTCCCTCTCTCCCTTCTCTTCTCACCTGATGATTGTCTTGCCAAGAATCCTTCCGTAAGGATTTCTGCTGCCCACTCTTGAATTTCGGAATCATCCTGAACGGAGACATCATTCTTGTAGTAGACGTCAACAATGTTTTCTACAAACCTTTGAAAGAAGGAAGACCATGCATCTATTTGTATTTCCTCAGAATTTCTATTCGTTGAGAGATCTATGTGTAAGGCTGAGGCCTGTTGTTGGACAACACCACCGAGACTGATTCTGTCCAATGAAAGTGCTGCAGCATTATGGAACTCTACCAGTGGGACCATGAGGCTCCACCATGACACAACACAACATCTTTAACATGGGAAAGGAGCTGCCGTCTAGGCCCCATGAGCTGGAATTCCCTCCCTAAACCTTTCTGCTCTCCATCTCCCTCTCCTCTTTTAAGACCCTCCTTAAAACCCACCTCTATGACCAATCTTTTGGTCACCCCTCCTAATATCTCCTTCTTTGGCTTGGTGTCAATTTTTGATTGATTACACCACTGTGAAGCACCTTGGGACATTTTTCAACATTAATGGCGCTAAACAAATGCAGATTGATGTTGGTGTGGAGGGTGGAGCTTTGGTGTTTCCAGTACTCTGGGGAATTTATGGCTCATCCACAACTTGATGCTGAGGGCCAATGAGGAGAAAGAGGGGCCAAGGATGGTTGACCATGTTGAATCTGCATAGAGTCAAGGAGGAGAAGGACGGGTAATGTACAATTGCAGTCAATAAAGTATATTATTGGTGACCTTAGTGAGGATGGTCTCAGTTGCTGTGACTGGGTGGAAACCAGAATAAACGCATTCAAACAGGGAGTTGTGGAAAAGATGAGCACAAAGTTGGAAGGTGACAACATGCTGAAGGACCTTGGAGAGGAAAGGGAGGTTGCAGAATGGGGCAGAAGTTGGAGAGGGCAAAAGAGTCATGAGTGCGAGTTTTAAGGAAGGGAGTGCTGATGGTGGTTTTATAGGGGACGGGGATGCTGGCAGAGGAGAAGGAACCATTTACAATACCGATGAGTTTAAGAGCTCGGGAAGGTAGCTGAGTGGGCAGGAGTTGGGGGGTAGGGAACAGGAGAGCAGGAGTGGATCTCATGTAGATGAGCTTGGCTAATGAAAATCAAAGTAGTTCCAGTGTCCTTATCTCTGCAGGATTTTAATCTTCTATAGGCTGAGTAGATTGTAATGCCCATGGCAGTTTGTTCCAACCATTTTTAAAGTCTTGCCTCCCCTCCACCCCCCTCCCCTCATCCCCTCCACCCCCTCCCCCCATCCCCTCTCCCATCCCCTCCCCCCATCCCCTCCCCAGTGCAGGACAGCACCAGTAGGAGGCAGAGGCCATGGCTGAGGCACTAAATGAATATTTCACATCGGTCTTCACTAGAGAAGAGGATGCTGTCATTGTAACGGTAAAGGAGGAGGTAGCAGCGATATTGGAGAGGATAAAAATAGATAAAGAGGAGGTATTTAAAAGATTGTCAGTACTCAAAGTGGAAAAGTCACCCGGTCCAGATGGGATGCATTCTAGGTTACTGAGGGAAGTAAGGGTGGAAATTGCGGAGGCTCTGACCACAATCTTCCAATCCTCCTTAGATATGGGGACGGTGCCGGAAGACTGGAGGATTGAAAATGTTACATCCCTGTTCAAAAAGGGGAGAGGGATAAACCCGGCAATTACAGGCCAGTCAGACTAACATCGTGTGGGGAAACTTTTAGAACATTTACAAAAATCCAGGACAATATTAATTAGCACTTGGAGAAGTTTGGGCTAATAAATGAAAGTCAGCATGGACTTGTTAAAGAAAAATCATGTTTGACGAACTTGATTGAGTTCTTTGATGAAGTAACGGAGAGGGTTGATGAGGGTAGTGTGGTTGATGTTGTGTATATGGACTTTCAAAAGGCATTTGATAAAGTGCCACAAAATAGACTTGTTCGCAAAATTAAAGCCCATGGGATTAAAGAGACAGTGGCAGCGTGGATTCAAAATTAGCTAAGGGACAGAAAGCAGAGAGCAGTGGTGAACAGTTGTTTTTCAGACTGGAGGGAAGTTTACAGTGGTGTTCCCCAGGGGTCAGTATTAGGACCACTGCTCTTTTAAATATATATTAATGACCTGGACTTGAGTATAGAGGGTATAATTTTAAAGTTTGCAGATGACACGAAACTCGGAAATGCAGTAAACAATGTGGAGGATAGTAACAGACTTCAGGAGGACAGAGACAGACTGGTGAAATGGCCTGACACGTGGCAGATGAAATTTAACACAGAGAAATGTGAAGTGATACATTTTGGTAGGAAGAATGAGGAGAAGCAATATAAACTAAATGGTACAATTTTAAAGGGGGTGCAGGAACAGAGAGACCTGGGGGTGAATGTACACAAATCTTTGAAGGTGGCAGGACAAGTTGAGCAGGCTGTTAAACAAGCATACGGGATCCTGGACTTTAATAATAGAGGCATAGAGTACAAAAGCATTTATTAGCCCAAACTTCTCCAAGTGCTAATTAATATTGTCCTGGATTATGTTGAATGTTTATAAATCACTGGTTAGGCCCCAGCTGGAGAATTGTGTCCAATTCTGGGCACCGCACTTTAGGAAGGATGTCAAGGCCTTGGAGAGGGTGTGGAGGAGATTTACCAGAATGGTCCCAGGGATGAGGGACTTCAGTTACATGGAGAGACTGGAGAAGCTGGGATTGTTCTCCTTAGAGCAGAGAGGGTTAAGGGGAGATTTAATCGAGGTGTTCAAAATCATGAGGGGTTTTGATAGAGTAAATAAGGAGAAACTGTTTCCAGTGGCAGGAGGGTCGGTAACCAGAGGACACAGATTTAAAATAAATGGCAAAAGAGGCGACACGAGGAATAAAAAAATTACGCAGCGAGTTGTTCTGATCTGGAATGCGCTGCCTGAAAGGGCGGTGGAAGCAGATTCAATAATAACTTTCAAAAGGGAATTAGATAAATACTTGGAGGGGAAAAATTTGCAGGGCTATGGAGAAAGAGCAGGGGGGAGTGGGACTAATTGGATAGATCTTTCAAAGAGCCGGCACAGGCACGATGGGCCGAATGGCCTCCTGCTGTGCTGTACCTACTATGATACTATGATAAGAAGAGGAGGTAAATCAGGATGCCAAGCCTGTAGCTTGAAGAGAAGACTGAGAGAGGTGATGACTTCCAAAGCTTCAAGATCCTGTGAAAGAAGTGTAGGAGATGGTGCGATGAATCTTGGTTTAACATAGTGAGGGTGTGGGGAGAGGGAGAGTGTGTAAGACAGGGTATCTGGTTTAACATAGTGAGGGTGTGGGGAGAGGAGAGTGTGTAAGACAGGGTATCTGGTTTAACATAGTGAGGGTGTGGGGAGAGGGAGAGTGTGTAAGACAGGGTATCTGGTTTAACATAGTGAGGGTGTGGGGAGAGGGAGAGTGTGTAAGACAGGGTATCTGGTTTAACATAGTGAGGGTGTGGGGAGTGAAGAGTGTGTAAGACAGGGTATCTGGTTTAGAATCATAGAATCATAGAAGTTACAACATGGAAACAGGCCCTTCGGCCCAACATGTCCATGTCGCCCAGTTTATACCACTAAGCTAGTCCCAATTGCCTGCACTTGGCCCATATCCCTTGATACCCATCTTCCCCATGTAACTGTCCAAATGCTTTTTAAAAGACAAAATTGTACCCGCCTCTACTACTGCCTCTGGCAGCTCGTTCCAGACACTCACCACCCTTTGAGTGAAAAAATTGCCCCTCTGGATCCTTTTGTATCTCTCCCCTCTCACCTTAAATCTATGCCCCCTCGTTATAGACTCCCCTACCTTTGGGAAAAGATTTTGACTATCGACCTTATCTATGCCCCTCATTATTTTATAGACTTCTATAAGATCACCCCTTAACCTCCTACTCTCCAGGGAATAAAGTCCCAGTCTGTCTAACCTCTCCCTGTAAGTCAAACCATCAAGTCCCGGTAGCATCCTAGTAAATCTTTTCTGCACTCTTTCTAGTTTAATAATATCCTTTCTATAATAGGGTGACCAGAACTGTACACAGTATTCCAAGTGTGGCCTCACCAATGCCCTGTACAACTTCAACAAGACATCCCAACTCCTGCATTCAATGTTCTGACCAATGAAACCAAGCATGCTGAATGCCTTCTTCACCACCCTATCCACCTGTGACTCCACTTTCAAGGAGCTATGAATCTGTACTCCTAGATCTCTTTGTTCTATAACTCTCCCCAACGCCCTACCATTAACGGAGTAGGTCCTGGCCCGATTCGATCTACCAAAATGCATCACCTCACATTTATCTAAATTAAACTCCATCTGCCATTCATCGGCCCACTGGCCCAATTTATCAAGATCCCGTTGCAATCCTAGATAACCTTCTTCACTGTCCACAATGCCACCAATCTTGGTGTCATCTGCAAACTTACTAACCATGCCTCCTAAATTCTCATCCAAATCATTAATATAAATAACAAATAACAGCGGACCCAGCACCGATCCCTGAGGCACACCGCTGGACACAGGCATCCAGTTTGAAAAACAACCCTCGACAACCACCCTCTGTCTTCTGTCGTCAAGCCAATTTTGTATCCAATTGGCTACCTCACCTTGGATCCCATGAGATTTAACCTTATGTAACAACCTACCATGCGGTACCTTGTCAAATGCTTTGCTGAAGTCCATGTAGACCACGTCTACTGCACAGCCCTCATCTATCTTCTTGGTTACCCCTTCAAAAAACTCAATCAAATTCGTGAGACATGATTTTCCTCTCACAAAACCATGCTGACTGTTCCTAATTAGTCCCTGCCTCTCCAAATGCCTGTAGATTCTGTCCCTCAGAATACCCTCTAACAACTTACCCACTACAGATGTCAGGCTCACTGGTCTGTAGTTCCCAGGCTTTTCCCTGCCGCCCTTCTTAAACAAAGGCACAACATTTGCTACCCTCCAATCTTCAGGCACCTCACCTGTAGCGGTGGATGATTCAAATATCTCTGCTCGGGGACCCGCAATTTCCTCCCTAACCTCCCATAACGTCCTGGGATACATTTCATCAGGTCCCGGAGATTTATCTACCTTGATGCGCGTTAAGACTTCCAGCACCTCCCTCTCTGTAATATGTACACTCCTCAAGACATCACTATTTATTTCCCCAAGTTCCCTAACATCCATGCCTTTCTCAACCGTAAATACCGATGTGAAATATTCATTCAGGATCTCACCCATCTCTTGTGGTTCCGCACATAGATGACCTTGTTGATCCTTAAGAGGCCCTACTCTCTCCCTCGTTACCCTTTTGCCCTTTATGTATTTGTAGAAGCTCTTTGGATTCACCTTTGCCTGATCTGCCAAAGCAATCTCATATCCCCTTTTTGCCCTCCTGATTTCTCTCTTAACTCTACTCCGGCAATCTCTATACTCTTCAAGGGATCCACTTGATCCCAGCTGCCTATGCATGTCATATGCCTCCTTCTTCTTTTTGACGAGGGCCTCAATCTCCCGAGTCATCCAAGGTTCCCTACTTCTACCAGCCTTGCCCTTCACTTTATAAGGAATGTGCTTACACTGAACCCTGGTTAACACACTTTTGAAAGCCTCCCACTTACCAGACGTCCCTTTGCCTGCCAACAGACTCTCCCAATCAACTTCTGAAAGTTCCTGTCTAATACCATCAAAATTGGCCTTTCCCCAATTTAGAATTTTAACTTTTGGGCCAGACCTATCCTTCTCCATAGCTATCTTAAAACTAATGGAATTATGATCACTGGTCCCAAAGTGATCCCTCACTAACACTTCTGTCACCTGCCCTTCCTTATTTCCCAAGAGGAGGTCAAGTTTTGCCCCCTCTCTAGTCGGGCCATCCACATACTGAATGAGAAATTCCTCCTGAATACACTCAACAAATTTCTCTCCATCCAAGCCCCTAATGCTATGGCTGTCCCAGTCAATGTTGGGAAAGTTAAAGTCCCCCACTATTACCACCCTATTTTTCTTGCCGCTGTCTGTAATCTCCTTACATATTTGCTCCTCAATTTCCCGTTGACTATTTGGGGGTCTGTAGTACAATCCTATCAAAGTGATCTCTCCCTTCTTATTTTTCAGTTCTACCCATATGGACTCAGTGGGCGAACCCTCGGATATATCCCCTCTCACTACTGCCGTGATGTTCTCCCTAATCAAGAACGCAACTCCCCCTCCTCTCTTACCTCCTGCTCTATCTTTCCTATAGCATCTGTACCCTGGAACATTGAGCTGCCAGTCCTGCCCCTCCCTTAGCCATGTTTCAGTAATAGCTATAACATCCCAGTCCCATGTACCCATCCATGCCCTGAGTTCATCTGCCTTGCCCATCAGACTTCTTGCATTGAAATAAATGCAGTTTAATCTAGTCTTCCCTTGGTCTTTGCCCTGCTTTCTCAGACCATCTGTCCGGTCATGTTCTGTACACTCTCCCTTACTGCCTTTTGTTTCTGTCACCACTTTATTTCCCACTGACTTCCTGCATCGGTTCCCATCCCCCTGCCACATTAGTTTAAACCCTCCCCAACAGCACTAGCAAACACTCCCCCTAGGACATTGGTTCCAGTCCTGCCCAGATGCAGACCGTCCAATTTGTACTGGTCCCACCTCCCCCAGAACCGGTTCCAATGGCCCAGGAATAGTGAGGGTGTGGGGAGAGGGAGAGTGTGTAAGACAGGGTATCTGGTTTAACATAGTGAGGGTGTGGGGAGTGAAGAGTGTGTAAGACAGGGTATCTGGTTTAACATAGTGAGAGTGTGGGGAGAGGGAGAGTGTGTAAGACAGGGTATCTGGTTTAACATAGTGAGGGTGTGGGGAGAGGGAGAGTGTGTAAGACAGGGTATCTGGAGCTTAGCAGGAGCAAGAGAGGAAAGTTCAGAGCAGCAAAGACCATAATGATCTTGGAGATAGAGAAAAAGGTTTGAGGCTAGAGGTGAGACAGAAAGAGAGACACTGATTACTAACAGGTCTACATACATATTTGTTTTACCAGAAACCAGCAGGGTAACATTGATAAGCCATCTTTCCTTGTTACGGTTGTCTTCAGCTGATGTACGAGCCTCGTGCCCCCAATATTACACACAGACTATTGGCTGAATATTACTTCAATGGTTGGAGATGTGTCAGAGGAAGAAAGGAGGAAGTATTGACAGGGTGTGTGAGATGTGGTTTTCTTCGCTCACCTGTTGATTGCGATCCAGACTCTCAGTGCATCATCCCTATAATGATAGTTGGGCAGCTTTCCCACACCCCGAGAGGCCAATTCTTCTGGGAGACAAAGAGATGTGTAGGTGGTCCACTCCATGGCCCTTTGCAGGATTTGCACTTTTGCAATCCCTCCTGTAGAAAATGCCTGGAGTGACATAATTTAAACATGATGTGGTATTTGGAACGTGCAGTGAGGAACTACATCATCCACAGCACCAGAGAGTCTGAGCTCCAGCACTCATCAGACCAGAGCATGGCACAACACCAGGCACTGCTTCATCAGCAAGGAACTGCAGATCTTGTGAATGATGTTTCATGGGGTCTGGGTTGGGGCCACTCTGATTTCCGATATACATAAATGATCTGGAGTTCTCTGAAAGCAGAATCCGTCAATTCTCTCAGGGGGAAATTAGACAGTTGCTTGAAGAAGAGACAATTTTTAAATTCATTCTCGGATGTGGGCATCGCTGGCAAGGCCGGCGTTTATTGCCCATCCCGCGACGCCCTTGAGAAGGAGGTGGTGAGCCTTCTTGGAACGCTGCAGTCCGTATACTGAAGGTAAAGGGAGCAGGTAGGGAATTGGGATTAGGCAAGGTGGGATATTATAGGGTATGGGGAGTGAGCAGCAGAGTAGGATTAGACTTGAATCATAGAATGATACATCACATAAGGTGGCCATTCAGCCCATCGGGCCTGTGCTAGTTCATTGAAAGAGCTATCCATTTCTTTTTATTTATTCATGGGATGTGGGCGTCGCTGGCGAGGCCGGCATTTATTGCCCATCCCTAATTGCCCTTGAGAAGGTGGTGGTGAGCCGCCTTCTTGAACTGCTGCAGTCCGTGTGGTGAAGGTTCTCCCACAGTGCTGTTAGGAAGGGAGTTCCAGGATTTTGAACCAGTGACGATGAAAGAACGGTGATATATTTCCAAGTCGGGATGGTGTGTGACTTGGAGGGGAACAATGCAGGTGGTATTGTTCCCATGTGCCTGCTGCCCTTGTCCTTCGAGGTGGTAGAGGTCGTGGGTTTGGGAGGTGCTGTCGAAGAAGCCTTGGTGAGTTGCTGCAATGCATCCTGTGGATGGTACACACTGCAGCCACGGTGCGCCGGTGGTGAAGGGAGTGAATGTTTAAGGTGGTGGATGGGGTGCCAATCAAGTGGGCTGCTTTGTACTGAATGGTGTCGAGCGTCTTGAGTGTTGTTGGAGCTGCACTCATCCAGGCAAGTGGAGAGTATTCCATCACACTCCTGACTTGTGCCTTGTAGATGGTGGAAAGGCTCTGGGGAGTCAGAATACCCAGCCTCTGACTTGCTCTTGTAGCCACAGTATTTATGTGGCTGGTCCAGTTAAGTTTCTGGTCAATGATGACCCCCAGGATGTTGATGGTGGGGGATTCGGCGATGGTAATGCCATTGAATGTCAAGGGGAGATGGTTAGACTCTCTCTTGTTGGAGATGGTCATTGTCTGGCACTTGTCTGGTGCGAATGTTACTTGCCGCTCATGAGCCCAAGCCTGGATGTTGTCCAGGTCTTGCTGCATGTGGGCTCGGACTGCTTCATTATCTGAAGGGTTGCGAATGGAACTGAACACTGTGCAATCATCAGCGAACATCCCCATTTCTGACCTTATGATGGAGGGAAGGTCATTGATGAAGCCGCTGAAGATGGTTGGGCCTAGGACACTGCCCTGAGGAACTCCTGCAGCAATGCCCTGGGGCTGAGATGATTGGCCTCCAACAACCACTACCATCTTCCTTTGTGCTAGGTATGACTCCAGCCACTGGAGAGTTTTCCCCCTGATTCCCATTGACTTCAATTTTACCAGGGCTCCTTGGTGCCACACTCAGTCAAATGCTGCCTTGATGTCAAGGGCAGTCACTCTCACCTCACCTCTGGAATTCAGTTCTTTTGTCCATGTTTGGACCAAGGCTGTAATGAGGTCTGGAGCTGAATTAGTCCCACTCCCCTGCTCTTTCCCCAGAGCCCTGCAAATTTTTCCCCTCCAAGTATTTATCCAATTCCCTTTTGAAAGTTATTATTGAATCTGCTTCCACCGCCCTTTCAGGCAGCGCATTCCAGATCAGAACAACTCACTGCGTAAATTTTTTTTCCACATATCGCCTCTGGTTCTTTTGCCATTTACTTTAAATCTGTGTCCTCTGGTTACTGACCCTCCTGCCACTGGAAACAGTTTCTCCTTATTTACTCTATCAAAACCCCTCATGATTTTGAACACCTCGATTAAATCCCCCCTTAACCTTCTCTGCTCTGAGGAGAACAATCCCAGCTTCTCCAGTCTCTCCACACAACTGAAGTTCCTCATCCCTCGGACCATTCTAGTAAATCTCCTCTGCACCCTCTCCAAGGTTTTGACATCCTTCCTAAAGTGTGGTGCCCAGAATTGAACACAATACTCCAGCTGAGGCCTAACCAGTGATTTATAAAGGTTTACCATAACTTCCTTGCTTTTGTACTCTCTGCCTCTATTAATAAAGCCCAGGATCCCATGTGCTTTTTTAACAGCCTTCTCAACTTGTCCTGCCATCTTCAAAGATTTGTGTACATTCACCCCCAGGTCTCTCTGTTCCTGCACCCCCTTTAAAATTGTACCATTTAGTTTATTTTGCCTCTCCTCATTCTTCCTACCAAAATGCATCACTTCACACTTCTCTGCATTAAATTCCACCTGCCACGTGTCTGCCCATTTCACCAGTCTGTCTCTGTCCTCCTGAAGTCTGTTACTATCCTCCACGTTGTTTACTACATTTCCGAGTTTTGTGTCATCTGCAAACTTTGAAATTATACCCTCTATACCCAAGTCCAGGTCATTAATATATATTTAAAAGAGCAGTGGTCCTAATACTGACCCCTGGGGAACATCACTGTAAACTTCCCTCCAGTCTGAAAAACAACCGTTCACCACTACTCTCTGCTTTCTGTCTCTGAGCCAATTTCGTATCCACGCTGTCACTGACCCTTTAATCCCATGGGCTTTAATTTTGCTAACACGATTCGGTGGGATATTATAGGATATAGGGAGGGAGCAGGAGAGTTGGATTCGACTAGGTGGGATAGTAAAGTGTATGCAGAGTGAACAGAAGAGTGGGATTAAACTGGGTGGGGTATTGAAGAGTATGGGAGTAACAGGAGAGTGATATTAGACTGGGTGGGATATTATAGGGAATGGGGAGTGAGCAGGAACGTGGGATTAGACTGGGTGCTGATGTGGCGAAAAGTACTGGCAGAGCCTCGATGGGCTGAGTGGCCTGTTTCTGTCCTGGAACACTGTGTGATTCTAAGGGGGTGAATTTGGACCCTGTCGCGCCCATTATTTGGGTGCAGAACATGGACAACAAGCACCAATTTTCAGGGCGATGTTTCGTGCCCGAACGGCGTCCAAAGTCCATCCAACGCCATATTGGCTCGTCGATATTGAGGATATGGTGATGGCCATCGAAAACAGATATTATATCTACCAATGAGGGCCTAACATCAATCTGAAATTCAGCGGGACTGAGCAGACCATGTGTCAGACATACGCTGCTCCTCTGAGAGGCCGCCAACAAAAAATATATTTTTGAATTTTAATTTACCTGAATGTAGAACGAGGAGGAGCAGGAGTGCTCACAGCTGGCCTGCACTCGTCCCCTTCCAGGTCTCCCCCACCCCCGATTCCCCTTCCCCCCTCATTCCCCTTCCCCCCCCCCATTCCCGTTCCCCCCCCAATTCCTGTTCCCCCCCATTCCCCTTTCCCCCCATTCCCCTCCCCCCCATTCCCCTTCCCCCCCCATTCCCGTTCCCCCAATTCCTGTTCCCCCCCATTCCCCTTTCCCCCCATTCCCCTTCCCCCCATTCCCCTTCCCCCCCACCCATTCCCATTCCCATTCCCACACTCCCCCACCCCTTGTCCAGTCCAAGGACCAATCTTCAGATTGCTGTCGGCCTCGCAATTGGCTCAAATCGGTGTCCTTAAAACCAGCGAGCTGCATCGGAACAGCCGATTGGCCCCGTACCTTACTGGGATTATTTTGATGTGGAGATGCCGGTGATGGACTGGGGTTGACAATTGTAAACAATTTTACAACACCAAGTTATAGTCCAGCAATTTTATTTTAAATTCACAAGCTTTCGGAGATTTTCGGAGGAAGGAGAAAATCTCCGAAAGCTTGTGAATTTAAAATAAAATTGCTGGACTATAACTAGGGATTATTTTGATGAGGCCTAAGGCCCAATTTCTGGTGATCCTCAGGCCTCCACCTTGTGACACTCACTCCGAGGGCAATGACCATTCCGTCAACACAACTGGCCCGAAACACATTTCTCATCCTAAGATTTTTTTTCAAGACCCCAATATAACAATGGCAGATCTTTCAATGTATAAATAACTCAGCTGCAGTCAGGCATCACATCTTGCTCTGTCACAGAGATTCAATATACCCTCTGTATACCCCACAGTGTATCCTCTATATACCCGACTGTTCCCCACTCTGTACCCTCTATATACCGCACTGTTCTCCAGTGTGTACTCTCTATATATCCCACTGTTCCCCAGTGTGTACTCTCTATATACCGCACTGTTCTCCAGTGTGTACTCTCTATATATCCCACTGTTCCCCAGTGTGTACTCTCTATATATCCCACTGTTCCCCAGTGTGTACTCTGTGTATATCCCACTGTTCCCCAGTGTGTACTCTCTATATATCCCACTGTTCCCCAGTGTGTACTCTCTATATATCCCACTGTTCCCCAGTGTGTACTCTCTATATATCCCACTGTTCCCCAGTGTGTACTCTCTATATATCCCACTGTTCCCCAGTCTGTACTCTCTATATATCCCACTGTTCCCCAGTGTGTACTCTCTATATATCCCACTGTTCCCCAGTGTGTACTCTCTATATATCCCACTGTTCTCCAGTGTGTACTCTCTATATATCCCACTGTTCCCCAGTGTGTACTCTCTATATATCCCACTGTTCCCCAGTGTGTACTCTCTATATATCCCACTGTTCCCCAGTGTGTACTCTCTATATATCCCACTGTTCCCCAGTGTGTACTCTCTATACACCCCACTGTTCCCCAGTGTGTACTCTCTATATATCCCACTGTTCCCCAGTGTGTACTCTCTATATATCCCACTGTTCCCCAGTGTGTACCTGCTATATATCCCACTGTTCCCCAGTGTGTACTCTCTATATATCCCACTGTTCCCCAGTGTGTACCTGCTATATATCCCACTGTTCCCCAGTGTGTACTCTCTATATATCCCACTGTACCCCAGTGTGTACCTGCTATATATCCCACTGTTCCCCAGTGTGTACTCTCTATATATCCCACTGTTCCCCAGTGTGTACCTGCTATATATCCCACTGTTCCCCAGTGTGTACTCTCTATATATCCCACTGTTCCCCAGTGTGTCCCTGCTATTTATCCCACTGTTCCCCACTCTGTACCCTCTATATATCCCACTGTTCCCCAGTGTGTACTCTGTGTATATCCCACTGTTCCCCAGTGTGTACTCTGTGTATATCCCACTGTTCCCCAGTGTGTACTCTCTGTATATCCCACTGTTCCCCAGTGTGTACTCTCTATATATCCCACTGTTCCCCAGTGTGTACTCTCTATATATCCCACTGTTCCCCAGTGTGTACTCTCTATATATCCCACTGTTCCCCAGTGTGTACTCTGTGTATATCCCACTGTTCCCCAGTGTGTACTCTCTATATATCCCACTGTTCCCCAGTGTGTCCCTGCTATTTATCCCACTGTTCCCCAGTGTGTACTCTCTATATATCCCACTGTTCCCCAGTGTGTCCCTGCTATTTATCCCACTGTTCCCCAGTGTATATCCAGTACACAAGACACTTTTTCTCAGTCTCCTATGTAGAGATTCTTTGTAAACACAAACTCTTCAAGTCATTGCCTTGTGTATGTTGTGCTGCTTTCTTGTGTCTTCCACGTTAATATCATTTCACAATTATTTTCACTAAAAATTTAAAGTAACTCACTCACCTGATCAAAAATTCCACCCTCTGATATAAGGAGTTTCCGTGCTGCAATGTTAATGTATAAAGTAAACTTCAGATGAGGCATGAGAAGCTGAAAGATTAAAGAGTTTGATTTTAGTGTTGGGCTCCATTCTGGGTAACTTCACATATAATAAAGTAATAAATCTGTTGGATTATTTTTACTGTAATTGTTGAGAGTGTTTTGGCATCGTATAGACGCATTGAAGGGTCACTCCCATTGGTCATATCTACTGTGCATCATCAGGACTTGTTCTATAAGAAACAGAGAGAAATGCAACACCTTGATGTTCTGTCCAATCCCCCCTCCCTCAGAGGCCCTGGACATTTGCAGTTCCACAGGTGCTGGCCTCTGGTTCTCCCATTCTTGTTCCCGTGCGATAGTCAGAGACGACAGTATTGCAACCAATCCTATTCTCACACATGTACTTTCCAACAGGATTCACTGTGGTGCCCAGTGGCCAGGAGCTGATTGTTTTTCCTCTCTCTATTCGGAGGTTGCTAAGGACAGTCGTAGAACGTCAACTGAAAGCATGGCTGAGATCAATTAACTCAACACAGAAACAGGGATGGAATGTGCAGAATAACCAGTGAGAATTATTGTAACTCTGGTTTTTAAAATACAGTATCAAGGCTGAGACTCCTCTCTTCCAGTGTGGGGGGGATCGTATTTCATCAGAAAGTACCTTGAAAATAGGATGTGCATTTGGAAGCTTCCGTAATGTTGCGATGCAAAAGACTCTGCAAATAGGTGTGTCTTCAGCAAGTGTGAAACCAGCTGCGTGAATCTGTGTGTCTGCGTGTCGAACCCAAATCTGGCGAGGCGCCAGTCATATTTGCTGTCATTTGGAAGGAAAATCGGGTTTTGTAGTCGGGATCCTGTTTGATCTGTCAATCACAGAAACTGTAGGATTTACAAGTGACTTTCACTGTCAGGTTGAGGCATTCATGAAACAAGAACTTGATTGGGTAAAAAGGGGTGGGGTCAATGGATAGGGGGTGGAAATGTTAATTTTTGAAGAGAGAGGTGCAGGAAATGTAAAGGATGGGCAGGAGTCACATTTATTGATTGGACTCAAACCCTCGTCACTCCTGACTGACAGTGCCCAGGTAGTAGAGTTTCAGGAAAAAATCAGCAGGTACTAACTTTTAATTTAACAATTCCTCTCCTAAAAACGATGCAGTAAATCTAATAATAAGGAATTAACACTCCAAGAACTGTATGAATTAACAGCCAACTATCAAAAAGAAATGATATTGTTTATGAGAGATGCGCCTGTGTAAAGAGGGCAGGGAAAGAGGGAGAGAGTGGGAGAGAGGGAGAGAGAGAGAGTAGAGAGTGGGAGGGAGAGACGAGAGAGGAGAGAGAGAGAGTGTGGGAAAGAGGTGAGAGAAGAGGGAGTTGATGGTAAAGTGCTCACCGCTCTGTATCAGAGTGTTAGAGAGCACAGCACAAAGGGGGGTGACATAGAGAGAGAGAGAGAGAGAGAGTGGGATGAGAGGGAGAGAGGGAGAGAGAGAGAGAGAGAGGGAGAGAGAGAGACGACATAGAAAGAATACCAGATGGGGGCAGAGAGAGAGAGAGAGAGCAGAGGGCAGACAGAGAGAGTGGGAAACAGAGAGAGAGCAGTAGAGAGGAGACAGAGAGGGGGGGACAACGAGAGTGATTGGGAGACAGAGAGTGAAACACAGGGACATAGAAAAAAGAGAGATAGAAACAGAAAGGGACAGGGAGAGGAGAGAAGCAGCGAGAGGAGATAGATAAAGACAGAGTGAGGGACAGAGAGAGATAAAAGAGGGACAAAGATATAGATAGAGAGAGAGAGAAGCAGAAAGAAAGACAGGGAAATAAACAGAGGAAAGAAACAAATGGAGAGGGGAGAGAGATAAACAGTGAGGACAGGGGCAAACAGAGAGGAGGGAGATCGCAGAGAGGAAGAAAGATAAAATAAAGATACAGACAGTGGAGAGAGATAAAGAAAGAGAACAGAGAGGAGAAATGTAAACAAAGTGACAGAGAGAAAAGAATGATAGACAGACAGAGAAAGAGAGAGAGAGAGAGAGACTTGGTCAAAAAGAAAGGGAGGGAGATACACAGACGAATATAGATAGAAATTCAAAAGGACAATGTCAGCCCAAGGGGAAGA